>NC_056746.1:258477571-258785071 GCF_019279795.1 Protopterus annectens | reverse complement strand
TAGCTCATTATACTCCCAAAAATATGTTCCCAATTGCATCTTTTTTCCTGATCACACTTCCAACATTTGCTGTCTACCTGAGGAGAAATTTATTGGAGCCTCCTTTGAGTATAAAAATACCTATGTGAACACTTCCAAGCAAACATCCTACATTTTCTAGACTTTGTTGCATATTTGGGAGGCATACATATATCCCCCCATTGCTTCTTTGTGAATTGCTTAGCCAAACTCTGTTCCCAATCCTTTCTAACCTCATCTGATTGATTTGTAGTTATCATGCAGTAGTTTATATGCTGTACTAATTATTTATTTTATTTTACATTTGTTTACCGGGGAGGTCCGACTGGACAGAGCTGTCTATTTTTAGAGGAGGCCCGGGGAGAAAAGGTCCAGAACAATTGCTAACATACTATACACAAGACATTTACATGAGCATTGTGGTTTACACATTCACTTATAAAAATATAGCAGATAACATATGATTGCATAAGATATTTACATAAGCATAGAGATTTAGACATACAATTAAAAGTATAGCAAGTAGTAACATGTGATGGTTGTTCATACAGTATGTTTAGGAGATCTATGTTCTGAAGATAAGACAAGAAAGGAAAACTAAAAAAGGAAGAGAATATAGACACGTTCACATGTGGTACATTAACATTTTCAGGGATAGCTTTTCAACTTAGTTTATGGGAGAGTTAATGGGTATAGATGGGACAGTGGGGAGTAGGCGGCAGTGAGTTGGTTAGTAATGTGTAATAATACATGGTGCATCTGTGAGAGTTTTAAAGAGGAGGTTGGATAGTGGGTAGAAGAAAGGAGTTAGAATATGTCAGCCAGGTGCTAGGCAGTTGCTTGTCCAGGAGTTGTTTAGGTGGGAAATAAGCTCTTTTTTGAAGACGGTATTGTTAGGTTGTAACCTGATTTGTAGTGATAGGGAGTTCCAAGCCTTGGCAATGTTGTCAGAATACAGGGAGTCACCAGAGCTGTAATGGCTTTTGGAGTTTGATTAGTTCCTTGTTAGTGGATCTAAGTTTGCAGTTATTGGAGTAGGGGTGATCTTGTAAGGCTGGAGATTTGTCAGGTTGGAACAGTATTTGATGAGCTAGAAGAAGTTGGTTTAGAGCTAAGCTGTTAGGGAGCTCTAGCCAGGAAAGCTGTTTTGGGGCCTGACACTGGTGGGTGCGGTAGGAGGAGTTTGTGGTGAATTTTGCTATTTTGTTGTAGCATACTGATAGCTTGTTTAAATCACTCTTGTTTAGATTAATTCGGACTGGAGAAGTATACAGTAAGGAAGAGAGGAGATAGGTACGAGCTAGGGTAACTTTACTGTTGCTGGTTAGGAAGTTTTTACATCTGTGTATGTCAAATTTCATATTATTGTCAATAATGACCCCGAGTAATTTGGTTTCTGTGATGGGGAAATAGGGATATTATCTGATGCAGAAATAGAAAATGGGGGAGTAGGTGCTACTGCTTTGGAAGGATGAAAGAGCGTAAGTTGGGTCTTTTTAGGATTGAGTATGAGCTGGGAGTTTGTAAGCCAGGTTTCGATGGATGTAAAGGCATCTTGGGTCTTGATTTGAAGTTTTTAGAGGGTGGGGGCAGTGTAATTAGTTTAAATTCAGAGAGTGATGTTATTAGTTTTGTGTGGTAGACTGTATCAAACGCCTTTGATAAGTCAAGGAAGACTGCAGACACTAGTTGGCCGTTGTTGCATTGCATATTTACTAGGTTACTAAAATTGATAAATGCAGTGGTAGTGCTATGGTTGGGGTGGAATCCTTGTTGAGTTTCAGCTAGAGGATTGTTGGAGTGGAGATGTGTTAGGACCTGAGTGCGGATATATTTTTCCAATATTTTAGCCAGTGGGGAAAATATAGCCATAGGGCTGTAGTTTGTTAGGTCAGTGGACTTGCCCCCTTTGTGTCTTGGTAAAATGTAGGAGATTTTCCAGAGAAGTGGGACCTTTTGTTCTGTGACTGATCTGTTAATGATCATAGAGACTGGGTAGGAAATGGCTTTGGCGGTTATTTGTAGGAATTTGGCAGGCAGTTTGCCTAAACAAAACAGATACTCGAGGCAATGCACAGTAAATGAAGTTGAACATTTCCTGGTTGATGGATTCATTAATAAACATGTCTTCATAATAAGACCGAACTCTTGCCAGATTTCCATTCAACTCATTCTTGGACACCTCTTGGTAAGTTTCAGAAGACAAAATTGCTGACATTCTGTTGTTATAATCATCTATGTCCATTGTAACCAGGCCGCCTCCCTTGTCGAGTTGCATAATTCTGACTGAAGAGGCACATATTTCATTAAAATCCACCCTTTCTTCTTTGGTAATATTAAAATGCATCACAGACCTAGACTGTAGCAGATGTCGAAAATCCAAATCACACATTTGCTCAAATGCCCCCAACATAGAGTGGATAGGTGGATTGTATGTACTAGGTACAACAAAAGTATTCTTTTGGTACTCGTGGTCCCCCATCAACAAACAAGTTGTCTATCTCGCCTTCATTCTTGCTGGATGGGTTCGGAGCCGACCTCGGCTCCGACTCGGCCACTCTAAAAGCTCGAGAGTTGGTTCCACCGGCTCGAGGCTCCCCCTATATCCCACAATGCTAGGCGTGAGTTACCTCAGATCTCGTTTGCCGCTACAGCGATCGAGGTGTGTTTTCTACCGGCTCCAGGTTAGTGAAAGTTTAGACTAGTTTAAATTCTTTAAACTTAGGCTAGTTTAGTGTAAAATTCTTTCCCACTTAGTGTAGTGGACTTGTTATCCCTTACTATCTTTATTCAGCCCCCTCCTTTTATAAAGAACACTTAGTTCTTCCCTAAGGCCTTCGGGCCCTTCCTTCCCTTTCCTTAGAAGTGTGTATGTGTTTTACTTAGGGATTTTTATTAACTTACCTTTAGTTTTAAATAATTCCCTTTTATTCCTATCAGTGTAATCAGTGTGTGTGCGTTTTTGTGTGTGATTACACTTAGGTTCCTTGAGTATGTCCAAGGATACAAAGGTCTCAGGCTTCAAGAAGTGTGACTCGTGCTGTCAGAAAATGTCTCTGACAGACGGTCACACTTCTTGTGTGTACTGCCTGGGACCTTTACACCTGCAGGACTCTTGTGCTGTATGCCATGGCTTCAGCCCTAGAGTCCTGCAGGAGAGAAAAAATAAACTCATTTTGAGGGGTTTAATTAAGCCTGAAGGTTCCCTTCCTGTGTCTTCTGGGAAACCTTCCAAGGCTTCTAAGACCTCGGCTCCAGCTTCAGAGTCGAGGCCTAAGGCTTCGAAGCCTACTGCTTCATCGGCTCCGGCTGGAGCCGATGAGTCTTTGACTGCTGTTTCAGTGGTTTCCTCGGCTCCGGCCGGAGCCGAGGCATTACAGGGTCATGGGTCGGCTCCGATCATATCATCGGAGCCAACATCTAGAAAGAGATCGAGGTCACCGTCCCTTGGCTCCGTTCATTCGGCTCCAGCGTCTCCCCTGCTGTCTGAACGAAGCCATAGATCTCACTCCTCCAGGTCATCGAGGCTCTCAGATCACGACCTCCAGAGGGTAGTGAGTAGACTTTTGAAGTCCGAGGCACTGGCCCAAATGCTCCAGAGTCCGACTCATCAGTCGATGCCTCAGCTTGTTCCAATAAATATTCCTCCTCCGACTCCTTTGAGCTCGGGCGGGCGTCGGAACCGAGACTGTGGTAGCGTCGGAGCCGATACATTTGTCTTCGGCTCCGTCGTCGGCTCGATTTCTTCCTTTGAAGAATCTCGGCGCCGGGCTTCCCTCGTCGGCTCGAGGGGTGAGTGGCATCGACCCTTGTCCGACCCCTCTCCTCTCGGTGCTTGGCGCTGGTGAGTTCGGCTCCGACATCGCCTCGGAGCCATCACTGTCGGTGCCGAGGGAGGTTCTCAGCTTCGGAGCTGGGACCTCTGGCTCTGCCTGACAGGGGTGCATTCGAGGTCATGCGGAGTGTGTTGGAACCTTGTTCCACTCCACAGTCGGCTCCGTCCGCCCCTCCCACTCGGTGCCTTTGGTTATGTCGACTCACTCCCTCATCCCAGACCGCAGAGAGCAAGCTCCTCAAGAATCCCCTGTGGGATCTCATCCTCTTCGAGGCCTCTCCTGAATTGGCAGGGGAGCCCCTAGGAAGAGAAAGTGTAAGAGGAAGCATTTAGACTCACCTGAGTCTGTCACCTCTGACACAGATTTAGAGGATTCGAGGGTTCCCCACGTTCCCCTTCTGAAGATGTCTCTTTCGCAGACATTCTAGAGATCCTGAAACAGAGGGGAAATTGGCCATCCCTTAACCCTTCGGAGGATGAATCTGTGTATCTTGAGGCGTTTGGCTCTCGCCCTTCCACCTCCTGGGTGTCCCCCCCCTTTGATCCCCTCATGCAGGTGGTTGCAAAGAAGGCCTGGGCGGCTCCTGATTCAGTGGACCCTACCCCCAGGAGACCCTCCAAATTTATAACAGCACCAACTGACAAGCAATTTCTTACAAAAGGCGTTTCTGTGGATGCTATGGTGGTAGCTGCTGCCACCAAGAAGGAACTAGCTGATCCTTCGGTGCCTGTCCATCCACCTAACAAGGAATCCAGGTCTATGGACAGGTACGGGAAGCGGATGTTCTCGTCAGCGACCTTTACAATGCGTTCGCTGAACTACCTATGCCATTTTACTTGTCTTCAAAGGGACTTGATCAAGGAAGCGAGTGATATGTTGAAGGATCCTACAACTGCGGGTTTTCAGGACAAGATGAACACTCAGCTGGCTACCTTGAACTCCATAGCTAACTCCTCCATGCGCCTACTTTCTTATGCGGCTGATGGAGCGAGCAGGGCCGCAGGGACAGGTGTGGCCCTACGCAGGCACGCCTGGATGCGGTTATGCAACTTTGCGGACCCCTTTAAAACGTCTTTCACTAATTCCCTGTTTGATGGATCATCTCTTTTTGGTCCTCAAGTGAAAGAAACTTTGACTAGGTGCGAGACAGATGGCAAGACTCTTTCTGCCGTCGGAGTCCGTTTTTCTACTCCTTCTAGGCCTTACCCCAAAGGCCAGAAAAGTGGGAAAATGTGGTTCCGCAAACAATCTCAAGGGACTTCGCCTGACGACAAAGTCGGTTCCCGCCAGAGGCAGAGGGGAACAATAATGGTAGACGCCGCCCTAGAGGCAGGGGGGGTCCGCAAAACCAGGGCAATCGGGAAGTCTTCTCTGATAAGCCTTTTCAGCATCCCTGAGGTGTTGCCCGACTGCCTACCTTCGAGGCAGTCGGGGGAAGATTGTCACTGTACCCAAAAGCCTGGCTATCCCTGACTCAAGACAAATGGGTACAGTCCATCATTTCCGAAGGCTATTCCATTCCCTTCTATCGCATTCCAAACCAATCAAAAAAATCCCTTCCAGATGTTCCACCCGCTCAAAGGGATCTTGCAGCTTTGGAAATTTCAAAGCTGCTTGCAAAAAGAGCAATTCAGCCAGTTCCAGCAGACCAGCAAGGATCCGGAATCTACTACAGGTTCTTTTTAGTTCCAAAGAAAACAGGGGACTGGAGACCAATTTTGGATCTCAGTATCTTGAACAAGTCAGTCAAGAAAACAAGATTTCGGATGGTCACGCTGCAGTCCATCCTTCCCCTTTTGGGAAAGGGAAGCTGGATGTGCTCTATAGATCTTCAGGATGCGTACTATCACATAAAAATGAAAAGACGCTCCAGAAGATTCCTCCGCTTCAGGCTGGAAACCAGTCATTTTCAATTCAGGGCCCTGCCCTTTGGTCTCACCACTGCCCCCCAGGTGTTTACCAAATGCATGGCAGTGGTAGCTTCTCACCTGAGACGACAAGGATTCCAGGTGTTTCCATATTTGGACGACTGGCTCCTCACAGCTTCCACCAAGCATCGTCTTCTAATGGCCAGGGACTACACCTTTCACACTTGTCGAAATTTAGGCATTTCAATAAATTTTGAAAAGTCTGTTTTGTCGCCTTGTCGTACTGTTACCTTCATAGGCGCAAATCTAGACACAGTCAACATCTCTGCGAGACTAACACATCAGAGAATAACAGACATACACAAAATAGTTTTGCTCCTCTTCAGCAGCAACAGAATCAAAGCCAGGCTAGTTCTGAAAGTGTTGGGGATCATGGCGGCTGCCATACCTCTGCTTCCATTAGCCAGATTCCACATGAGAATCCTTCAATGGATGCTCTTCACGCAATGGTCGTACCAGCAACTTCCAATGTCTCACACCATTATGATCACGCAAACATGCAGAAATCATCTTCTGTGGTGGATGTCTTCCCCTCAGCTCTTCTTGGGAAGACCCTTTGTTCCTTCCCCTCCGGTTGCTACTCTGACAACGGACGCCTCCCTGATCGGGTGGGGGGGGCATTATCAGGGCAGAACTGTCCAGGGCACATGGCAACCAGACGAATGCCACTTGCACATAAATGTTCTAGAGATGAGAGCAGTGCTTTTAGCGTTGCAAGCCCTTCAAGACTCTCTTCCCTTGGGAACGATAGCAATCCAGACGGACAATATGTCTGTAGTGTGGTATATCAACAAACAAGGCGGAACCAGGTCCTACCCCCTGTGTCGAGAAGCACTCAGACTGTGGCAATGGGCGATTTCTTCTCAGCGTTTTCTGATAGCAACGCACATCCCCGGGAAGTCCAATCAAATCGCGGACAAGTTGAGCAGAGCTATCCTCATGCCTCACGAGTGGTCTCTGAAAGACTCTGTTGTGAGAGAAATTTTTCTCAAATGGGGTCAGCCTTGCTGCGACCTTTTTGCTACTCCCCAAAACAGCAAGTGCAGAGATTATTTCACGCTTTTCCCGTTACCAGGCCAACCCAGCAGAGACGCTCTAGTCCAAGTTTGGCCCCGGGGACTTCTGTATGCATTTCCCCCCTTCCCATTAATCTCTCAAGTGATACAGAAAGCTATCGCTCAGAAGGCTTCATTGATCCTCATTGCTCCATACTGGCCTCGACAGGTTTGGTTCCCCTTTCTACATCAGTTTCTGTTGGAGCGACCTTGGCATCTGGACCTAGTTCCAGATCTTTTGATCCATCAGTCGGGTCAGTTTCATCGCTCCCTTCCCTCCCTGAACCTCACTGCTTGGTTCCTCCAATTCCAACCTTAGCCAGGCTTCCTCAAATATCTCACTCTGTTAGAGATATTTTGATAGCTTCCCATAAATCTTCCACTCGAAAGATTTATTTGAGTAAGTGGAAACGTTTCACCTATTGGGCTCAAGGAAGGGACATAGATCCTTTCACTGCTTCCATCCAAATGGTCCTTGATTTCCTAGCTGAACTCTTCCATGCAGGTTCATCTCCTTCTACTCTTAAAGTTCAATTGGCAGCTATTTCTAACTTTCATATGGGCATTTCAGATTCTGCCATCATGTCCCAGAAGCTTTGCAAAGCTTTTTTGAAAGGAGTTTTTCTACTCAGACCTCCGGTAAGAAATCCTCCTCCTCCTTGGGACCTAAATTTAGTTCTCAGTTCTTTAATTCTCTCTCCTTTCGAACCTGCAGCCTCCTGTTCTTTAAAATTACTATCATGGAAGACTCTCTTTCAAGTAGCTATTACTTCAGCTAGAAGAGTTTCAGAACTTCATGCACTCAGCTGTCGACCTCCTTATCTGTTGTTCCATAAGGACAGAGTATCTTTACGGACCAACCCGTCCTTTTTACCAAAGATAGCCTCCTCGGCTAACCTAAATCAAAGCATTGACCTCCCGGTGTTTTTTCCAGAATATTCTAACAGATCTGAACAAAGATTGCATTGGCTAGATGTTCATCGTCAGTTAAGGTACTATTTGGATAGAACAAAACAATTCAGAAAATCTGACCAGCTGTTCGTCTCTTATGCAGAAGGCAGAAAGGGACTTTCAGTTTCAAAGGTATCATTATCCAGATGGCTAACATCTCTGATCTCCCTTGTTTATGAAATTAGACATCAAAAGCTGCCTAGCAAACCTAAAGCCCATTCTACCAGAGCTTTGGCTACTTCTATAGCTTTCCAAGATAGACTGCATATTGACACCATTTGTGCAGCGGTTACTTGGGCTACTCCTCACACTTTCATTTCTCATTATAAGCTGGATTTAGCCTCTAGACATAGAGCTAACTTTGGTTCCACTGTTCTCAAGAGTCTGTTCCGTTAGGCCACCCGGGACAAGGTGCTAGGGACGCGGTCCCATCCAGCAAGAATGAAGGCGAGATAGACAACTTAACATATAGAAGTTATGTTCTTACCATAACGTTCCATGTTAGTTGTCTTCTTCTCGCCTTCTTCTTCCCCACCCTCCTTCCCCCTGGCCTGGACAGACCTAGAGGAGTTTTGATTGTGACCTCTCTTTCTACCACCTCTGTACTTTAGGTATATGCTCTGCTGTGCATATTTCCTGGATCAGGATGTAGGTCACCCTTCTCTTCTCCCTTGTTTATAGAGGTGGACTTTGTTGCTAGTTATTCTATTACTATTATAGGCTGGGCCTAGCTTACAAACGAGATCTGAGGTAACTCACGCCTAGCATTGTGGGATATAGGGGGAGCCTCGAGCCGGTGGAACCAACTCTCGAGCTTTTAGAGTGGCAGTCGGGCCGAGGTCGGCTCCGAACCCATCCAGCAAGAAGAAGGCGAGAAGAAGACAACTAACATGGAACGTTATGGTAAGAACATAACTTCTATTTTAATTTCCTGACAAACCTGGCTACACAGTCTCTTCTAGATGGAACATAAGAAATTCCTTTAGCCAGGAAATCAACTAATGTCTGGGTAAATTTGAAATAAGAAAAATTATAAATGTGGAAGTCCATCCCTGAGTTGGAAATGACTTCAAATGTGGTCTGCTCAGGGCCGGGGCACCCTACTCCACTCACATTTGATTCCTCCTTGTCCTGTATCTGAACCTGGTCTTCCGGTTTGAAGCCTGTTGGGGTGAAGAGACTGGATCCCGAAAATCTGCCCCATCCAAACCAGAACTAGAGTTACCCGAATGGCTAGTCGGAGTCGCTGGTTCACGTCTTCCCTCGGGGTTGGCATATCCAACCCCTCCTATCACCAGTCTCTTCCTCTGGTACTGAACTACTCAGAAGTATTAGGGTCATTCGAAGGGGCAGGAACTCCGCCTTCTCGCCCCTTAAAGTTGCCTTGCGATTTAGGAGGTTTAGGGTAAGCTACCCCCTCTCTGTAAGCCTTGATATCTCGATGTAATTTTTTAATCTTGGTTGAGGTAATTTTGGAAATATACTCATCAATACTGGAGTATATTCTCTCATAGTCAAATGTATATCTAAGAAAATTATTGTCTGACTTGGTAACCTCATCCAAGTCCGCAATTTCTCTAGTTAGGGATGAGATTGCTTCCTGGTAGTGTGTACTAATAAGGTCAATCAATTCAGATCCATGCCTATCAAACAAAGTGAGGAGGTCCGCATGGAATTTAGATCCCTCCTCTAAACCCGTGGGATACTGCCAAGAATGCAGCCCCTTGGGTACTTTCTTCACAGGCCAACACTGTCCAAAATAAGAAACTTCCAGTTGCAACATAATAGTAACTTCCAGTTACCACATAATAGTGAAGCAGGTTCCAGGATGGTTGACCCAGGAGTCCCAGGCACTGGATCAAGCCAGGGGCCAGGAGGAGCCGACATCAGGCCATCTGATGGAACCTTGAATGGCGAAAGAGGAGTCGTACTACCATCTTATAACCCCCCAGAGGGGAGGGGGCAAAGCAATGTTCATTTCAATTTGAACCAATGGTTGAATCGACCATTCCAGCTGTCTACCGACTGTGGATCAGCCGGTCCAGTATCCAACACACCCGAAGGCAATGACCTTTCTTCTAAACTCAATGCTTTTGACCAGAAATGAGTTAAGAAAATTGCAACTGGAAGTTGCGTTCTTGGCAGTATCCCACGGGTTTAGAGGAGGGATCTAAATTCCATGCGGACCTCCTCACTTTGTTTGATAGGCATGGATCTGAATTGATTGACCTTATTAGTACACACTACCAGGAAGCAATCTCATCCCTAACTAGAGAAATTGTGGACTTGGATGAGGTTATCAAGTCAGACAATAATTTTCTTAGATATAAGTTTGACTATGAGAGGATATACTCCAGTATTGATGAGTATATTTCCAAAATTACCTCAACTAAGATTAAAAAATTACATCGAGATATCAAGGCTTACAGAGAGGAGGTAGCTTACTCTAAACCTCCTAAATCGCAAGGCAACTTTAAGGGGCGAGAAGGCGGAGTTCCTGCCCCTTCGAATGGCCCTAATACTTCCATGAATCTTGGATCTTTGCTGAGTATTTCAGTACCGGAGGAAGAGACTGGTAATAGGAGGGTTGGATATGCCAACCCCGAGGGAAGACGTGAGCCAGCGACTCCGACTAGCCATTCGGGAAACTCTAGTTCTGGTTTGGATGGGGCAAATTTTCGGGATCCAGCCTCTTCTCCCCAACAGGCTTCGAACCGGAAGACCAGGTTCAGATACAGGACAAGGAGGAATCAAATGAGTGAGGGTGCCCTGGCCCTGAGCAGACCACATTTGAAGTCATTTCCAACTCGGGGATGGACTTCCATGTTTATAATTTTTCTCATTTCAAATTCACCCAGACATTAGCTGATTTCCTGGCTAAAGGAATTTCTTATGTTCCATCTAGAAGAGCCTGTGTGGGCCAGATCCATCTTGGACCTCAAATTGTTTGTCAGGAAATTAAACTTATGTTTGTTGATGGGGGACCACAAGTACCAAAAGAATACTTTTCATGTACCTAGTACATACAAACCACCTATCCACCCTATGTTGGGGGCATTTGAGCAAATGTGTGATTTGGATTTTCGACATCTGCTACAGTCTAGGTCTGTGATGCATTTTAATATTACCAAAGAAGAAAGGGCAGATTTTAATGAATTATGTGCCTCTTCAGTCAGAATTATGCAACCCGACAAGGGAGGCAGCCTGGTTGCAATGGACATCGATGATTATAACAACAGAATGTCAGCAATTTTGTCTTCTGAAACTAACCAAGAGGTGCCCAAGAATGAGTTGAATGGAAATCTGGCAAGAGTTCGGTCTTATTATGAAGACATGTTTATTAGTGAATCCATCGACCAGGAAATTTTCAACTTCATTTACTGTGCATCGCCTTGATTACCTGTTTTGTTCGGGAACCCGAATATCCACAAAAACATTAGAGACCCTCCCATGCGCCTTTCTGAGGAAGTTCCCATAATAAATAAGTGAATGAAAGCGCTAAAATTGATTTGGTTGCTTTTTGGTTTTTGGATTTACTTGAACACAAATTTATAAGTTTAGTGCTAGAGGGAGTGTAACATACGCAGCAGCCAAAGTTGTGGATCACATTCTAAAAAAATATGTGGCTAGTGAATCATATATTTCTAAAGATTCCTGGTCCTTTTTGGGGAGGGTGAAAAACATTTCATACAGTCCTGATTACCACTTTCTGATGGTAGATGTTGTTGACTTGTACTCATCCATTCCACATGATGTAGCGGTGGATTGGATTGAGTTGGAAATGACCACAAAGCAGGCACCAGCAAGTGAAATTTCAATGGTAAAAGACCTATTGGACATCATTTTAACATGTAACTATTTCTCCTTCAACAATAGATGGTTCCATCAGTTAGTTGGAGTCCCCATGGGTTCACCATGTGGGGCGAGTGTGGCCAACTTGGTCATGGCCCATTGAGAGAAGGAATTCGTGTTTACTAATTCTATCTTCCTAGAACGAGTATCCTTATATACCCGTTTTTTGGATGACATTTGTATCATTCTCAAGGGCGACTCTTCAGTGGCCAATGACCTGGTGGAGATGTTCAACAAGTCCACAGGTTTCTTAAAGTTTACCTCTACTTTTGACACAGACAGAATAGCATACTTAGATGTGGAATTATTCAAGGACAGCAACCAGAACCAGATTTTAGGCAAAATTCATCGCAAGCCCACTTTTTCCAATTCTTATTTGCATTTTGATAGTGAACATCCGGCCTTCCAGAAGAGATCAATAGTTAAAGGCCAATTTGTGAGGGCGGCCAGAATGGTCTCGAGAGATGGTGACTTCCAGGAAGAGTGCCGGTTCATATCGAATTTGTTTTTATGTAGGGGCTACCCTGAGGAGTTGGTTGTGGATTTGTGTCTAGAGGTTAGATCCAAAAGGGAAATGGGCTATTTTCAACCCATTTTGGGTCACTCTGTCTCGGAGAATAGCTACCCCAGGAGTGACAATCATCTTAGAGGTGTATACCATTGCAGTTTCATTACTACCTTTAGCATGGATGCTAGAGCTATAGTGTCCATCATCCAGAAAAAATTGGGGTTTGTTGCCAACTGAACTAACTGGACCCAATAATTTAGGGCCGGCCCCAACGATTACATTCAGGAGGGGTCTGAATATCAAGAACATGTTAGAAAGGAAAGGTGGCAACATGACTCCAAGAGCTGGCATGTATAAGTGCAATATGTGCAAACATTGTAGATATGTGTGGTCAGGCACATATTTCATGATTAGGGACACCAAGTACCTTATCAAAGGGAGTTACCGTTGTGCATCAACAGATGTGGTGTATCTCGCTTCTTGTTCGTCATGCCCAGCTTTTTATGTGGGCAAGACGGACAGGAGATTGAATGAACATATGTACGAAGATTTATATGCCATGAAGAAGATTAAACTAGAGAATGCCCTAGCAAGTCATGTCTACAATCACCCTGGCCATGATTTTACATTTATGATCATTGACCAGTTGAACTTTGTGATTTGGAGGGGGACTGAATCCCTGAAATTAGAAATGAAGGAGCTTATGTGACAGTTGAGACCTGAAGCCTACCATCACCCCGGCCTCAATAGTATGGTATCTATTAGCTGTGTCCTTAAGCTGAGGAGTTTGGAAAGATGATGCATGGGGGGTATAACATCGGGTGTGATTTGGACATAAGACTGGCTGAGCGATCTTGATATATATTTTATACCATGTTTGGTAGATGGAATGTTTTTTCATCAATATTTGAAATATCATGGCATGTCTTTTTTATTTATTTTAATGTGTCAGTCTTATTATGTGTATTTGGTTCAAAGTAAGTGTGTTTTTATAATATTATTAACTGCCGATTGCATTATTTAAGTGCTATGCAAGGAACTGTATTAGTTTTACAGTTGTATATTTTATATCACATACAACTTTTTATATTTTGTGTTTATGGGATAGGAACATTTTAGTTAGATTGAAGCTACTTGTGCCTGTTCCTTTAAGGTAATGGGAGGGTGTGTTTTGTAATAGACTTTGCTTGCAATGGCTTTAAATGTAGCAGCGCTTAAGTGTGAGTTGTTATTTTTCAAAGTAGTTGGTGCAGGGCGCCGAGGAAAAGCAGTATCGTAGTGCTTAATAAAATTGAAGTTGTTCGTTTATTGGCATCTTGTTTGCTTATCCCTTTGGAATTTAAAAAGACCTGCTTCAGTGAGTTTGGCTATCTGGCTGAGTTTATCTTTGATGAGTTTCACCTCTTTGACTGTGGTTATTGGAGGTGTTTAGTTCTGCTGCTTGGAATTAAGAACTGTGTTGGCTTAGTAGCAGCTTGTTGTTTTTGCTTTTGACTTCCAGAACAAGCATACGTGTGTTTGGGAGGCGTTTAGTCCTGCTGTTTTGCATCAGGAGTTGTGCTGGTTTAGTAGAAGGATGCTTCTTATGTTATGATTTATTATTAGAATATCGGATTTTCTCTTAAATAGGCTAGTATTAGTTCTAGGCTGATTCTGGTGATTTGTAGGATTTGTTATTGGACCTGGGTTGGGGTTGATATCGCCACTGCATAGCACGTGAGGGGCAATGTTTATAATGGTTTTTAGGTATTTGGAGAAGGCTGGGGTTACTTATGTTGGGGATTGTAATGTTGTTCAAATAGGGTGAGGGTAGATGGGATGTGATGGTGAGTGCTGGTGTTAGAATTATTTGATGGAAACACATGTTTTGTTTGTTAGATGTGGTAGGACTTTATAGAGATAACCCTGTGGAATGTGTAGGCGTCCTGGTAGTATATACTTAAGATGGATTTAGCAGCTTTTTGAGTGAGGAAGAACTATGTGTAGATTGTGTAATATGAGAGCAAAGGAGGGGAAGGGGTGGGGGTTGTTTGTGTGATTGGCTGATGGATGGGGGTTGGGTGTGGGTGCAGTAAGGTTAGGTATAAAGGAAATGAGCTAGGGGGTGGGTGGGAATGGGGGTAGGGGAGTGGAACAAGCCTGAGTGAAGCGGGCAGAGCCCTACCTAGGAGAAAAGAGCTGAAAAGAAAGTATCAGGAGTCTAAGTAATGAAGGTAAGCAGCGATGTACTTTAATGGCAGGGATTATGCCAGTTACTTTGCTTCCACTATCTATTCACAGTGAATGGAAAAATAACTGCTGTGAACGGACTTGGGTGACTTTACAGTAGACAGAAATATTGGAGAATTTAAATAACCATAGAGCACTGTCCTGCTTACAAGATGAGCTGCTTAACTGGGCTAAGATTCAGTTGTTTGGTGGTGTTCTGCTGCCAGCTATTGGCAGTTCATTGCAGTGGCAGGGATTGGAAGAAGGTGGGGAAAAAGTCCTTGCAAGTGTGCACACCATGCCAATATAATAAAATTAAGTAAAAACACTAACAACTAGATGCATAAATTAGTTAACAGGGAATACACCTACATAAGAATATTTCAGAAAGTAAAAGTCCCAGTAATGAGTCCTTTGGCCTTCAGTTGTTTGCAGGATAATTTTCAGAAATTCTTCACTTGAGGGGGGCAGCAACGAGTGAAGTAGAGCTAGAGCTGTATGAAAAAAGAGACAAAAAGAGATGTGACAAAGTCTTGCTGTGGGTAGACAACAGTAAAAAATTAATATAAGCAAAGTATTGGTTTGGGGGAAGCTGTGGGTGCATGTGCGTGGAGAAGGTGGAAGGTAGGGATATATTATACTATTATGAGGTATAGTACATGCCAGGTAAATGAGCACAACATTAATTCAAACTTGCAACCAGGCACAACCTACAGGATAAGAACAAAAATTCAGGCAGTCTATTCATTAAATACCAGTAACCGCAGTGGGAAATACTGAATAGTTCACAGAGTTAGCATTGCCCTAGTAAATGCAATATATGTTGAAAGTACATCATAGTGTCAGCAAGCATGGGAGGGTGTTCAGGTGACGTGTCCCAATGACTGACCACAAGTTCTACAAAACAGTTACAATAATCCAGTAAATGCACTCTACATATGTGTAAATACATTTAGCACAGTGCTCACATTCAGAGGCAAAGGTTAAAACAGTGCACAGTAAAATTGCAGCAGTAACACAGATATCCAATGTGGGATGGTAGTGAAACCTGATTTAGAGCCCTACCTAGGAGATAAGAGCAGAAAAATAAAAGTATCAGGAGTCTGACTATGTAATGAAGGTAAGCAGTGTTGTACTTTAATGGCAGGGATTATGCCAGTTACTGTGCTTCCACTATTTATTCACAGTGAATGGAAAAATAAATGCTGTGAAGGGACTTGGGTGGCTTTACAATATACAGAAATATTGGAGAATTTAAATAACTGTAGTGCACTGTCATCTGCCTGGAATAGACACTGTACAATTCCAGGAAAAAATTATTGATAATTCTTCCCTCCTGTCCAGATTGATACTTCAAGCCTTGGGCTCCATGGCAGCAGCAGTCACCATTGTCCTGCTGGCCAGGTTTCATATGAGAATTCTTCAGTGTACTTTTATCAACCCAGTAGTCCATTCTACAACAACCATTATCCATGCCAGTCAAAATCACTCAAATGTGCATGAATTACTTTCTATGATGGATCCATTCCAGTCAGCTAAACAAAGGCCATCCTTTTGTTCTTCCCCAACCCAGGGCCATGGTGACCACGGACACCACCCAGCTTGGGAATGACAGTCCAAGGCACATGGTTTCTTGAAGAGGCCAAGATGCATATCAGTGTCCTGGAAATGAGAGCTGTCCTCCTAGCATTGCAGGCCTTTCAAGACACTCTTTCAACCAGGGCAGTTCTGATTCAGACAGACAATATGTCAATAGTCTGGTACATCAACAAATGAGGAACCAGATCTTAACCTCTTTGTTGAGAAGCTATGAGAGTTTGGCAGTGGGCAATCTCCTGCAGTCACTTTCTAATAGCAATGCCCATCCTGGGGAAATCCAGTGTGATTGCAGACAAGTTAAGCAAGTCTGTTTGGATGTCTCACGAGTGGTCTTTCATTGTCAGCATGGTGGAAAGCATTTTCTGTCACTGGGGTTAGCCATGCTGTAATCTTTTCACTTCTGCCCTCAACAACAAATGCAGCAGGTTCTCTACCCTGATCCCCCCACTTGGAAAGTCATTGAGAGGGGTTCTGGCGTGTCAATCCCAAGATAATTGCCTGCGAGCTACAAGACCGAAAGCAGAATGCTGCAGCACCACTAGACTGTAGAGCGGTGCGGCCGAAAGAGAGCTACGTGGTGGGATTGCACACAGATGGTTAAACCCCCACATAGAGATGATCCCTAACGGAACTAAATGGGCTGTTTCCTGACAGTGGAAATAGCCTCGCTAGACAAGCGATCAGCAGCACAAGTAAGGTAAGCAGGTCCAACTAAACAAAATAAAAAAAAAATACAGCATACCTGCTAAGCACACCCAAAGAAATCCCCACACACAACCCTTGCAGGTAAAGCATAGAGTGGGAAATTGCAAGCTGTGAACGGCCAAAGAAGCTGCAGCTGCTAGATATACCAATATATGTGCACTGTCAGTGGCACAAGCACAGTCACAACGGAATGGAAATAATGTGCCCTGTTAGAGGCTTCCTAGTGCATACCCCTCCTCCTCGTAGAACAAGACATCTGGACAAAGCCATAAATAAAAGCGGGAGAAAGGCCAAAATGAGGGACAAATTGCAAAGTCTGCTGTTACAAACTTAGAAAGTTGATAGAATAACAGGTTTTGCATTAGCATGACGTTTCTGAAGGGTATGAAGTCTGAAATTCAGTTGTCTACCATTATTTCTTACTTCAGTATTACCTATCCATCTATGTATCTTATCTATTGAATTAGTTATTGATGTATGGTATGTACACTACTTAATTATATAACTATAACAGACATTCACAAGTAATGTACAAGTAAAGGAAAGCCAGAAGCACAACACAGAAATATATACATACAGACAACAGGCAGTCCGAGTAAGACATGTTCCCATAATACCAAGTGCATGAAGAAAATAGTGTTATCACTGCTGCACTACCCCTTATACATGACATGCCCATAGACCTGTGGCAGGTGTAAACAGGAGAACCCTGGCAATTAATGACTACCTAACTAACGGTACAGAAGCAACCACTGTAGAAGGGAACACTGGCATGTAGGGGAGGAAAAGCACATATCAGACAGACAGGAATATAAACCCATCTCATTGTCAACTACTGATCGTTTACTTCCGAAGCAATGTGTGTTATGTGGGAGTAGGCAAATCGATCCTATGGTTGTTGGAGAATGGGGTACACACATATGCAGAGGCATGTAGGCAGAAAATGGTTCTACACAGGGGAACATCCAGTAGTAATGTCTATCTCTGAAACTGAGGCTGTGCACCACACCCTGGTTGGTCAGCTTCAATAGCTGGGAGTTAAAGAGTACCTGTGCAGTACATGCAGATCCAGTGGTGTAAAAGTGAGCTGGATAGACACCTACAGGACTACAGTCAGTTGTCATTTCCACAGCTGAGTGAAATGGACATAGAGAGTCCCTAGAAGGAAAGCTAGTAAGAGCAGGGTGGTGTGTGTACTGCTACAAAGGATCACTGTGGCAGACAGCTCCTATTCAGAAGGGTACAACGCAAGCGGTGTACTTCAGCATAACCATAGTCTGATAGTGGCCTGTACCCAAGTAGTGTTAATGTACTCTTCCCTGGTACACTGGATGTGATGGATGCTGAGAGGCCAACCACAGGTAGTGTTGCCATGATGGAGTCTGTATACAAGTGTAGCCCAGGTCAGCTTGGCAACAAATCTTGAACAGTGCCCAGCCACCGAGGCAAACCAATGCTGGTAGTAGAAGGATACCTGTACCACTCAGAGCGGGAAGTCCTCTCCAAACGGTACTGGATATGTGTTGAGTGGAGATTAAAGGCCTGCAGGGGCCGTGGTATCACTGTTCACCAGGATGAGTGGGAAGTACTGCATAAATCTCTGCCACACCAGCATGGACCAGGTGCAACCAATGCCCAGGTGGCTGTGCTGCGAGCAGAACTATAGCAGAGGGCAATAAACAGCAATGACATGCCTAGTCTGATAATGCAGAGTGTCCTTGGCACAGCAGATGACAGTGTACTACAGGAGATGCCTTGCCATGCCACCCTGCTTTGTAGCATCACCAGGGTATGGCAGAGGGCATGGGCATTTATGTCCACAGCTCCGGCAACACTTGCAGATATCAATGTCAGCCAGTACCCACTCCGTAGTGGCAGCTATATCTTACGCAGACAGTCAGATATGGATGGCAAAGATTCCTTGGTTCTAACTACAGCACAAAATCTGGTGGACTTGTGCAGGTCAGACATCAAACTAGGGGATGGCAGCTTCCCAATACGTGCTGATATTTGCTGTCAGCTGTATACTTTACATGGATCTATTGGCATCCCCACTTCAGCACAAATTCTCCCTCTGGTGTATTGTCTAATGATCTGCATAAAACAATATATGGGACATACCTAAGGGTATGGCTGCATCTCAGGGATGCACCCTAACACCGTGGTACATTATGACTGATTTTGAGAAGGCAGCAATCCATGTCAGCTGAAATGCATTCCCTAAGAGTATTCTGAAGGGCTGCCTATTCCATTTTGCACAGATCATTTGGTGCCAAATCCAGCATCACCATCTTGTGGACTTGTATGGTATGGACACCGGGTTCTCAATAGCCATCTGCAAGCTGATTGCACTGGCATTCCTACCAGTGGATGATGATGTCCCTGCATTTCTGGGCATTGTGGCTACCTTACCTGACTGTGCCAAGCCTGTAGGTATATTTCTGGACCATCATTATGTGTGTGGCCAATCAAAGAAATATGCATCCCACTGTTCAGCACAACAATGTCTGCCATCTTCCTACCCTCTGAAGTTCTGGAATGTGTGTGATGTGTCTGACATGGAGTTCCAATGGACCAATAACCAGGTGGAGGCATGGCATCGTCGACTGAAATTATTACTTGGATGCCCTACAGTACAGGTTTCTGACCTTCTGTCTGTTCTACAATAGGAACAGAACCTGACAGACAACCGAAGGGAGTAACTTTTGAGAGGGATGCCTGTGACACCATGTAGGAAGGCTATTGTAAGGGAGCGTCGCCTAAAACACATCTTGCAACATATGTGTGACTACAGTAATGTGCAGGATTTCCCACGTGGTGTAGCACATTTCTAGAAGTTGTTAACATATTTTGTTCTAGTACACACCAAGCACTACACACATCACTTTATCTGTTGTGTTAATAAAGTCTCTGCCCACAATACACTGATTTCGCAGTACCACTTTCATGCCCCCTTGGCATCCATTGACAACCATTTGTAGTACTGACAATGGCACATGGCTTCTGGGAGGGTGCAGGGTGTAACACTATGGGGGCTTGTGTCTGCCACATACGGTTAGGGTGCAGGGGGATGTTCTCTTTGGGAATTGTCCACAGGCATTTGTCAATGTAGCAATAATGCCAAACTGCCATGAGTCCACATCCAGCTGTCTCACAGGGGAGTATCATGCTGCCTAGGAGCCTGAATCCCATTGAGAGATGGTGTAGCTCATGGTTGACCCTCATATCACCTTTATGCTTATCCCCCATTATCCCTCATTCCTAAATTTTTACAGAAAACCTCTTGATTGAAGAGCACAGTTATCCTCATTGCCCCTTACTGGTTTCCCTTCCTCTGGCCTCATCTTCTACATCTCTCCTGGACTCTGGATCCAACTCCAGATCTCCTGTCTCACCCGATAGGTGCGACTGATCCAGACATATCAGGCCTCAAGCTGACCACATGTTTTTTCCTATTCTGTTGATTGCTAGGCAGGCCAGACTCTCTTCCCCGTCTGTCGCACTTTATTATGTTCCGATAAGGCTTCCACCAGAAAGATTTACAAGAGTAAATGAATAAGGTTTGTTCTTTGGGCCCTAAACAAAAACTTAAACCCCTTTTCAGCATCAACTTCAAATATCTTTGACTTTTTAACCACAATCTTCTATGAAGATGCTAGTTTCTCCACTATTTGCTTCCAGTTAGTAGCTATTTCCAAGTTTCATCTGGCAGTAAATAACTCTTATCATCTGATGTTATTTTCATTCATTCTTCAACTGTTGGGTTCAGATATGACCCTTGGATCCAGCTCGGCTGCTTCTTCCAGTTCTTGGAACACTGAAACTCTGGAGCTCCTCCCTTACTTATAATGCTGTAGTGATCTAACATACCTCAGATCTCGTGTACAGCCTTAGTGTATGGATGTGGTCACTGTATACTTTTTTGAGTATAGCGACTTTTTTTCTTGTTAGTTTTTCGTTATAACTCAATAACTTTATAAACTTTTCTTCTTTATGATATTTATATCTTTATAGTGCTTCCTCCCTTTTACCACTTACTTCTTACTTTTTCCTTACATGTATAATTATTAATTACCATTGTTGGTATTCTCTCCTTTACATACATTTTAGTTCATCTTTAATTACCGTTATTGGCAGTTTTCCCCCTTTTCTACTTTTGTTTAAAAAAAAACTTTGCTTATTTCTTTTTCTATAGTAATAGTATATAGTGTTAAAAAAATGTCTGAGAAGCCTTCTTCTTCTAAAAAGTGTATGTCTGCGGACATAAAATCCTTTTATCAGATGCGCATTCCAAATGGATACATTGTTTAGGCCCAGTGCATCTTGACTGTAACTGCAACTTTTGCAAGGCTTTTGACCCTAGAGCCTTGATTGATAGGAAAAATAAATCAATCTTAAGAGGTTTGCTCCCCTGCAAATCTGCATCAACATCATCTGGGGCTCAAACTTCCAAGAAATCTGACAAAAAGGATTCAAGAAAGCATTCCCCAGATCCAACCACCACTTCACTTCCAGGTTCTGAACTTCCTTGTAAAATTTCTAAAGCTTTGGATATGACCCCTTCGGATCTGAAGTCTAGACCAGAAAAATCACCTAGGATCCGATCGCCACAGTTGGTCCCAGATCTGGTCTGCTCTTGGCTACCTTACCCCTTTTTGGAGCGGTCTCCTAGGCATCGTCATTCCAGACCATCTTTGACGGCATCTTCTACATGTTCTTCCAAATGTTTGACTAAAGCCTATGCTGACAGGATGATGATTCAAATGAGGGTTCTTCCAACTCCGACCCCATCAGGTCCAAAGACCATTATTACTACTACTTCCCTGTTATTGGCCCCTTCTTTGATCCAGCCATTGGTTTCAGAACCATTGGATATGAAGATTCCAGAGTCATCTGCATCAGATCTGAAGATACTGGTATATTCGACTCCAATGATGTGTCTGAGTGGACTGGCGCCAAGTACTTTAGAACTGGATGACTCTCCAATCCGTAACGTCGGCGCCAGATCCTGGGTGTTGGAGTCAACTCCAAAGCTGTTGTAGACGTCTCTGCCCCTTGGAGCTATGGCACGGGATAGCTTGACTCGGACTCCATCCTCAAGTAGTCTGCCTTTGGGGCAGAGGGAGCCTACAGTCCATAAGCATGTCTTCTTGGAGCCGTTGGTCTCCCTCTATCCGAGGCTTTCTGTATTTGAGGTAGTGGAGAGAGCTTTCTGTGTTCCTGAAGTTCAGACTTCTCTTCCCTCTTAGGCTCCGACTACCCAACCCCATTCATCTCTATATCTAGAGCTTCAACCCACTGTACCACTGGGACAGCCAACACAAGTTAGTCACCAGGTTACCCAGCAAAATATACAGATTTCTTCTAATACTTCTCTGGAACATCCCACAGAAGTTGTTCCCAGGAAGAAAAAGTGCAAAAGGAGGCACTTGGACTCTCCATAGGAGTCTGTCACAGAAGATACTGACTTTGATGAGGGAGAACGGTCCTCAAGATCACCATCTGATGATGTCTCATTTGGAGACATCTTAGAATTCCTAAAGCAAAGGGGTGGTTTGTCTCCGGACTACCCTTCCTAAGAGGAGTTGTTGTCCCTGGAGGCTTTTGGAGCTGGCCCGTCTACCTTTTAGGTGACTCCGCCTACCAATGACCTGATTGATTTGGTCTCTCAACAGGCGTGCAGGGAGCCTGATACCTTCGGGCCTATCCCCAGGAGACCATATAAGATCTTGGCACTACCAAAGGATAGAGAGTATTGGAGCAAGAGAGTACCAGTTGATGCCATGGTTGTAGTGGCAGACACAAAGAAGGAACTAGTAGAACAAAGTACTTCTGCTAACACCCCTAACAGGGAGTCTAGGGCACTGGACAGATTTGTGTCTACACAACCAGGGATCTAGATATACTTTCTCTGACAGATCCTGTCAGCAGTCCTGAAAGGAAGCCCAAAAGTCCATCTCTGCACGCAGTTGGCGGTTGTTTCTCCTTGCACCAGAGAGCCTGGCCAGACATTACAAAAGATTCATGGATGTAATGGATGATATTCATAGGTTATATAATGCCATTTTCCCATCCACCCCCACTAGTAGTATACAAAATCCCCAATGTTCCACCCAGTCAGAGGGATGCGGAAGCACTAAAAGTAAACAAGCTGCTAGAAAATAAGAGTCATCCATGATGTCCCCCAGACCAGAAAGAGTCTGGAACTTACTCAAGATTCTTTTATTGCCAAAGCAAACAGAAGACTGGAGACCAACTTTGGATCTCAGCAACCTGAATCAGTCAGTTCCATACACAAAGTTCTGGATAGTCACAGTTCAGTCCATTGTGCCTTTTCTGCACAAGGATGACTGGGTGTGCTTGATAGAGCTTCAGGATGCATACTATCTTATCAAAATGAACATGCGATCTAGGAGATATCTATACTTCCAGCTGGCATACAGTCATTACCAATTCAGAGCTCTGCCCTTTGATCTCACCACAGCCCCAGGGTGTTTACCAAGTGTATGGCAGTAGTGGCAGCTCACCTGAGACTGCAGGGATCCCAGGCGTTTCCTTATCTAGATGACTGGCTCATAACCACTCCATCTAGGCATTGTCTAATTCTAGCTTGAGATTACATACTCCAGTTAAGCTCCCACCTGGAGATTTCAGTTACAACAAATTTCATCTTGAACCACTATAGATATTGGAATTCATCAGTGCCTTACTCAATACAGTCACTCAAACAGCTGCTCTCCCTCTGTCAAGAGTTCAGAGTATAAAGTTCCAGGTCAGAAAGATCATTCCAAGTTTTTTTCATTCAGCTTGACTGATCCTTCAAACTTTGGGCTACATGTCAGTTGTAATCATCCTGATACAGTTGGCAAGTTACCATATGAGGATTCTTCAGTGGACATTGACATCTCGATGCTTTCTCTACCAACCTTTATCCAGTCAGCTCAAAATGACACAGGCTTGCAGAAATTATCTATTATGGTGGGTACACTCCAGTCAAGTACAAGAAGGTCATCTCTTTGTTCTTCCCCAACCCAAGGCTGAACTGACCACGGATGCCTCTCAGATCGGATGGTGGAGAACTTCTTAGGAAATACAGCCCAAGGCACATGGTCCCCCAGAGAGGCCAACAGGCATATCAGTGTTCTGGAAATGAGAGCGCCCTTCCTAGCATTGCACGCCTTCCAATATGCATTCTCTACCAATACTGGTATGATCCAGACAGACAATGTGTCAGTGGTCTGGTACATCAACAAACAAGGAGGAAACAAATCTTACCCACTTTGTCAAGAAGCTATGAGAGTATGGCAGTGGGAGATCTCATCCAGTCCATTTCTGATAGCAATGCACATTCCGGGGAAATCTAAAGTGATTGTAGAAGAGTTAAGAAGGTCCATTTTAATGCCTTATGAGAGGTCCCTCAATATGAAGGTTATGGAAAGAATAGTCTGTCACTGGGGGCACCCATGCTGCATCTCTTTGCATCTCCCTCAACAAGTGCACTAGGTTCTTCGCCCTGATTCCTCCACTGAGGGAGTCACCATGGGATGCTCTGCTTCACTATTGGCCCCCTGTTCTTCTTTAACCCTATCCTCCATTACCTTTAATCCCCAAATTTCTTTAGAAGGCATCTCAATTGAAGACAGTTATCTTCATTGCCCTTACGGGCCTCAACAGATTTGGTTTCCCTTTCTTTGGCCTCCTCTACTTCGTGCTTATTGAATCCTGGATCCAACTCCAGACCTTACAGGCCTAAAATTGACTGCATTGTTTCTCCACTTCTTTTGTGGCTGGACAACCCAAGCTCTCCTCTTCTGTTTGTCACATTCTGTTAACCCACAAAGCTTCCACTAGGAAACTTTACAGAAGTAAATAGAAAAGTTTTGTCATTTGGGTACAGCAAAATACTCTAGATCCCTTTCCAGCTCCAGTTCCTAAAGCTGTTGAATTTTTAGCTACACTTTTCAGTGGCTGTGCTAGCTCTTCTGCTGTAAAGGTACATCTAGCTGCCATCTACAGTTTTCAGATTGGAGTAAATAACTCATCTTTAGCATCCTCCAAAAATTTGTAAAGCCTTTCTAAGGGAAACTTTTCTACTTAGACCCCCATTAAAAGATCCCACTTCTCCTTGGGATTTGAACATTGTTTTGCAGTTTTTAACGTAATCCCAATTAGAACCATCAGCTAAGTGTGATCTAAAATTCTTGACCTGGAAAACGATCTTTTTAGTTGCCATTACCTCGGCTAGAAGAGTATCGCAATTACAAACCCTGTCATCCTAACCTCCTTATTTGATTTTTTTAATAAGGCTAGAGTATCCTTATGGACCAGTCCTTCCTTTCTTCCTAAGATGGTGTCAGAATACAATATTAATCAAACTCTCAACCTTCCAGTCTTCTTTCCAAATTTCTCAAATAAAGGAGAGTACATTATGTTACACCCTTTGGATGTTCACAGACAATTACTGTTTTATCTACATAGAACCAAAAATTTGAGGAAATCAGAACAATTTTTGTCTCTCTTTTTCAGAATCAAAATTAGGCAAACCAGTTTCTAAAGTGACTTTATACAAATGGCTAACTGATTGTATTACCTTTGTTTATGATAAATTGAGCGTGTCTGTACCAAAACCACCAAAAGCACATTCTACCAGGTCTATGACAACTTCTTCAGCCTTTTTATCCAGATCTTCATTGGATGATATTTGTGCAGCCACAACTTGGGCTAATCAGCATACTTTTATTTCTCATTACATTGTGGATCTGGTCTCTAGGGGAAGAACAGTCTCTGGCTCAGCGGTGCTCAGAAATATCCTTCCTTAGAGTCCTCCCAGAATTTAGGTAGCTGGGGACTCTGTCCCAACAGTTCAGGAATGAATGAAAATGATGTCATCAGATAAAAAAAAAATATGTACTCACCATAATGTATGTTCCATCTGGTTGTCCATTTTCATTCTTCCTCAACTTCTCTCACTCCAACCCCCCCTCCATGTTTAACATTTGGAGGGATCAAAAGATGCTGGAGGAACTACTGTTCATTTGTTTATGTTCCAGATTCTGTTGATTTTTTTTTTATTTCCTAATGCTTACAGGTTTAAGGGGCAGCAAACAAGATATGAGATTTGTTAAGTCACTAGGGCATTATGGGTGAGAAGCATGAGAGTTTCAGTGTTCCACGACGTGGAAGAAGTGGCTGGGTCAGATCTGATCCCAACAGCTGAGGAAGAATGAAAATGGATAACTCAAATGGAACATTATGGTGAGTACATAACTTTTTTTTAGCTTTCTCTAAGCTTTACAAAATCATTCTAAGACGAACCTTTCTACTTAGACCCCCATTAAAAAACCTTACACCTCCTTGAGATTTAAATACTTTGCTTCAGTCCTTGATTCAACCTCCTTTTGAACCTTTGGCCAAAACTGACCTTAATTTTTTGTCTTGGAAGATCATATTCTTAGTGGCTATTACCTCCACCAGAGGAGTATCTGAACTCCAAGCTCTGTCTTTGAAACCTCCTTATTTAGTTTTTTCACAAGGATAGGGTATCTTTATGAACTAAACCATCCTTCCTACCAAAGGTAGCTTCTGAATCCAATATAAATCAGGTTATTAATCTCCCAGTTTTCTTTCTAAACTTCTCAAATAAAGGCGAATATATGTTGCATCTTTTGGATGTGCACAGACAATTATGCTTCTACCTTAACAGAACCAAAGACTTAAGAAAATCTGAACAGTTGTTTTTCCTTTTCCAGTACCAAATTAGGCAAACCAGTATTTAAAGTTCATTTGGCTAAATGGTTAACTAATTGTATAACCTTTATCTAGGGAAAGTGAGTTTGCCTTTACCAAAACCTCCAAGATCCCATTCCACATGGTCTGTGGTGACTTCTTCAGCTTTTTGGGCTTGAACTTCCTTGGATGATATTTGTGCAGCTGCATCATGGTCTAATTCTCAAAACTTTATTGCTCATTACAAACTGCATCTGGTCTCTAGGGGAAGAGCAGCCTTTAGCTCGGCAGTGTTCCAGAATATCCTTCATTAGAGTCCTCCTGGGATTCAGGTAGCTGGGGACTCTGTCCTGTCAGTTGAGAAATTAATGAAAATGGCAACTTCATATTGAAAAGTTATGTACTCCCCATAATACTCAATCTGTGTTGTGCATTTTCATTCTTCCTCAACTCTCCACCTTCCTTCCCTGTCCTTCACTTCCTTCTAGAGAGATTGAAGAGTATAGTAGAAACCTCCGTTCTTAGTTTGAGCTCCAGCTTCCTTTCTTTTTACTATCTGCCACTCTCACTTTGCATATAGGGGAGGCAGCCTTCACCTGTAGTATGCTAGGTTGGTGAAGGATTATGGGTAAAGGGAGGAGCTTGGGATTTCTAAGTTCTTATGTTGTGGAAGAAGTGGCCAAGTTGCACCCAATCCAAACCTATTATTTGAGGACGAATGAAAATGGGCAACACAGATGGAATGTTATGGTGAGTACATAGATTTTTATTCCAGCTTTTGTGTTACATGCATACAGTAATGTTTGGCAGGTTGATCTTTACAGGCTGATCTTTTATGCAGTTGTTTCTTGTCATATCCATTTAAACCTATGTCACATCTTACAGAACTTTTTGTTTTGTTTTGTTTTAGTGAAAACCTTGAAACAAACAAAAAAACACACACACACAGGGCACCCATAAAACCTATTAAATTATTACTAACACATAAAGCTATGTACATCTTTAGATACTGAAGTGTTACCCTCCTAAAAGGAACAGTTGTACCAGACTGACAGCCACACTGGCAGATTTAGATTAACCTATAAGAAAGGTTATCCATGTTAAGACACATGGCACAGACTAGGCGTCTAATAAGTGCTGTCCCAGATTAGAAAAACAGTTGAATGCTTTCAAAAAACATTATCTCCTAGCCATTGAAAGAAGTATTGTGTTTTTATTGCTCCTCATCAGGTTGCTTCCATACAGACATGAGAACCAGCTACACTGATGCCTCTCAAGCATTCATTTATTTGCTAGAAGAACATTTTTTACTGTATTCATTGTTCTTTTTTATTTATTTGCTTCCCCTTAAAACATGCTACTAGATCAAGCCAAGGACCTTAATCCATCATTCCCCTATGTAAGTATAGGAAAAAGCACATGAAGTTTTTTTTATTGTATAATGCTCTTTTAACCAGAATTTTCTTTCTTTTTTTTTTTTTTTTACATTGTGGTGTCTACAGTTCTTAAAATTGAACAAGAAGAAAAAAGAAGGAAGAAAAAAACAAGGACCCTGTTTACTTTAGTATCCCTATTACACTTGAAAATAACTGAGAAAGCTTTACTTTATAGCATTTAGGTTATGTCATGCATTATAAAAATACTATTGTTAAGAACAAAATTTAGTTTTACTTGCACTTAACTCTTTCCTTCCTCTTCCTCTTCTATGAAATGTTCTTCCAAACATTAATAACATGAAGTAAGGCATATGCTTTGGAGTCCCCTACAAGTTTAACAATGTTAAAAAAGTCCACTACTTCCACGTTTTCTTGGTCATGTTTCACAAATACAGTTAATGCTTTGTGATCCCACATTTATTTGTCAATTTCCGAGTTGCTGGTTTTCTTCCTGGTGATCTCCATCTCCCAGACTCAGTCTCTGCTTCATTTTCCATGTATTCCCAGTTCTTTTAGTCAACGTTTGTGCTTTTTTTCTGTCTGTTAAGCATTTTCCTTTGAAACATTGGAAAAGGTTTCACTGGCACAGTCTCTCTATGGGTTTTATCACTAGAAGAACAAGAAACAGAATCTCTTTCTGTTTGATAGCTCTTTTTTTGTTGGATAATCTTTTGTATTTCCAACTTGGCACGTTCTGCATCAAAATTGATTTTTGACCCTGCAGGAAAGCATATTCTAAAAATAGCTAGATACAACAGTTTGAATCTCATGCCTGCTTCTTGACATTCCCTGATTAGTGTAATAAATGTACTCTTCTGCCTGGTGTACTGTTAATAATCATTTTCTGCAAACACACTACTGTCTTCCACTTGTTAGTACTTTGTCCTTCTGCCACAGTTGTGTCAGAATCTACTCTTTCTGTTGGCAGAATTGCATCTTTACTATTAAAGGTCTAGATTGCTTTCCCATTGCCAGGTTTGGAGCATACACACAATGTGACCTTTCAGTTAACAACTCCTGCTGTGGAATACCAGTCCAGTTGTTTGTGCTTTCATAAAATTAATAGAGTCTGTTCCTTCCAGTGTCTCTGGTACAGGAGAAAATCTCAGGTTTTCCCTACATGCTCTGTCCTCTAATTCTATTATTTTTTGAAATATCTGTTCTTGATCAGTCTTATACTCAGCCAGCCTTTTCTTCATTTCAACCTCTGATTTTTGCAGTTTTATCACCTCATCTAAATTTCTTTTTAAAGGGTTTTCCATTTTTTCCAGTCTGTTGGTAACTGAGTTTATACACTCCTTCGGTGTTTCATTTACTTTAATCAGCTCTGAGTACATTTGACTTATTTTTTCCTATAGATTAATGGAAGTCATGTCTTGCACCAAAGCTGGAGCTTGCACTTTTTTTTGCTGAATAGCTGCAGAGTTCTTGCCAGTCAGTATTTTCTCCTCACCCTTTGTGATTGATTTTCTTTAAGGTTCTCTGAATGCCTTTTTTGCTGGCATTCAGGCAGTGCACGTACTAGCCAGTTATTGAAATTTACACAAAAAGATTCACTGGCTTTTCTTTCTGAGTTTCTGTTTTCATTCTGGGAGAGCTGAAATTAAACATCTTGTGTGCAGCCATCTTGGAAGTCCAGTCAAAATGTTGTCTTGGCCTCATCCTACTGTATTACCTTTTCCGCTGTAGTTGTTTGCTTCCAATACCGTTGTTCCTTTGCCAGTTTTCTTCAGTAAACTCGAGCACCATCTTCCCTATTTTCTGCATTCCTACTTGCAGTCATTTCTATTGGAAAAAATGTCCTTTCTCTATTTTTGAGTTGGCTCAGTTCTTTAAATATTTTCTGCTGTATTATGACTATAATATTGTGCATGGTTCTTCTTCTTCTTCTTAAAAATCTGCATCCAAAATTCCACTCTATTTTTTATTCCTTTTACTTCCTCCCTGCTTCATCATGATCAATCCTTTCCATTTTGAATTATAACCTTCTGCTTGTGTTATGTATATGAATGTAGCTCTAAAATATCTCTTCAAATCAGGTAATCCTAAAGCACGTTTTATTGGAAGGATTAACTTATCCCACATAACTATTGCCGTCTTCCCCCTCCTAGATAAATTCCTTCAACTCTTTATATTAATTATTGTCAGCAACTTATCTACTTCTCTGGTTGATAAAAATATTCCTGACCCATATATATATATATATATATATATATGTGTGTGTGTGTGTGTGTGTGTGTGTGTGTGTGTGTGTGTGTATATATATATATATATATATATATATATATATATATACATATATAATATATATATATATATATATATATATATATAAAACTAAAGGTACTAAAAACACTGTCACTGCTTGTATCTTACTAGCCTTATCCATAAGCAAGGGCTTCCATTTTCTTAGTTTTTGTATTATTTTTCGTTTAGTCTGTTCCCACGTATCTTTAGTTGCCCTTTTAATCCATACTCCTAAATATTTCATCTTATCATGTCCCCACAAATATGGATATTGCTGAACCAATTCTTGTGTGGGTGCATAATTTACAGCTTTAGCCTTTGTTTTATCATCATCCATTTTATACCTGAAGACTTGAAACTCTCAAAATGTTTCACAACACTGAGATATTTTTTTCTGGATTTATCAGGTGCAAAATAATGTCATCTGCAAAGAAAGCCAAGTTTTCTTGATTACCATACTGATTATATCCTTGCATTTCTGAGTCACTTATTTTCTTTAACAGTGATAAATATAAATCAAATAATAAGGAGAAAGAGGACACCCCTGCCTTATCCCTCTGTTCAAGTGCAACTTATCAGAGAGGAACCCTGCCCTATAATTAGAAAGACAGGATGAATTTTTCTGGAACTAAAAGTGAGTGCTTCCACGAGGGAGGGATGCTAAATTATATAAGGATGCCAGTGGGCTTTTCCTGGATGCAGGAACTGTTTATATACATTTAACGATAGACCATCACCACCTGAGCTTTGTTGACCTTTAGTTTCTTTAATGACTGCTGTTATCTCCTGCCCTGTAAGAGGATTCCTGAAGCACTGCTCCTCTTTTTGGATTAAGATGGCATTGATGGAACATTCATAGATGAATTGGCCCTATGTGGGGAACTACTCCCTGAACTAGCTGAGTTGTTACATATGCCCTGATAATATGTTTGAGTATGTTGTTGAGCGTTAAAGGTTCATTTTCTTTACTCCTCATATTAAAAATTAGCGACGTATATTGTGTGAAATTCCTTTTTAAACTTTTTAGGCCAGTCTAGAATAGACTTGTGGAAGTACTTCATAATATTTGAGCCTAAGTCTATCTAATGCTATTTTGGTCTTTTTATTAATAATGTCCTGAATCTTGGCCATAATAAGTACTTTAAAAAAAGCTTGAGCTTCCTCCCCATTGGTAGGTCTTTGCTGTAGAACTGACTGATACTGTTCTTGCAAGAGTTTTAATTCCTTATTCTGTTGTTTCCACAGCCCATTTGTCCAAGTTCTCAGTTTGGCTTGCAGAAAGCCTTTATTGGCATCCCAGAGGAAATGGGAAGATAATTGCTAAAGGTGTGTGCTGCTAAAAATGTCTGGGTGGCATCTGTTATACACTTAGTAAAATCTGTCTGTCTAGTATAACAGGGATGGTAGTAAATTACTCCAGGGTTTCATGGATGGAATATGGGCAAGTGGTTACCTTGAAAGTAAAAACAGAGATTAGAAGAGTACTTTCTATGTAAACTCTGTTTTGGTGGCTGTACCAAATCATGAAGAATGATGTTTAATGGTGATGAACAGGGTTTATATGGGTAGCTATGTCAGTCTGGAACATGTCTGCCATTTGTGTTTCAAGAAACTTGGCCATGAAGATTAAGATAAAAGGTCTTTGAGGGGTCCAAAGTACAGTTATAGTCACCTGCCAGTATTGGGGATATTTTAGTATTATCCTAAATATATTGAAAAATACATCCAGCCACATTCTCAACTGCTGATGGGTGAAGATAAATAGATGCCAGTATTATTTTTCTCCCATTTAGTTTAAGTACCATCTTGGCCACCTCACCCCTTCCCACCCCAGGAGAGCAAATGTGTCAAGCAACAGAACCTGGCAGAGATTACCCTTAATTAATGTGGCAACCCTTTTCACATAGTTGTGAGGTGCATTGAAGATATAATTAAACTATAGTACCATTCAGCTAAATTTACATGCTCTGCATTTGAAAGTTCACTTTCTTGGAGTAACAAAATATTATGGTAGGAGTTTCTGACCCAAGTTTTTAAGTGAGCTCACTTGACTGGAGAGTTAACTCTGTTTACATTTCTGTTAATTAATTTCATCTTCTTCATCGGAATTAAAGCACTTGATGCACTCCTTCAGAGAACTGAGGACAGTGTTCAGCCTGAATGAGAACATTAGGATGTAGTCCACTAGTGCAAGACTTAGAGTTATGTTGAGCTTGTAAAGTGTTTAGAAGAAAAAATGATCTGACAGTTTGTACATTCCATTTAAAACACTGGAACAGAATATAAAAACTAACATTGTAAAACAATGTAAGTAAATAACTAGGCTGCAATAACCAAACTTCAAACATTCAACTATATGCATATAATCAGGTGTCCCCTAATCACTATACAGGTGGAGAAACTAACCCAAACAAGACCCAGCTAGGTAGTAATCCCAACTACAGCCTGAGAGTGTTTTTATTTAATCAAATACTTAGGACAACGAGCCTCAGCTGAACATTATTTGCTGACGAACAGATTAGCATAGCAGTCATTGCAATCTAGTTGCTTCATAAAATGATTACGGATTAGTCTGACAGATCTGATGATGTCCTTTTCATTCTACTTCAATGACTGGGTTTAGATCCGATCCTCAGATCTGACTCAGCTGCATAATCCAAATTTCGAATCCAACTCTCAAGCTCCTTCCTAGACCCATAATGCTGTTGTCCATCCTCAATACCCCAGATCTCGTTTACCTCCATTGTGCTCAGATGCAGCGTCCTTCTCTCGAGCGATTATTTTAGTGATTTGTAAGTGAATTTGTTCTCTTTGCCTAAATATTTTTCCTTTTATTGCTGCTCAACCTCCCTCTCAGTTTTTTCACTATAGTCTCAGGTTCCTTACTATTTTTAATAGTATTTTCTTTATTTTACCATAGTTGGTATTCTGTACCTTACACTTTAACAGAGGGTATTTCTTGATTACCATTGCTGTAATCTTTCTTTCCTTCTGTTTCTAACTCTTTCTGTTAAAAAATTATTTTAGTTGTTTTATAGTAGGGCTATCAATTCTTTCCTCTGCTGGCATCCTATCATGGTTAACAAACCAACAGGATTCAAGAAATTCACTTCTCGTGGGCATAAAATCCCTAACTTGGATGTCCACAAGGAGTGCATTTATTGTCTTGGAGCTGCCATTCTGGATATGTACTGCAGTATTTGCGCTGCATTCAATTCCAGGGTGTTGGCTGACAGATGCAACAAACTTATTTTAAAAGGACTTCTTCCTCCTTCTTCAACACCTACTTCTGGGGCTCAAACCCCTGGCAAAACTGTTAAATCTGCTTGTTCAGAACATAAAAAATGTTCTCCTCCAAAGTCCTGTAGGACTTTTTGGAACTGCCAGCTAAAATTCAAATATGTTTGGATCTGATGCCCTCCAATCTGAAGGCTCAATCTTCAGATCCAAAACTGTCAGGTCACAAACCTTCAGATCCTGTTATAATATCACCCAACCCTATAGCTCTGACCTTGGATCCCAGGCCTTTGGATCTGAAACCCAGCACTTCAAACAGCCAAAGAACTTGCTCACCAGAGTTAATACTGGATCCGATCTCTTGTACTCTGTGCTCTCCCTTTATGCAAACTCCCAAGAAACATTCCAAGCTGCTGTCCACCATGTCCTCTAGATCGATCCTCCAGAAGTTTACCAGAAGCGGACGTGAATAGGATTATGCAAACATTTCTCACAGCTCAGATCCAGATGGGGGTCAAACATGCTCTGTTCCCTATTGGATCTGTGAGTCTTCCAGCCACTTCTCATATGATACTATCTCCTTCTCTGATCAGTCCTACAGTTTCGGAGCTCCAGGATCCAACAGCCCCAAGAGGTCTGGAGTTGGATGTTTAGAAAATCACTTCTTCAACTCTGACAGCATCCCTGATGATTACTGTTCCTATAAGTTCAGATCAAAATGGATCCTGGAGCTGAAGTGACTGTGTCAGATACATGGGCCCAGGATCTACTCTGATGTTATTGGATCTTTCTTTACCCCTTTGAGCTTTAGCACTGGATAGTTCTGGTCCGGTTCCATCCTTGATGCACAGATCCTGTAGGAGTTGTGATCTACCTGTACTGAAAGTCTTGGCTCCAGGTATGGGTGTCCCTGGCTTCTCCGGGCTAGTCTACCTTTGAGATTGTGGAAAGGGCTTTTTCTGTTTCTAGAGAACCAGTCTCTCACCCCTTGGATCCAGTTTCTATTCCATCCTTGGTTCTGAGCTCTGAGTTGATCAGGCCTATTCCAGAGAGGCAGCCAATTCCAGCTAGCTTCCAGTCAGTTCCTGTAGAGGAACTCCTCCTCTCTTCAGATACTTCCCCTGAACATCCACCGGAGATCCATCGGAAGAAACAATGCAAGGAGGCGCACAGAGTCCCTGCTGGAATCTTTCACAGAGGATACTGATTCTGATGAAAGAAAAGGGTCCCCCCAGATCTCCACCAGATGATTTCTCCTTTGTAGACACATTAGAGATCCTCAAGCAGAAATGTGGTTGGTCTTCTGATAAGGCTTCTTTATGGGAATCAGTATATTTGAAACCTTTTGGCTCTTCTCCAAGCAGATACACTCATTGATTTAGCATGGAAGGAGCTGGATACAGTTGAGCCCATTCCGGGATAACCTGGCAAATTCTTAGCTCCTCCTCAGAATAGACCTCACTGGAGCAAAGGAATCCCAGTAGATGCTATGATGGTGGTGGCAGCCACTAAAAAAGAACTAGCAGACCAGAGCTCTTCTGTCCATCCACAGAACAGAGTCTCTAGGGTGCTGGACAGATTTGGAAAGTGAGCTTTTGCCTCAGTAACCTTTACCTTGAGGTCTGTTAATTACCTGGCACATTTCACAAGAATACAGAGAGATTTGACTAAGGAACTATCAAATTCTCTCACTGAGTCCATGTCTGCAGAGGATTTCAAAAGATCATCCTCTCAACTGACCACTCTTTGGCAATTTCCAAAGCTTTCTTGAGGTTGATCTCTCACGTAGCTGAAGGCACCTCATGGGCTGCCAGTTCAGGCATTGCCATAAGGAAACATGCCTGGATGTGACTGTGCAGCTTTACGGAGCCTTTCAAGACATATTTCATCAGCGCTTCCTTTGATGGTACACCCTTATTTGGTCCATCAGTAAAAGAAATGCTTACCTGCAGCAAACAAGAAGGGAAACTCTGTGTGCTGTGGGAATCAAATTTTCTACCCCTCAATGAAACTTTTCTAGGAATCAAAGAGGTGGTAAGAAAATGTGGTTCTTCAAATCTCAGGGACCTTTCCAAGATCCGCAAGGGGACAACTCTTCTAGAGGCATAGGAGACAGTTCCAATGGTAGACATCACCCTAGAGGCAGAGAAGGTCTGCAAAATCAGGGTTTCCATGATTCCTTTCCAGACAGACCTTTCCAGCACTCCTGAAATGCTGCTCAATTGTCCGCCTCTGGATGCAGTTAGGGGATGATTGTCCCTACACCCAGACACCTAGGCAAATATAGCAGAAGATTCATGGGTGCTAAAAATACTATTAAGAGGTTATTCCAATCCATTTTTCCAACTCCCTTTCTGCAAAAGGAAGAAGCTCCCCAATGTTCCATCCAGTCAGAGAAAGGCAGCAACACAAAAAATTTAAAAGCTGCTAGACAGAAGAGTCATCCAGGAGGTCCCACCAGACCAAATAGGATTCAGAACATATGCTTCTTTTAGCGCCTAAAAAGACAGGAGACCTCAGACCAATTTTGATCTGTGCAAACTGAATCAGTATTTAAAAAAGTCGAATTTCCAAATGGTCACAGTAGAGTCCATTCTGCCATTTCTTCGCAAGGATGCTTGGATGTGCTCTATAGACCTTCAGGATGAGTACTATCACATCAAAATAGACAGATGCTGCCGAAGATATTTACATTTTGGGCTGGGAGCCAGTCACTACCAATTCAGAGCCCTGGCCTTTGGAGTCACCACAGACCCCAGGGTGTTTACCAAATGTATGGCAGCTCACTTGAGACTCAAAGGATTCAAAGTGGTTTTATATTTAGACACCTGGCTCCTCACTGGCCCCTCCATGCATCTTCTTCAACAATCCAGGCACTATTTGCTCCAGATTTGTCACTCTCTGGGAATAACAACAAATGATGCCAAAATCAAATTTCACAGCAGTACAGAGCCTGGAGTTTATTGGTGTACATCTGAACACAACACTGCAAATTTCCCTACCAACTCATCGCATAGATACACTCAGATATCAGGTTCATCATATCCTTTTCCATCCATCTCCTTCAGCCAGATTTATTCTTCAAGCGTTGGGGTCTATGGCAGCATCAATAGCCCTACTTCTTTTAGCATGTTACTACATGCCTTCTTCAGTGGACTCTAGCTGTTCAGTGGTCAATTCTTCAATAACCCCTCTATTTTTCAGTCATGCTTAAACTGATTTGCAAATACCACATCCACTGGTTGATCCAGTCGATGACATTTATTTAAGCTGACCCTTTGTTTTACAGCCCTCAGTCACCACTGTGACTACAGATGCCTCCCAGTTTGGGTCGGGGGCATTTCTTGGGAAGGGCAGTCCAGGGCATGTAGTCCTTCCAAGAGACCAATTTGCATATCAATGTACTGATGATGAGAGCAGTCTTTTTGGGGTTGCATGCATTCCAAGATGCTCTTTCTGCAAGGATTGTTGTGATTCAGAACAACAGCATGTCTGTTGTCTGGTATATAGATTCATAGGTAGGTACTAGGCTATTAGCCCTAGGGCCTATATATGCCTAGCCAAAAAGGTACCCTAGCTTTCGCCACCCAAGAAAATTACTTTCTTGTGCCCCTGTAGAGCAGAGCCACAGAAGTGATCCCTGGGGTGAATTTTCTATTTCCCATCCAATCATCAAGATTTTTCTTGAAGAGTGCTAATGTGGAGCTCTGTTTGACATAGATAGGTAGTCTATTTCAGAGTATGGGAAGTCTCTGGGACAGGAATCTATCCCTCCAGCATGTTCTGTTTATTTTGGTGACAAGGTTTAGGTCCCTAGAGCGTGTAGCTCGGAGGGATTTGGATTTCTTTAAAGTGGAGCATGCCCAACAGCTCTGGGTTTGACGTAGCTTTTTATGTTAGGCAGCGATCACCTCTGAGTAGGCGATATTCAACAGAGTAAAGCTGGAGTTTTATGAGACGGTCTGCGTAGGGCATCTGTTTGAGACCAGTAATCCTCTTTGTGAGGTATTTCTGTGGCCTTTCCAGTTGTTGTAGATGTCTTGTGAGGTACATACCAAAAGGGGCGTTGTACTCTATAATGGGTCTAATGAGTGATGAGTAGAGGGGAACAATGACCTCTTTTTTTCTGGATGAGAAACCTTTTGTGATGAGGTGAGTCACATAGACAGATTTCCTGACCACTGTGGCGATGTGATTATCAAAGGAGAGATTACTGTCCACCTGTGTCCCAAGGTCTCTTATCACACTTTCGGCGTTAAGCAGACTACCACTTATGTGGTAGTTCATGGGTACAGAGTTTTTACCAAAGGGGATGACAATACACTTTTTGGCATTGAGCTTCAGGCCATGGCTTTGACACCCGGCATCTGTCTCAGTGAGGCCCTTTTGTAGTATGTCCACATTGTTAGGAGTTTTGATTATGGCTCCTACTTTGCAGTCATCTGCAAACTGTGTTAGCCAAAGACCTTCTATGTTAGCCTGTACTTCAGAGAAGTAGATACCAAACAGGAGAGAACCCAGGACTGAACCCTGTGGTACTCCACTTGTCACTGGTCTGAAGTCGGATTTGGAGTCTGCTACTTTCACAGTGTGGGTTCTGCCCATGAGACAGTTGACAACCCATCTTGTGACATAGGGATTTATGCCTAGTTTAGTGAGCTTATCTATAATTCCAGAGTGGAGGATAGTGTCGAAAGCCTTGGCGAGATCTAGATAAGCTGTGTGAACCCCCTTACCCTCATCTATGGCTTTGGTGACCGCTTCAAAGAAGTCAATCAGGTTTGGGAGACATGATCTGCCTTTTACAAACCCGAACTGGGTAGGGTCCAGAGTCTAGAGATTACCAATGTCTTTGTTTATGAGTTCCATGATGATACGTTCCATGGCCTTGCAGACCAGGCTCATCAGGCTAATGGGGCGGTAGTTCCCTGGATCCGTTGTGGCTCTTCCTTTGTAGAGTGGGATAACCGTTGCAGTGCGCCATTCAGTGGGCACAAAGCCTGAGGTCAGGCTATGATTGAACATGGTACTTAGGTAGGGTGCCAGTTCATTCTGTAGTTCGTGTAGAATGTTGCCTGGGATTTTGTCAGATCCCATGGATGCTGTGTTCTTGGCTTTGGAGAGTGTGTTTTTTACCTGATTACAGGAACTTTGCTTTCTTCCGGTATAGGGATGGGCCCTCTAGCGGGTGAGGGGGGTAAAGTTAGCACTGAACCTATCTGCCAGGATGTTGGCAATATCAGTTGGTTCTGTATATTTAGTGCCATTGTGCTGTAACTCAGAGCAGATCTGAGTGTTGCCATTGAGATTCTTGACATAGCTATAGAATGCTTTGTGGTTGTCTTTAGAGTCAGTGGCAATTTTGTTTTCATAATTAGCTTTGGAGGATTGTATGAGGGATCTCAGCTTCTTACTGAGGTTGACCAGGGAGTTCCTCCAGTCATGGGATTTTACTCTTTTTTGCAACAGTTTCTTTCTTCTGTTGTAGAGTTTGTTTATGGCAGAGGACCACCAGGTTGGCTTCCTTTTTTTGTAGGATAGCATCTTGGTTCTATTAGGGATAACATGATCCATGCACTTGTGTAAGTGCTTATAAAGTGCATTTGTGTAGGATTCAGCAGTCGTACCTCTATTGTCCTTCTGCATGGGTGTCATGAAGTTTGCCACTTCTGTCTTAAGAAGTGTGAAGTTAGCTTTGGAGAAGTTTTTTACGGTGGTTTCCCCAATTGGGGGTGGGAGCAGGATGGGGATGTCTAGGGTGATTAGCTTGTGGTCGGATCTGACCAACAAGGAATTGACCTCTGGTGTGGAACACCAGTTGCCTACGTTGGTAATGACCAGGTCTAGGATATTGCTGCCTCTGGTGGGGGTGTGAATAAGTTGATCCAAGGCACTGGAATTTATGAATTCCAGTAAACATTGAGCAAAAGAATTGGAACATGAGTAGTTTTTCCAGTTAATGGTGGGGTAGTTGAAATCGCCCATTATTAGGGTGTTGGGTTGTACTCTAATACTTTCCAGTGTATCAAGAAATGAGGAGTGGGAATCCTGGGGCATGGTGGGGGGTCTGTAGCAAGCTACAGTTTGGATTGCTGTCTTGCTCAGAGTTAGTTGCACTTCGATAATCTCGGATGCATTATGCTGTGCAACTAGCCTGGAGGTGTGGATATCCTTAATGAATATGGACATGCCTCCACCTTTAGTGCTTCCTTCCGGGTTAGGTGGCCGAAAGGTGTGGTATGAATTATAGCCTGGTAATGCAGGGGTGCTCTCTGGAGCTCTGAACCAGGTCTCTGTCACTGCACAGATGTCGGTGTTCTCCATTTTAAGGAGTGCCTCGAGTGAGTGCATTTGAGGTTTAGACTTGTAGCATTACCCTCAGATTTTGCTTGCTTGTACCTTTTACAGTGGTGAATTTTTCATTTGAACCTTGCCTAAAAAAGGCACTATAGATGTGGCAAGAGCCTTTGCCAGTATCTGTAATCCCAAGAGCGACAGGTGCAGGCCATCTCTGGCAAAGCATTGTGGTCTGTCAATCATGTCGTCCCAGGCAGACAAATACTGGATCCCCTTAGAATGACACCAGAAGCTTAACCAATTGTTGAAGTCAATCATTTTGTCCTTGTACTGTGGTATCATTCAGGGTGATGGCAGGATGCTACTCAGGGCTAGGGTCATACCTGCCTGGGCTACAAGATCGGAGAGCTCCTCCATGTCTCTTTTCATGTAGTCCAGGGAGGTACATCTCAAGTCATTCACACCAACATGGACAATGGCAGTGTCCTATTTGTACTTGTTGTGGAGTGACCTGAGTGCATGCATTATGTGGCGGATCCTGGCACCTGACAGGCAGTTGACAGTAACTTTATCCTTGTTTAGCCTGGTGAGTGGAACATCAGTGTGCCTCACTATAGAGTCACCTATGACTAGAGTGTTGGGTACGTTGTTATGCCTTATGGGCTGTGGTTGAGTGGCACACTGAGTTTGTGGGCTATGTGTCATGTGGGTTGTGTTGGGGGGTGGAGTTTGCTTGCGTTTCTGCTTTGGAGGTCCCTGATGCTTGGGCAGGTTTTTATTGAGAGCCTCCGCGAATGTAGGTGTGTGTTTTGTGTTTCTATGTGTGTGTTTTGGTAGTGTAAGTTTTGAGGAACTATGTGATGAGTGTGGTGTGGTACAAGTGTTTACCTTCGCCTCTTGACTGTCTAGTACAGTTTTGAGTGAAGAGAGCTTTGCTTCCAGTTTGGCTATATAAGTGCATCTCTCACACGTTGTAGTGTTGGATGGTAGGAGGAGAGGGTTGTCTGTGTAGACGAGGCAATTGCTGCATTGCCCCAAGATTCCCAGATTCATCAAGTAGACAGGAGAAATCACCGGGAGCTGACCCTTAGACATGCCTGGATAGGTGCTTATTTATTAAGTACTAAAAACTCTTTCCTCTAGACAAGTGAGGAAAGTTGAGTGCTGTAATAATTTTCAGCTTATTTAGTGCTTACAATGAGTTCTGAACAAGTGCTGAGTTCCAAGAAACAGATTTGAGAGCTGAAACTAGAAAACTGGCTAGTTCTAAGAAACAAAATTAAGCTAGAAGGCTTCCCTCCAACACAGAAAGACTTGGGGGCTCAGAAGCCCACAAAGAGTCTAGACCACTTACAGGAAAGTCAAGAAACAGGCCTAAATTTTTTTTCTTTCCCAGATGCTCTCTTTGTACACAGTAGGAGTGCCTGAAATCAGAATATGATCTCACCGCACTCAGTTGAGTGAGCAAATGAGATGGGCCCAGAAGGAGTATCCAAACACAAATTTACAAAAGGGGCGGACAGTTTCAAAGTCACCAAGATTAACACCAAAACAAAACCAGGAAGGAAGGGTGGGTGGGAAACTAACTGAAAAAACAGAGTCAAGACTTCCAGTTCAGTTAATATTCATTGCAACACAAATATAAATCAATTAAAATGCTGTATTATTTTAAAAAAGTGCAGATAAAAGGTACTTAAAGTCTCTTATACGTCCAGTTGAATACAGCTAGATCTTAGCCGGCCAGAGCTCAGGTTTTAAGCCTCATCAATATCATCAAAGAAGGGAGAACCCAATCTTACTCTCTTTGCAGAGAGGCCATGCGAGTGTGATAATGGGCAATCTCCACAGACCGCTTTCTGGTTCCAGCATACATTCCAGGATAAACCAACATGTTTGCAGACAAATTAAGCAAGTCCATTTTGATGCTGTATTATTTTAAAAAAGTGCAGATAAAAGGTACTTAAAGTCTCTTATACGTCCAGTTGAATACAGTTAGATCTTAGCCGGCCAGAGCTCAGGTTTTAAGCCTCATCAATATCATCAAAGAAGGGAGAACCCAATCTTACTCTCTTTGCAGAGAGGCCATGCGAGTGTGATAATGGGCAATCTCCACAGACCGCTTTCTGGTTCCAGCGTACATTCCAGGATAAACCAACATGTTAGCAGACAAATTAGGCAAGTCCATTTTGATGCTGCACTAGTGGTCTTTCAAACAATCTGTGGCGGAAGTTTTTTTCCATCATTAGGGCCAATCTTGCTGTGACCTCTCTGCTTCCTCACACAACAACAAGTGTAACAGGTATTTTGCCCTGATTCCCCCCCCCCCCAGGATTTACTGAGAGATACTCTAGTCAACGTTTGCCATCCTGTGTCCTTTATCCATATCCTCCACTTCCCTTGATTCCCAAATTTCTAAAGAAGGCAATCCGGTTGAAAAGCTCAGTTATTCTCATTGCCCCCTGCTGGCCTCGACAGGTGTGATTCCCATTCCTTGGGTCTAATCTTCATTATTTTCCATGTATACCGGACCCAACTCTACGTCTCATCTCACATCTCTCAGCTTAACTCTCAACCTGGAAACATCAAAAATCTGGACAAAGGCCCATGAAAAATAGGTACGAATATGCACACTGATTAACATAAAATTTGCATACATAATTATGTAACCCTGCCCACTCCCTTGGAATTGTGGGATACCAACTTTAAACGCTAACTGAAGAACAGACAAAATATGATCATGAAACACAAAATATAGAATAGTGTTTTATTTATATTAATATTTGAACTTGTATCAGACTTTGAACTTGTGCAAACTGCAAAACTAAAATAAAATCATCCCTTTTCCCTTTTTTTGATGCTGCTTCCACTGCAAACACTATCTTGCATTTACTTTATTCAAATACAAGTATTTTGCTATCCCCAAGCAATCATATCCTGATTTAATTCTTCAAAACGAGGGTTTTAATTATGCATTTCTGTATTTACTAATATTAGAGCTCCTACATTTCTTGTGATCATTTGCAACACTGTTAAAGGGGTCTCTTGTTGTAATACACTTCCCTAACCCAGCTCTGACCTTTCCAGATAGACATGAATGCAAGTCATATGTAACTAATCCTCACATGCATTTTGTTAGTCACTTTCTATTTGGTAAACTTGATAACAGTAACACTCCCTCATCCACTTTAGTAAGTCTCTCTTTCCTTGCCCTGTATTCAAGTGGCGCACACAGCATCTCAGAGAAACCTGCTATGTTGCCCACCTCCCTTAATTTCATTTCAACTTGCTCACTCAAATGGGGTTCAGGCCATCAAACTCAAAAACCACTTTTTAACAGAGCTGAATTTGGTCTGTCCAGCATGAATTCTGACAAGTCCATCAGTCAATCTAATATGCATTCCAGTGTCACTTGAAATGCAGTAACCCTAATGATAATGGACATCAGCTGGGTATAACAGCCCTGTGTCTCTAATGCTTAATCAAACACTCTGCTTGTGCTTTGCTGACGAGGTCATAACAAGGCCGAAATATGCATATTCACAGCTAGTGGGGTTGGCTTTATTGGCCTGCAATTGTCCATTAAAATGACGAAACAAGTCATGGGCATTCAGAATTGCCATTTAACTGAAACACCTGATGTTTATAAGGATCATTTGCATATATCCCATGTGCCTCTGGTACTAGAAGTTTGGGAGGTCACTCAGTGGAAGTTCTAGCTTTGCTGGAGTTTTCATTTTGGTTTTTACTGATTGTTTTTTCAGTGACCTTCTCACTCATTGTTTTAGTTTGTTATTTGGGATATTTTTGCAGTGACCCTAATGATAATGGATATCAGCTGGGTATAACAGCCCTGTGTTTCTAATATTTAGTCAAACACTCTGCTTGTCCTGTGTTGACGAGGTCATAACAAGGCCGAAATATGCATATCCACAGCTAGTGGGATTCGGCTTTATTGGCCTGAAATTGTCCATTAAAATGACGAAACAAGTCATGGGCATTCAGAATTGCCAATTTGCTGAAACACCTGATGTTCATAAGGATTATTTGCATATATCCCATGTGCCTCTGGTACAAGAGGTTTGGGAGGTCGCTTAGTGGAAGTTCTAGCTTTGCTGGAGTTTTCATTTTGGTTTTTAATGTCACTTGAAATAGAATCTCCCAGTATAAATATACCAGTTTCTCTATCAACACATCTTTACTCAGTTTTCCAGTGTTCATCTGCCTTTCTATATGGGCTACTTCATGCCATTATCTCTGGTTTCTTCTTATTTAGCCAATCTGAGTTCTTTCCATCCTTTTCTTGTCATCAGCAAAAATGTTTCCATCTCCAGCTTTACATCTCTCCCTTCAACTCCTTCATCATTACATCAGGCTGTCCCATCCTCTGGAGCTTTTTAGCAGAGTTCCCATGTTTTTACTCTGTATTTAAAGCCTTATTTTACAGACACTTGCCAATTATTCAGCCTGCCTTGTCCCAGTTGTCTCATACTCACCAGCAACTCACATCCCACAGTTCTGCTGTGCTTTTGATGCATCATTGCAAGCATTCTGCCTGACTCCAAACATCCATTTCTACCTGCTGAACTGTTTAACCGCCATTACCTGCAGCCACCAGAGTTCACCATGAAGTTACTTAATAAATTAAATGTTTGACATCTGGGATGGTGTACTAACACAAACTGGGCCCTTTTCATCTAAGGATCAGGCCAAGAAGGAATTAATATTACAAAACAAACACAACACTGTTTAACAGAACCGATGACAGTCACACAGGAAGCAAGTGAAAACTGAGAGCGTCAGACCCCAGAATACTCAATAAAGTTCATCTGTGAATTACAATATATAACTGAAAGAAATACAGGCTGTGCAAGGTAAAAGTACTTGAACTGCACTGCAAGAAAATAATTTCAGCCTCCTATAACCAGCTTCTCTGTGGAGTTCTCCGAGCTTCACTGAGTCAGCAGTGGAGTGGAGACCCAAAGCCTGTACAACTCATCAGCCCCTTTCCTACCCATGTTCCACCTCCACTATGCACTGTTTATGAACTTGGACCTTTACTACATTTTCCATTCTTCCCAGCAATATTTTAAAGCTGTCTTCACATGTTGGTGCTTTGTCACCCTTTAAATTGCTCTAAATGCTAAAACTTTTTGTTAGACAGACCTTGAATGAAAATGTGTAGTTGGGGCTAAGAGAAATGTGTTTGTAGTTTAAACAGCCAGAATAATATCAGGGATTCTAAGTGTAGCATACTAGCATACAAAACCTTTTATTAATGTCTTGACTTAATCCAATGACAGTCTAAGTATAATCAAAATTTAACCAACAGACAACGTTTAGCTTCTCATTGTTGCTCCTGAATGCCTTTTAATTACAGAAATCCAAGTACTCAAGACTTAATGTATCTTACAAACAAGCAGCTTCCAAACTTTAATATTTACTAACTGAAATCAACATTTTAAAGTGCACTGTTAAATATCATTACTACTTGACACTAAAATAAATGCTTAATAAGTATACTCTGAAAACTCTGACTTCAAAGATCTGTAAGGCAACTAGAACCTTAAAACATTAGAAAACTGCAGGAAGAAACGTTATCTTCACATGTACACAGCACAATTCCAAATCTGGAACTTCCTGGACAATGAGTAAATTTTGTGAATAGCTGCTGCTCATTCTCTACCCTTCATCTTAACTTTTTCAGAAGTCATGTTTTCTATTTATCCTTTCTTCTGCCATCCTACACATAGCTTAAAGACAGTACGAGTCTGACTCAATCACTCAAAACAATTTATTTTCATGTCTTTATTTTTACTTGCTGGAGGTGGTGGAACCGGAGGAAGAAGTAGTACTGTAGAAATATATTTTTCATGACTGATGATCGACTGTTGACTGCCGCAAACAGCTCCAGGTCCGACGAGACTGCTCTGCCTTTCCTGCTTGGGGACAGAATTGCTTCAATGCTGCCTGCCAGCCTGCATAAGTTCTAAATGTAAACTAAAGAAATATTAGCTGGAGCCTGGATTATTTTATTTTAAAACAAAATACACACTATCTGTGTCTGATAGATGACAGAGTATCTGACTGAGACTTCATACTGGGAACATCTATTTTGGAAAGCTGCTGCAGTGTGCGAGAGACGTGACAAAGCGTGTGTGAAGTCAAACACATGTGTGAGTCACATAAATATAAACAAACACACTCCGAGCCTACAACAGGCTGGAAGGCTAGTTACGAAGCTGCCATCATCGCGCACTCCTCTGCACACGATGACATCAGCAAATAAAAAACGGCGAAATAAATTTTAAAAAGTGACGGGAAATTCAGGAATTGGGGGACCATGCAGAAACTCATGGCACCCCATTATTTGCACCTCAAAACCGGTAAATTCCGAGATATTTGGTATAGTTGAGAGGTATGCCCCACAGGGATGAGTCATCCCAATGTCCACACCTTCAAACTGACCACATGGTTTCTCCACTTCCAATAATTGTCAGACAGCCCAGGCTTTCTTCCCCAGTACATACCATTATATTGTGCTTGCAAAAAAATTCCACCAAGAAAATTTACAAGAACAAGTGGAAGAGATTCTCCTTTTGGGCATTGAAGAATGATGTTGACCCTTTTTCTGCTCCAGTTCCTGCTGTTCTTGAATTTTTGGCTGTCCTTTTTTAAAGAAGGAGCTAGCTTTTCAACAATTGAACTGCATTTGGCAACCATTTCAAACTTTCATACAGGATACAGAAATTATTCTTTGGCTTCTTCCAAATTATGTAAAGCATTTCTAAAAGGCATTTTTCTCCTTAGACCACCAGTAAAAGATCCTTCATCTCCCTGGTATCTGACTGTCGTGATGCAAAGTCTAACTCAAGAACCCTTTGAACATTCAGCAAAAAATTATCTGACATTTCTTTCATGGAAAGCAGTCTTCTTAGTAGCTATCACTTCTGCAAGAAGGATTTCTGAAGACCAGGCTATTTAATCAAATACTGCCTACATTATTTTCCATAAAGGTGGAGTTACTTTATGAACAAACCCTTCCTTTTCACCTAAAGTAGCTTCTGAATCGAGCATTAACCAAACCATTTATTTACTGGTTTTCTTTCCAGATTTTTCAAACAAAGGAGAATACATGCTACATCTCCTAGATATGCACAGACAAATACATTTTTATCTATATAGAACAAAACAAATCAGAAAAATCACACCAGCTCTTTGTTTCCTTCTCACCAGAAATACTGGGTTATCCAGTTTCTAAAGTTACTCTAGTTAAATGGATAACATATTGCATTTATTGGATCTATTTTCAACAAGCCATTTTCCTACCTAGACCACTTAAAGCCTACTCAACTAGATCCATGGCTACTTCATCTGCTTTTTGGTCAAGAACCTCTGTTGATGATATTTCTGCAGTAGCCACATAGTCCAATGCTTAATAGCTCTGTGTTTCTTATTACAAATTGGATCTAATATCCATAAGTAGAGTTGCCTTTGGCTCTGCGGTACTCTGGAATACCCTTCCATGAGGGCCACTAAAGATCAGCATAGGTGGGGACTCTGTTCTCAAACCCAGAACTATAAGTTCCAAAAAATAATCCAACAAGTTCCTCTAAGATTTAAGGATGACGGATGGATGGGAGGGAAGTTGAGGAAGAATGAAAAGGACAACATCAGATTTAAAAGTTATGTACTCACCCTAACTAACTGTCTATGTTGTCCATTTTCAATCTTCAGCTTCCCTCCCATCCATTCCCTGTCCTTAAATCTTCTAGAGGAACTTATTGGATTATTCTTTGGAACTTAAAGTTCTGGGTTTACACCCTTTACTTTCATCTATCCCTTTCAGTATCTAATTTATAGAGATTTTATGGCAACAAACACAGTCTGAGGTATTGAGCATGGACAAAAGTATTATGGGTAGAGGGAAGAGCTTCAGAATTGTATCCAAAGTCTAGAGTATGCAGACGAGCCAGATCTGAGGATCGGATCCAAACCCATTTGTTGAGGAAGAATGAAAATGAACAAAACAGATCCATAGTTATGGTAAGTACATAACTTTTAGTTTGACCACTAAGATGACTTCCAGTCATTATAAGTTCTAAGATATTCTTCTGCTGAAAGTACTCATATTGTAGTCATAATGGAACTTGGATTGGATCACATTGGAGCCAATTTGAATCTCTTAGGATCTGGAGAGTGAATGGAGTGCCCATACAGGATTGCTGCTTTTAGCAAGTGTAGCAGACCACTTCATTTTCTCCAGTAATGTTATGGTGCAATTCTCATTCAGACAGGATATGGTCTCCGCCATTTGCAGAAAAATGTGTAGGCCATACAGTAACATCACACAGGCAGGATAAATCATGGAAGCCTTGATTCCTTTCACCTTTAAGTAATGCAACAGTGGGATCCATGTTGTCCTCTTTGCCACAACCGGTTCTGAAAAATCATTATCAAATTGGACCTTACTTCCCAAGTAGATAATATCTTTCTTAGTCCATGCTGCAATGCTAGACCTTCTCCTTCTAATGAAGGGATAGAAAATGTACTATGATCGGACTGGAGGGAGCATCAGGTGATGGCATAAGGACTAGTGAATAATGTATTTGATGCGGTCATTCTCATTCATTCCTCAATGAATGGGTTCGAATCTGACTTGGCTGTTTTTTCCAGTTCGTGGAACACTGAAGCTGTCCAGCTCCTCCATTACCCGCAGTGCACTAGTCCCCTACCAAACCTCAGATCTCATTTGCCGCCTTTGCGTATGGAAGTGGTCACTGTTAACTCTTGAGCAGTAGTAGCTTTTTGTGAATAAAGTAGGAATTTCTTTATTTATCTTTTTATTTATAAAGTTTTCTTTGTATTCTCCCTTGCCTTTTTCTACACTTTTTAATGTATTTCTACAATACCATAGTTGGTATTTTCCCTTTTTTTCTACCTTATACCTGTAAGGTATTCTCTTTTGTTACCATTGTTGGTAATACTTTCCCTTTATCCATCTGTAAAAAAAAATCCTTTCTCTTCATTCTTTTAAACTAGATATGGTTGAGAAACCCTCCAGTTTAAAAAAAACATGTGGCCTGTGGCCATAAAGTTCTGTTATCTGATGCACACCCTATGTGTGCTTATTACTTAGGCTGGCCTGACCCACTTGAAGTCTGCCTGTGATATTTGTAAGGCCTTTAATTCCAGGGACCCTTATCGATCAGAGAAATAAACTAATTTTGAGAGAATTACTCCTTTTGAAATCCTCCAATTCAGTATCTGGAGCTCAAACCCCCAAGAAATATGACAAAAAAGAGGCCAAAAATTGTTCCCCAGACCGTACAGCTTCCTCAACTCGCAATTATAACAGCCTGAAAAAATTTCAAAACCTTTGCATCCGACCTGTTCGGATCCGAAGACAAAATCCCATGGTCCTACGACCCCCTCAGATCCGAAGAAGTATAAGGATAAGTCACCTTGGATCTGATCTCCTCCAAGTCTGGATCCTGTGTCCTGTTCTCTTCCATCCCCTTTACTGGAAAGGTGTCATCATTCTATGGCTTCATCAAAGTTTCTTCTTCTCATTCCTCCAGAAATTTGACTAAAGGAGATATGGACAGGATGATGAGGAAATTCCTCTTGACACAAATTCAAATAGTTCTCCTGGCTCTTTACCCATTGGGTCTGGAGACCTTCTTGAGTACTACCCCACCTATTTTGTCTCCTCCTTGAAAATCTCATCTTAGATTTTGGAGCAGTGGGATCAAAGGATCCCGGATCCATCCATATCGGATCTGAAGATCATTGTATAGTCTGTGCCGATACCCTCTCTGAGTGGACTGACTCTGAGCATGTCAGAGCCGGATGACTCTTGGAGGTGTAGCTTCACCACCGGATCTGAAGTGTTGAAGTTGATTCCAAGTTTGTCAGAGCCATCTCTGCCCCTCAGAGCCTTGGTGCTGGACAGCTTGGCTCCGAGCCCTGCCTCGAGTGGTTTGCCTTTGTGTTGGAAGGAGCCAGCAGTTCAGAATCATGTCTTCTCGGAGCCGCAGTTCTCTTTCTCTGCAGGGCATTCTGCTTTTGAGATAGTCAAGAGTGTTTTCTCTGCTCCAAGAGAAAGGATGTATCCACCCTCCTTGGCTTTGCATCATAAGTCTCAACTTCCTGCAACATCGAGAGAGCCAGGCCAAAGTCTTCAGGATACCCAACAGAGCATGTCGATATCTTCTGAATCGTTTCTGGAACATCCCATTGAAGAAGTCCCTAGGAAGAGAAAGTGCAAATGGAGGCACTTAGACTTTCCTCAAGAATCTGTCACATAGGATACTGATTTTGATGTGGGGGAGGGGTCCCCAAGATGACCACCTGATGACATCTCCTTTGGAGACATACTAGAGATCCACAAGCAAAGGGGTGGCTGGTCTACCGATAACCCTTCCCAAGAGGAATCAGTATTCCTGGAAGCCTTTGGAACTGGCCCTTTTACCTCCTGGGTGATTCCATCTACTGACAAGCTTATTGATTTGATCTCTCAGTGGGCGTGGGAGGAACCTGATTCTGTTGAGCCAATTCCCAAGAGACCAGACAGAATCCTGACATCATGCAAGGATAGGGAATTTTGGAGCAAGGGACTACCAGTTGATGCCATGGTCGTAGCATGTGTCACAGCAATGGAACTTTCAGAACAAAGTTCTCTGTTCATCCCCTTAACAGAGAGTCTGGGATGCTGGACAAATTCAGAAGGTCGTGCATATGCTTCAGTGACTTTTGTACATTGGTCGCTGAATTATTTGGCACACTTCATCAGACTCCAGAGGGATTTGATTAAATAACTTACCAAATCCCTCTCTGGGGCTGTTACTTCTGAGGCAGAGAACTCAGTTGCCTCTCAGTTGGCTACCCAGCAGTCTATTTGAAATTCGTCCATGAGGCTCAACTCATACGCAGCTGAAGGTACCTCAAGGGCAGTGGGTTCAAGCATTTCCATTAGGAGGCATAGCTAGATGCGCCTGTGTGATTTCATGGAGCCCTTCAAGGCTTCCTTCATTAGTGCTTTCTTTGACGGAAGTTCTTTATTTGGCCTGAAGGTTAAAAAGACACATTGTCCAGGTGTGAGCAGGATGGTAAGACCCTTGTCTGCTGTGGGCATACGTTTTTCAACTCCTCAAAGGACCTTCTCTAGGAGTCAATGAGGTGGATGAAAAATGTGGTTCAGAAAGTCCTAGGGTCGCTTCCAAGATCCATGTAGAGATAGTTTCCTCCAGGGGTGGGTGGGGGGACTCTTAATGGAAGATGCCACCCACACGACAGAGGAGGCCTGCAAAACCAAATGTCTAGAGATACCTTCTCAGACAGATACTAATAGCACTTCTGAAAACAGACCTGATTGTCCACCTCTGCAGGCATTTGGAGGTTGTTTATTCCTGCACCAGAGAGCCTAGCTAAAGATTACAAAAGATGCCTGGGTGCAGAGAATTATTTCCAGAGGTCATAGAATACCCTTTTCCCTACTCTTCCATAAGAGTAAACAAAATTCCTGATGTTCCATGCAGTCAGAGGAAAGCAACAGCACTAGAAATAAAAAAGCTGCTAGAAAAAAAGAGTCATCCAGGAGGTCCCCACAGACCAGAAATAGCCCGGAACTTACTCAAGATTCTTTTTTGTGCCAAACAAAACTGGACTGGTGACCAGTTTTGGATCTCAGCATTCTGAACAAGTCAGTTCAGGACACTAAGGTCCAGATGGTCGCTGTTCAATCCATTATGCCTTTTCTGCACAAGGATGGCTGGATGTGATCTATTGATCTTCAGGATAAATACTATCATCTAAAATTGAACAGATGATCAAGAAGATTCCTATTTTTCTGGCAGGGAGCCAGTCACTATGAATTCAGAGCTCTGCCCTTTGGTCTCACCACAGCACCCAGGATGTTCACCAAATGCATGGCAGTAGTGGCAGCTCATTTGAGACTGCAACAATTATGGATGTTTCCTTATTTAGATGACTGGTTCATAACTGCTCCGACCAAGTATCATCTGATCAAAGGATGAGGTTATATACTCCAGTTATGGTCACACCTGGGAATTGCTATCAGTCACAAGAAATCTCAGCTAGAACCAACTCAAATATTGGAGTTCATCGGAGGGTTGATCGACATAGTATCCCTGACAGCCTCCCTTCCTTTACCAAGGATACAAACCATATGATTTCAAGTCAAATAAATCATGCAAATTTCTTTTCTCTCTCAGCTTGATTGATCTTTCAAGCATTGGGTTCAGTGTCTGCTGCAATAGTTTTGGCTCCTTTAGCAAGACACCACATGCATATTCTTCAGTGAACTCTAGTGGCTCAGTGGTCTACTCTTCACCACCCTTTGTTCAAAATAAATCAGGCATGCAAAAATTACCTTCTGTGGTGGATTTAATCTGATCAGATAATGCAAGGTCATCCCTTCATTCTGTTTCAGCCCAAGGCCATAGTTACCACGGATGCTTCCCAAATTGGTTTGGGGGCACTTCTTGGGAAAGACATTCCAAGTAACATGGTCCCCCAAAGAGGCCAATACGCATATCAAGGTCCTAGAAATGAGAGCTGTCCTCCTAACATTGCAGGCCTTCCAGGACCATTGCGATTCAGGTAGACAGTATGTCAGTGGCCTGATACATCAACAAACAAGGAACAACAAAATCTTACCCCCCCTGTGTTGCGAAGCTTTGAGTGTGTGGTAATGGACGATCTCATCCAGTTGTTTTTTGACTGTAACACACATTCCAGGGAAATCAACCTCATAGCAGACAAATTAAGCAGGTTCATTCTAATGCCTCATGAGTGGTAACTGAACATGAAAGTGGGGGAAAAGATATTCCATTGATGGGGCCAACCTTGGTATGACCTCTTTGTATCTCCCCTCAGCAACAAGTGGAGCAGGTTCTTTGCCCTGATCCCCCCACTGAGGGAGTAACCGATAGATATGCTCTTCTCCATGATTGTCTCCTCTACAACTTTCCCCAGTACCTCTAATCCACAAATTCCTTCAGAAAGCATCTCGACTGATGAGCACAGTCATTCTCTTTGCCCGTTATTGGCCTCGTTAGATTTAGTCCCCCTTTCTTTGGCCTCATAGCTTCGCCCGCCATGGATTCTGGATCCAATTCCAGACCTCCTATCTCACTTGACAGATATGATACACCCAGACATTTTAGCCCTATAACTGACCATTTGGCTTCTCCACTTCCATTGATAGCTAGACAACTCAGGCTGTCTTCCCCCATCTGTCACATTCTTTTATTTTCCCACAAAGCTTCCACTAGAAAATTTTACAGAACTAAATGGAAAAGATTTATTGTTGGGTTGCAGAAAATGATACGGATCCCTTTTCAGCTCCATTACCTATAGTTCTTGAGTTTCTAGCTACAACTTTTTAATGAAGGTGCTAGTTCTTCAACTTTTAAACTACAACTTTCTGCCATTTCTAATTTTCACATTAGAGTAAATAATTTGTCTTTAGCTTCTTTCAAACTTTGTAAGGCCTTTATAAGGTGAACCTTTCTTCTTAGACCTCCCTTTAAAGATCCCATGCCCTCCATGGGATTTGAATTTGGTTTTACAATCTTTGACCCAGTCCCCTTTTGAACCAACAATATGTGAACTAAAACTTTTTACCTGGAACACTGTATTTTTAGTGGCCATTACATCTACTAGAAGAGTCTTAGAACTTCAGACCCTTTCTTCTAAGCCTAATTACTTGATTTTTCATAAGGATAGGGTATCCTTATGAAGTAACCCATCCTTACTTCCTAAGATTATGTCAGAATACAGTATCAATTAAATTATCAACCTTCCAGTTTTCTTTCCAAATTTCACAAACAAAGGAGAATATATGATGCAGCTGTTGGATGTTCACAGACAGTTATGTTTTTATCTACATAGGACAAAACTTTTCAGGACATCAAATCACTTGTCTCCTTTTTGGATTCAAAAATTGGGCAAGCCAGTTCCTAAAGTAGCTTTATCCAAATGGTTAACTGATTGCATTTTCTTTGTTTGGAAAATATTGGGTTTGTCTTTGCCAAAACCTTTACATGCTTATTCTACCAGGTCTATGGCAACCTCTTCTGTATTTTTAACCAGATCTTCCTTAGTTGTTTGTGCAGCTGCAACTTGGGCTAATCCTCATACCTTTATTGCTCATTACAAATTGGATCTGGTCTCTAGGGGAAGGGAGATCTTCAGCTCAGCAATGCTCAAATATCCTTTCTTAGGGTCCTCCTGGGATTTAGGTAGCTGGGGACTCTCCCATTTGTTGAGGAATGAATGAAAATAACATCAGATAAAAAAGTTATGTAGTCACCATAATATTCCATTTGTGTTGTCCATTTTCATTTTTCCTCAACTCCCCTCCCTCCACCCCCTACCTATTTAACTTCTGGAAGGATTAGAAGATGCTAAAGGAACAAGTGTTCCTTTGTTTGTGCTCCAGATACTGTTATCTCATATCCTTGTTATTTAATTCCTATATTGGCTAAAAGGTGAGCAAACAAGATCTTGAGGTATGGTAGGGGACTAGTGCATTATGAGTAAGGGAGGAGCTCGAGAGTTTGTGTTCCTTGAGTTGGAAGAAGTGGCCAAGTCAGATCCAGTGGTTGAATCTGAACCCATTTGTTGAGGAAGAATGAAAATGGACCACATATAGGGAATGTTATGGTGAGTACATAACATTTTTCTCTCTCTAGCATCAGTTTAGCTGTCATATCTGAACAGAGTCTTAGGCAGCAATGCTTGCAGAAGATGAGGCATGTCCTTCTGTTTTACTCCCTCCTGCAAGCCCAGTATTCTAATGTTTTTGTCAATGTCAGTGACACAACAGGTAGCACACTTACCTTTGGTGCAGAAGGGTGTGGATTCTATCCCCACAATAGCTAGGTGGATTGTTGACACTGCAGTGTAGCATAAGGGGTGCACTACGCCTGTGTGTGTCATCCTCTGGATGAGGTGTTAAAACTGAGGTCCCATCTGCCTAAATTGGGGGTAGCTCAGATGGAAATTAAAGATCCCACAACCCCTATTGAAAAGAGTAGGATCCTTTATTTAAAACATAATGTACAATATTTACAACATTATTTACAAAATTACTATTTTACAATTTATACAATGTACAATTTTGCATTTTCTCTTGTATTAATATACAATCATAATAAACTTACTTTTCTTTATTATTTGAACTTCTGTCACCATTGTTCTTATGAGACCCCCACTCCTTAAATTACTGCTATCTGCATATATCATTACACATGATTTAATTTATCCTTTCATTCAAAATGGTCCACACAACCTAAAATATTATTTTATCTGTTTTACTAAGGTATTTCTTAGTTTTATGTCTATAATATCTGATCTGTACATAACATCTATATTTATATAATTCATCTGTTTTATGCCTTCAAAAAACTTATCTTCACATTTTTCAGACAGTTTTGTAATCCTTATACATTGTAAAAACATGTTCTATATTTTCCTGTTTGCCACAATGTATGAAAACTCATTTATTTTATATGGGATTTTTTTTATTGATAGTTTATTAATCACTAATTTCCATAAAAATATTGTCATTCCACTAGTTTATTTCACCATACTTTTTGTACTTTTATAGCTTTAACGTTTTCATTCATTAGATCAGCTCAAAGATGAATATCATAATATTGTATCATGTCATTTTTGTTTTCAGTTTCATCACTTATTTTCCTTAAAAGTATTTTTTCTTCGTAATATCTCATTTTATTATTTATAGATTCTTGTCTCCTTTTAACAATGTTTAACATATCCATATACCTCTCATACTTATACTTTAATAGATTTATCATTTATCCAAAACAAGACTCTATACAAATTCAGTGACGCAGCATATACAATTGGGTTTATTATGCCTAAACCTCTTTCTTCCTTATCCATATACAAGACTCCTGTGTTCACTGGATTCAGTTTTGAACCTCATATAAAAGATAAAAGGGCTTGTAATTTTTTTCATAATTAGCAACATATGAAAAATTGCTAAATGTGCTATCTTTCTCAGTAAAAGTGAATTAATCAAATGTACCTTTTTATTAATAGATGACTTATACGTTTTCCAAAAGCAACAAATCTCCTTTGTCATCTGTTATCCTTTTCCATTGTTGTTCACTCACATTTTTACCTCCAAATCCTATACCTAACACAGAAATTAATTTTGTCAAAAAGATATTCCTCCTATCTTTATTGTATCACCCAGTTCTTTACTCTTGTTTATATTAAAATTCATGCTTGTTGTGTTTAAGCTTTCATATACCCAACATATCACTTTTTTCTTGGAGATTTTGTGTGCGTGTGTGTGTGTAAGCATAATATATGCATAAGTCAACATAACTGAAATTTTTATCCCTTCATCAGTATCTTTTGTATGTATATTTACATCTCTTAACTAATGCATTCATAACTAAAGCAAATAGTATACTACTCATGGGACATGCTGGGTGTATGCCATTCTTTATATCTATTTCTTGGTTTAATCATCTGGTCACTACAATTTTTACCTTACCTTTTTATCTAAGTGTCTGATCGTAAGCTTTGTGTCCTCTTTCATGTGTATGATATCATACACAATTTTATTTAGTATTAATAACAATTTTTGGTATCATTTTCCCTTTAAACTGTATATGCCATCTTCCATAATATTTTTCATTTTACCTTCCATTATCTTCTGCATTATTTTTCATAAAACTCTTGTAGTCTGCATTGTTCAGTACTCTAGATATCAGATTTTTAATTTTGCTTTTGTCTTCTTTTTCCATACAAACTTAAATATACCACTGTGTAAATCTGTATAGATAAAATCTTCATATAACCACTCATTCATAACTTTTAAGAAATTTTTCTGCCAGTCTGTAAAATTCTTATAGAATTGTTGTTCTATTCCATCTGAGCCTGCAAATGACTGTAAATCAGCTTGTCCAAACATTGTATCTAATTCATATAAGGAAACCTTATTTTATAATTATTTTCTGTGTTTGTTAATTTTTTAAACATTCCATTCTTTTTGGGAACCTTTTTATCTTGAAACATTTTCTTTACAATATTTACCACCATATTCATAATTTGTCCCTGAGACCTTATTACCTGTCCTCTATCGTATTACATTTATCTCATTATACTATTTTTTTCTTTAACTATATTACTCAAGTGACCTGATACCTATTCTCTTTTACTTTGTAATTGATGTTTTTGCTTAAATAATAATTCTTTAATTTTATCTTGATTCTTTTCATCAGTTCTTCATTCTGTCACAAAATATTCTCTGTCAATTCTTTGCAAATCTTGTAAAGCATTTATACACATTGTCCTATAATTTGCTTTTTCTACTTTTCTTACATCTGACTGCCATTCTAAAAATATTCTTATATGTTTTTTGAAAGAGAGGCACCATTCAGGCCAGTTTTTATATCATACCTTAGTGGAAATGTAATCTTTCCATAATTGTATAATTATTTTCTTTCCATTATCATCCTATAATTCCTCATTTATTTTTTTATTCCTTTCCATAATCTGATATACTCCTTACATTCTTTTCTCTCTATCCATATGGCTGAATTATGTGAAAAACCTGTTACGTAAAGCTTGTGATACAATGAAATAGTCTTTTTCTGTCATTTAGATATCTACACTGTACATCCATGTAACACTTCAGTTAACATTTTTTGCATCATGACCTGTTTCCCCACAAATATAATATTTTCTTTTATCACAATTACCTATCAAATGATCTTCCTTCTTCCCACTGAAAAAAACATGTTTTGGTTTGACCCTATTATTTTACATCACCCTTATTTCCGTCTGTACTTATCACACTAGGAATACAAACAATTTTCTCTTTTTCCATTTTTCAATACACTGTGACAGTCCCATCTACCAGTCCATAATCCTATATTATCATAAACTTTAATAATGTCCATAACTACTTTACATAGTTTACTTAAATGTCTCTTCAAAGTCTCTTTTCTAACCTCAGTTAGAATTTGAACATGTATTTTTCTTTAAATAACATGAAAAAAGAGAATCTATAATCCACAACGTATGTTGTCGCCTCACAGTAAGACGTCCTGTTCGATTCTCAGCTAAAGCGTCTTCTGTGTGGAGACATGCGTGAATGGGGGTACCTTCATTGAAGGTTGTGCATCAGAACTGGCAACTTGGCACGTAAAAATCTATTGCCAATCATTAGCGGACCGGAGTTCCACTGTGGCGACCCCTAACCGGGAAAAGCCGAAAGATACAACCACATGGTCAGTGAAGTAAAATAGTTTAATCAGCACAAGCACAAGATAAAAAACTCTCAGTACTCTAAACTCTAGTGCCTCGGCTCAGCAGCCTTCCAGGAGATAATACATACCCAAAATGCAAAATTCTTACATACTAAATTACTTCAATTACTTAATTAAAAAACTATTACAAAATTATTAACTATTACATACTCAAATAAGAAACTTCCAGTTGCATTCTCTGTTTAAGCCAGTAGGTGTCATAGTATTATACTTCTAAGATAAAAACAGTTTCTTTATACAGCAATACATTTTAATTTAATAATTTCATTTTCTGTTGTTACATGCTCCAAAATGCAACCTTTTAATGCTGTATAATCCCCCCATGAAATTCATTAAAATGACAAGCCAGCGGACTTTCTAATTTATTATTGTTAATATCTCTAACATGTTCCTGCAACCTCTTTCTAAAAGCTGTTTTGGTCTCACCTATATAAAACAGGTTGCAGGAACATCAGAGAGCATACAATAACTCCCACAGTATTACAAGAATATTTGGCCATAGGTGTATATTTAACTCCATTAATAACATTAAAAGACTTACCTATGTGGGGGCATATAGAACAGCCCCAACAAGCCCATGTACCAAAATGTTTTACATCAATGATACATCCTATTTTGGGTACTACAAAATTATTATGAACTAGCATATCTCTTATACTTTTACCCCTCCTATAAGATAAAAGAGGGGTACCCCATAAGTTCCTTAGTCTATGCGTGCCATTCAAAAGAAAAGGCCAATAATATTTTACAATTTTCACTATCGTGAGGGTCAATAAATTAAATGTAGTTACAAAGTATATTTTTTTATCTCCCCCTTTACTATAATTATTCCTTAATTCACAAACTACTTTATTACTATTATCAACATCCAAATGACATAACCTTTGTAAAGCTTGACTAATTATTTTCACACTATATCCTCTGTTTAAACATAATGCAAGTATTGACAATTTCTTTTTCTAAAACTAACTGGTCATTACATAACCTGCTAATTCTCAAAATTTCTCCATATGGGAGGGAGTCCAAAATGTGTGGAGGGTGACAACTACTGGCATCTAAAATGTGCCCTCCATCTTCAAATTTTCTATGGACTTTAGTTCTAATTCTACCATTCTCGGACCCCTCTAAAACCACATCTAAAAAATTAACAATTTTACCCTTCTGTATACCATCACATTTAAACCTAAAGTGATTTTGATGTAAATCACTAATAAAATTATCTAACTTGGATATGCTCCCTTACATTAAAAAAAATCATCTATAAACCTGTAATAAAGTGTAATATGTTCTCGAAAAAATTTTAACTTATACAAAAAAAGACTATCTCAAAAAACCCCTTCAGCAAATTGGCATACATGGGAGCAAAGGGAGCTCCCATTGCCGTACCCTGAATTTGCTGATAAATAACCTGATTAAATTTAAAAAAAAATTTAGTTAAACCAAAATGAATTAATTCAATAATATAATTAGCCATAGGGCTATCTCCAAGAAAAAAATGTAGTGCCTCCAATCCTATTGAGTGTCTAATGTTAGTATATAAATTTTGTACATCTAATGTTACCCAGTAGAAATCTTTCCCCCTAAGTAATCACTTTTTTCTAAAAAATCAAACATATCTCTTATATATGAACTAAGGTTCTCTACAAATGGAACCATATAAAAATGTAACATTATTCCAGTACTATGTACAAAGTAGTTGTTAGCTGCTACAATTGGATGTCCAGGTGGAGAAATTAAACTTTTATGTATTTTAGGCAGGCAGTAAAATTTTGCGAGAGTACAATTTTCAGTATTAAATTTTACTTCTATGTCATGTTTGGATAAATAACCTGTAGCTCTTGTTCAAAATTTCCTTAAAGTCAATGAATACATACTCATATTCACTATAAGTAACAATAAACTTTGTTATCACTTAGATGATCCATACACATTTTTAAATATTGAGAGTAATGTAATATTACAATTTTACTACCGTTATCTGAAGGTTTAATAATACGCTCCTGCCATTTACTCATTTCACACAGAGATGACCATTCTTGTCTAGTTAAATTATATTTAATTTCTCATTTTCTTTTGTTGAACCTCATCATTTATTGCAAAATCCACCATAGAAGAAAATTGTGATATCCCTGTATGTCTATATGACAGAATAAATTTACTTTTTACAGCAACTTTAGAAGTGTTGATTAAGCAATAAGCATTAACATCATCATTATCCAAAGAATTACATGACAAAAAGGAATCACAAGTAAAAAAAAACTTTCTTCTTCATTAACCCCTTCAACTTCTTCCCCAGCTACATTACTTTTATTCATTTCAAACAAATTCAACAAATGTAGTTTCCTAACTAACTGAAACATTTCAGTTTGAATTTTATATTTTCTAGGCAATACTATAGGTACAAACTTAAGGCCACAACAAAGAACAGCCATTTCAGTCTCTTGCAAAACATGACCTGACAAATTAACAATGCCATCATTATTATCATATAAAACTGTAGTTTTAGCAAGCATTGACAAGATATTGTCAATATTTAGTCCATTTTGGAATAGTTGTCATACCTAGTATATTGTCCCTCATTAAATTTCCTCTGTCCATCCCCGTTTCCTTCCATTGTCCATATTGCTTTGGTGATGAAAATTATTCCTCAAATAACTTGGTTCTTGTGGAGCTGGTAACAATGGATATGCATTGTGCTGCTGTTCAGATTCCCCCATACTGTTTATCGCTTCCGATGAGGCAAAGGAAACACTATGTTTAGAACTTCCTCTACTAGAGGAATGCCTCTTACCATGAGTCTCTCTGATTGGTAGGCCTTCGAAAAGCAAAGCCAGTACCATAATCACGGATGTCCTGCTTCAACTTATGAATTTTCCTCTTAATAATTTCCTCGATAGACTCTTCTTACTTAACATTGAAGTTGTGTAACACCTGTTTTAAATATTCATTATTAAGTATTTAATAGTTAATTATTTTGTAATAGTTTTTCTTAATTAAGTAATTTAGTAGAGTACATAAGAAGTTTCCATTTTGGGTATGTATTTTTCTTTCTTGTTTCCCTGTAAAATGCTTTAACCACATATGAACTCCAGGGATTACAGATGTTTTTTCAGTTCATAATCTTTACATGACAGAACCAGTGTCAAATATAATGTCATGAAATATCTTTATAGATAACAATAAAAGCTCTTACCTCATGAGTTTTTAGACTTAATGGCACCACCAAATAATCACAAATGTTATACCTGTCCATTTCCTTTTCTTCTTCTTTATTTTGGATTCTTAGAACAAGTTTCCTTTGATTCTTGACATTAGCTTTCTTCTGTTCCTGTCTCACCACTTTCCCTGCAGTATCCTTAACAGTCTCTGCATGCAATTTCTTTTGCTGTCTTCTTACAGACTAACTTCAGATTCTTCTGAATGGATTTTGTCCATAATTTCACCCGAGGAAACATCTTTTCTGCTCTACATTAACAGTTTACCCAAAATAATATTCTGCAACTCTCCCAACTGGTGGGTTTTAATAATACATCCAGCACTTTGTAAATCATTTGCTTCCAACGAAGCAAACATGCTTTGCTGAAATAACTCCTCTCCATCATGTAGCAGTTCCACCAAAACACCATTGTTCACCTCTGTGCTATCCACCATCTTGTCTTGGACTCCCTGACCACTGCTAGCCACCACTGACCAAAGAACAAACACTTTCCTAATGAACAGAGGTCCTTTATATACCAAAATAACTCTTATTTACATATTTACAAATATTTACAAGTATATATAAATATATATATATATATATATATATATATATATATAATGTATATATATAGAGAGAGAGATAGAGAGATAAATTTGTTTATACATATTTATAATTTCCTTTACTATCATACTAAATTTTCATCCCTATTGGACCCCACTCCTTTTTCTATAACTACCATCTGATGTTACTCAATATTGTTGCTAATATCCATTTCCCATTAAACATAATGTCATTTATTCATTTATTCCATTTAACCCATATAACATAAATAACTTTGTATCTATTCTTTTAGCATATTCTTTACTTCCATTTTTATAATATCCATATTTAATCATATCTTTGTTTATTTTATAAACTTCTTTTATATATTCAAAAAAATCTTCACTACATAGTTTTCATCATAACTTTTTCACTGCTTTACATTTCAAAACCACATGTTCCGTAGTTTTATCTTCTTGATAATGTAAACATATTCTATCACTTTTCTTTCTATATGGCATATTTCCTTTTCCTGGCAATTTCTCTATTACCATCTCCACAAAAAAATGATATTCTACTTTCTGAATGCACCATTTGCTTCTTATTTTTAAGGTTTAAATTGTCTTCTATTAGATTTCCCCAGTTTACATAGTAATGTTTTATCATTACATTGTTTTACCATATTTTCTATATGTTCTTATATCATCAGTATTTATTTTCCACAAAAATATTTTTTTCTTGGTAACATTTTATTTCTTCATTTATACACACTTTTTCTCTTTCACTCTTTTTGCCATACTCCAACATTTATCCTGCTTGTATTTAAATTTTTGCTACTAATTTCTCATCTTTTTCATTTATCCACGCTAATACTTTGTACAAATTTAATGAAACAGCATATACCACTGAGTTAATTAACACTAAACTTCCTTCTTCTTTATTTATGTACAAAACTCCTCTTTTTACTGGGTTTAATGTAGGACCCCATATAAATGAAAAATTGTGTACAATAATTTCTTTTCAGATATTGTTGGCAATATTAATACCCTTGTTAAGTATGCTATTTTCCCATTAGTACTGAGTTTATCAAATAAGTCTTTTTTTCTGAATGATAGTTTATATGTTTTCCAGAAAAGACAGGTTTGTTTTATTTCTTCTATTTTTTTCCAATAAATTCTTCTTACATCTTTATTCCTAAATTTTATAACTGACACAGAAATTTAATTCACTGTTAAATGTATATCCCCATCTTTATACATCACCTAAGACTGTACTTTTCTCTTTATTTAAAGGCATCCATATCACCTCTAGACACTTATTTGTGCAAATTATTCTTTTATTCAAATTTTGTTTCTTTGCAATTATTATATCATCATCTGCATATGTTAACATAATTAGAATTCTTAACCCTTCAGGTGTTATATACCCTCCTCCTTCATTTTGTAATTTATTTCAGATACTATCACATTTATAACTAATGAAAGAGTATACAACCTATTGGACATCCCTGCACCACCCTTTATATGTACCTCTTGGCTTAACTAGCCCTTTACAGATATTTTTACATTATTACTATATGCTGACATACATAATTTCCTAACATTCTCATTTATATTATATCCTTTCATTATTACTCATATGATTTCATGTCCAGTTGTGTCAAAAATAAGGTCTCCTATCATGATTTTCACTTCTTTTCTATTCACAATATTATCCACAACTTTTCTATCATTAATAATTACTGACACCCCTTCCATGTTATACTATATATAGTATCTTTCATATTATTTTCCATTTTAGTTTCAAATCTTTTTTGTGGTATTTTCTTAAAGACTGTATAATTATTATTATTATTCAATACTATCGGTCTCCAGTTTTTTAATTGTCTTCTGTCTTCCATATGAATTAAAGTATTTCACTGCATATTTATGTATACATAAAAAATTCACTTATCAATTCATCCAAAATCTTTAGGAAATATTTTTTTTGCTTATCCCTTCAATTTTTATACATTTCATACCCTATTCCATCTAGTTCTAGAGCCAAATCTATATTTACTTGTCCTAATACTTGACCTAATCTAGCTCATTTAAAGAAATGTCCTTTTCCAACTCTTTATTCTCTTTTTCTGTTAACTTTTTTGCTTTCCATGTCTTATTCATTGCCTTCTGTTTCCGTTTAACATTTCTTGTACATATTGTACTGTACTATTCATAATCTTTTCTTGTGTTATTTCTATTTTTCCTTTTACATTTTTTTATTTATCTTATTACACTAACATCCTCCTTTACTAATTTGCTTAATAACTCAATACTCCTCTTTTCCTTGTAGAATATCTTTGCTTATATAACAATTCTTATATTTTTTCTTGATTTATTTTATATAATTCTCTTTCTTTGTCAAAGTATTTTCTTTCATTATGTTGTAAAGCTTCCAACTCATCATTGTTTTATTTTTCTTTCTCTACTTTTCTCACATCATATTGCCACTGTAAAAAAAATTTTTTATATTTTTCTTTAAACATCCAACATTCAGATCAGTTTTTATAAAATGTTCTCATAGTAATATCTTTCCATAACTGTATTACTAATCTCTTTCCTCCTTCATTCCACACGTTTTCGTTTATCCTTTTTATTCCTTTGCCAGTTTATATATATTCTTTTTTTTCATTTATCTCTAGCCATATTCTAGGATAATCTGAAAATCCTGTTTCAACTACCTGTCCTTCTCCAATAACTAAATCTTCTGATACAATAAAATAATCCATTTCAGTTCTTTATGTACCCCCTTTTTAAGTCCCTGAATTTTTGTAGCAAAGTTTTAACTTACCACATCTTATAACTTCTAACATTTTTATATCATTTCCTTTCTTTTTACACCAGTCTCTTACATCACAATTAAAGTCTCCTGTTATTATAACATTCATATTTATCACTACATTGTCTAAAATCTGATGAAATAAGCTTTTTCTTTCTTTACAGTTAGTATAAGCATATAATTTTATAATTCTATATACTTCTTTCCATTTTAAATTTACACTGGTTAACCTTAGCATTTTTGCTGAAGTTACATCTAATATCTTTACTGTATTTGTACAGACTGCAGCTATTCCAGAACATCTCTCATTTCCCAAATTCCAGAATATCTTTCTTCCCCATAGTTTCTCAGTTTGTAATCTTTCTTTATTTGTTACAACTCCTGTGTCTTCTAATATAATTACATTTACATCATATGCATTACACTACTCCAAAATCTCTATTCTTAATGCTATTCACATTTACAGAAAGTACTCTAAAATTTGCATTTTCCGTTTTCCTTAGACTCATGGTTCCATTAGTCCATAGCTAATTACTAGGCTAGCTTTCATAATAGGCGATTCTAAACCTAGCTGATTTCCCTCCCAGAGGAAAGAATGAAACACCATACCTTGTGTCTGTGAGTCAGACAGCTTTACCATTATACCAGCCCTCAAAGCATTTGCTTGTATGTATTCTTTTTCTTCCATTTCCTTTCTTTTTTCTTTTGTACTTAGCTCTTTAAATTTTCTTTTTCTGTTTTTACCCTTTTTACCCATAGAAGTTTTATTTTGCTACCTCCCCAATTTGTATTCTGCATCTCTTTTTTCAAAACCTTATTCTATGTCCTCTCTATTTTATCTCGTGTAATTTTTCTTTTATTTCTGCTACTTCTAAAATTTCTTTTCTTTATTCATTTTCTTGTTTCATTCATTTTTCCTTACTGCTATTTTCACATTTGCAATCCATCCATGAATGTCCAATTTTGTTACATTTGTAACATTTCAAATCACATTTTTTGTATCATGTCCCATTTCTCCACAAATTTAACATTTTCTTTTTTCTTATTTACTTATCAAATGTCATTCTTTTCCACAAAAACATGTTTTGGGCTGTCCACACTATTTAATGACATCCCTATTCCTTTCTACATTTATCATGCTTGGTGTATGTATAATTTTTTCTCTTTTTATTTTTAACACAATATTAAAGTCCCAGCCATCAGCCCATAAACCCCTTTTATCACAAACTTTTGCAATGTCCAGTACTTCTTTACATAAAACTTTCAAATATCCTTTCAAAGTGTTTCTTTCTACCTCTGTTCAAAATTGTACATGAATTTTCTCTATTGTTTCCCTGTTAAAATACTTTCATCACATAAAGATTAAATATGTTATAGTCTTTCCTTTTTTCATATTCTCTAAGAAAAATTTCCATTGAAAAACAGTCCCATGTCACAAAATGTCTCCTTGTTAATAAGAATAAATATGCTTACCTCATGTGCTCTTACACTCAAAGGAGCTGTTACATTGTCCCACACTTCATACCTGTCTATTTCTTTGTCTTTTCTCCTTTGAATCCTCACCACGTACTTCTGTTTTTCATTTTCCTCTGCCTTCTTTTCTGCTACTCTACTTTTACTTTCTTCTACTTTCTCTGCATATGTTTTCTTTTCCATCTCATCACTGTTATTGAGGATTGTCTCTGCATCCTCTTTTTGTATTTCCTCCATAATGTCCCCCACAGAAAACATCTTCTTCATTTTCTGGCTCACTCTGCACCACCATTTCTTTAAGTAAATCATTGTGCAACCCTCCCAACTAGAGGGTTGAATTATATATCCACCATTTGCTGACGTACCTGCATCAAATAGATTGGGTGGGTGGTGTTTTAACAGAGTCTTTATGTCATGGCTGAGGACCCTTTCTGATTGCGCTGTGCAGGAGGTGTTAGTGTTTTAGGAAGGTTGCCAATAAGTGCCTTAACATAAGTAGTTTTATGTTTAGGGTAACCAAAAGCAGTAAAACACACACGCCGTTCTACAAACAAGATAGAAAACAAATCTGGATCACTAGGATGAACCAGAATTATAATATTTTAATGCAAAAAACTAAACTAAGCTGAGCACGTTTGTCCTATAAAATTCATAAGAGACTTCATCAGAGTTGAAAAACGCTGCCAGCAGCTCAGCTCCATATATATGCTTACCAATCAGTTAGGTAATTATCTCATTGCACAACATTTGCCGAACTACTTAACACATTTCACCAGGCTACAAAGAGATTTGATCAAGGAGTTTTCCAAGTCTTTTCAGGATCCATGTCTGTGGAGGACCAGAAAAAATCTTCTTCTTCTTCTTCACAACTGGGCACATTACAGTCCTTCTCCAGTGCATCTGTGAGGTTACTCTCTCACGTGGCTGAGGGTACCCCTAGGGCTGCAGGTTCAGTTATGAGACATGTCTGGATGTGCTTGTGTAATTTTGCAGAGCCCTTCAAGTGCTCCTTCATCAATGCTGCCTTTAAGTCCCCAAAATTAAATAAACATTCTCCAGACGTGAGCAAGATGGAAAGGCCATGTCTGCCATTGGGATTTATTTTTCTACTCCTCAGAGACCCTTCTCTAGGAATCAGTGAGGTAGTAGAAAGATGTGGTTCCACTAGTCTGAAGAGCCTTTCCAGGAATCACAAGGAGAAGTTTCTTCCTGGGGTAGATGGGGAAAGTCTAATGGGAGATGCCTTTCTTGTGGCAGAGGTGGCCTTCAGAATCAGGCCTTCAGAGATACCTTTTCTGATGGGCCTTACCAGTGCTCCTGAAGGTTTACTCGATTGGTACAGTCTGGAGGTAGTTGGGGGTGCTTATTTCTGCACCTAAAAGCCAGACATCCATCACAAAAAAGCCTTGCGTGCAGAAGATCATATTCACAGGTTATTTCATATCACTTTTCAAATTCCCCCAACAGAAATAAAGAATAGCCCTGCTGTTCCATCCAGTTAGAGGAAGGCTGCAGCCTTGGATATAGCAAAAGCAAAAAGTCATCCCAGATGTTCCTCCAGATCAGCAAGGATCCAGAACTTACTCAAGATTCTTTTTAGTATCAAAGAAGACAGGGGACTGGAGATAAGTTCTGGATCTCAGCAGACTCCTTCAGTAAGTAAAATACTCAAAGTTCTGAATGGTCACGGTTCAGTCCATTTTACCTCTACTATGAAAAGACAACTGGATGTGCTCGACAGATATTCAAGATGTATACTATCATATCAAAATGAACAGGTACTGCAGAGGATACTTGCGCTTCTTTCTGGGAACCACCAATTATCAGTTCAGGGCACTGCCCTTTGATCTCACAACAGCCCCCAAGGTGTTCACCAAATGCATGGCAGTGGTAGCAGCTCACCTGAGACTGCTGGGATTCAGGTTGTTTCCATATGTAGATGACCGGCTTCGGGCTGCCCCATTGATTCTAATGAGGGATTACTTCCTCCACTTATGTCGTTATTTGGGTATTGTAGTCATTTATACCAAATCAGAGTTTACCCCTGCTCAGATCCTGTAGTTCATAAGTGCTCTTCTAGACAAGACCAACCAGATAACTTTGCTTTTTGTCTTTATCATCTGACCGCATTAGGATCTATGGCAGCAGTGGGTGGGTGTGGCCAGGATGTTGACAGGCTAGCAGCACAGTTTTCTTGCTCTGCTACTCTATTCCTATTTTGACAGGAAATTTTATTTTATAATATCCTAAACCAATTTCTTTGAACAAAATCAGTTACCTGATACTACATAGAAGAATATTATCTAAAAAAATTCTAAATATTTGAATTCTTTTCCTGTTGAATAATTAATTTGCAAGGTCTGTACCAGTAGCTGTGAAAGAGTCATTCAAAGACAGTCTCTCTGGACTTGCCTTTAAAGAAGGAACTCGTCTGTTCTTTCTAACATACAAGAACTGTCTTTAAAAATGGACAAAGTGAATAACAAACTTGATAGCTGTAAAGAAAAAATGTACCAAACAGATGGAACAGATACACAAGTTTTTAAAACAACAGAAAACTTAAATATCTGGAATGGAAGATGCCCTTAATGACATAGAAGGTAGAGTGTCCGAAGATGAAAACAACATTGAATTTCTACTGTGACAGAATACCTTCTTACTAAACAAAACTGATGACTTGGAGAACAGATCCAGGAGAAATAACATTCATATTTTTGGACTGCCTGAAAAAATAGAAGGAAAAAATATGGTCAACTTTCTTACTGCCTGGCTCCCTAAGACTCTGAATTTATCTGATGCTGTGTCATATATTATAGAAAGAGCACGCAGGTCTCTAGTTTCTACTTCATCAAAAACTAACTCTTCACTGAAATCAGTTATTGTTAAGTTCTTGTCATCTCAAGACAAGGAGCTAATACTTACAGTCTGCTCCAAATTTCCTGTTCAACTGGATGACAAGCTAGTAAGATTTGATAACCCAGAAACAGGTGCATCCAACGTAGGATCCAAATGTCGACTAGTAAAAATGACCAAAATCCATGCTGACCCAAGCACAAAGCCGTCAGCAATATGATGATAAAAATCCAAATTTATTGCAGCACAAAATAAAGAGTTAAGTGCTTTTATCCTTCACTAGGACTTCATCAGAAGTACATTTCTAGAGTGCCATTCCTAATTAAATAACACAATCAATAAAATCTAATTAAACAGTTAATTCAATTAAAGTAAGTCAACAAATCAGCAATCTATCACAATAAATAGTAATACCATGTAATGAAAACCTTGAAGTAAGTTAAAGTACACACTAACATTTTCAACATTTAAGTCAGTAGTGAAACAAAAAAAAAATATGAAAAAGTAAAGTGAAAATATAATCATAGTTTTGTGAACCTCAACTTAAGCAGAGAATTAATAGAAACCAGGTAATTAAAATCTGGTTTCATAGTAGCATCTAGTTTAAATTGGCAGAGGAGTTCCTCAAGTCTACTTTCCCAGGTGCCCCCTTTGGTGTCATGACACACTGTTTCCAGTATGCCAAAAACAAACTTTTTAAAAACCAGTGCACATTAAAGAATGCCTAAATAAAACGTTGTTGTAATTACTTTTTTTCACATTAAAAATTCTTTTAGAGAGCTTCCTCTCAGTTTTTCCAATATAAAAGGAAAAACAGTGGTTACATAAAAACATATACACTAAGCCAGCTGAGTTACAATCCCCTTTTTTAAATGTAATAGTTGTTCAGCTGGCATTGTTTAACTGTGCCTCTGTCTTGTCAATAATATATTAGCAGTAATTACACCTACCACATTTTCTAGTGCCTAACTTGCCCTCCACCATACCCTTCTCCAATCTTTCCTTGATATTTTTGTGCACTTTGTAAATAAAAGTGGGTTTGTCTCCCAAGTACTGATATAGTTCATCATCCATTTTTAATATAGCCCAGTTGTGGCTTATGTTCTGTTTTACTCAGCTGGAGAGACTATCGTAATTAATGGTCATCCCCAATGGAAATTCTCACCATTTATTTCATTCAGTGACCTAACACTTTTTATTAGATCTGGTTTCCCCAGGATATGCTGGTATCTGTCTTCTCTTTTTTCCACTACAGCTGTCCTCAGTGACTTACTCATATCCAGTGGGTATCCACAGTCCAAAAACATTGACACCATTTTATCCAGTAGTTCCCCATTCAAAACCATCATGGCAGCCCTAATAAACTGACCCTTCACTAAGTTTTTCTTACAGTACATAGAATGGCAACTAGTAAAATGTAAATAACAGTTAGAAAAATGTCTTCTTCCTGTATATGTTAGAAACCATAATCCCCTGATCAACAGACAGGTTGACATCCAAAAAATGAGTGGCATTAGAGTTGAAACTGTGGGTGAATCTGAGGAAATTATTAGTATTTGTTAAATCCACAAATACTTCAGTTTCTGTCAGGTCCCCCTCCATATAAAAAAACATGTCATCCAGGTACCTGGCATAAAACGGTCAACAGTGGCCAGAATGAGAGTTGATTATAAACTTCCTCTCCCAGGCCAACATGACAATATTAGCAAAAATGGGGGCACATGCGTTCCCCCATGGCTACCCCACTCACTTTTCTCTAATATTCTCCTTCAAAATAATGGAAGTTGTTTTTCAACACCAGGTCTATAGGTTCTATCAGGAAATGTATCTCTGTTCTGTCAAGATGCTGTTCTAATAAAATTTCCTCAAACCACTCTAGCCTGACATCACGGGGGAATACTTGAAAACAGGTCGACCATGTCTACAGTGAGAAAAACAGTATTGTCTTTTAAAAGATCATTATTGAGCTTGACCAGGAAATCCCAAGAGGTCTTGTAAGACATTTGTGTAATTACTCAATAGAAAGTTAAGTTTTCTATCAATATGTACTGCTAAAGGATAAGTCTTAATAAATAGATAGATTCATACTAAGCTAACTGCCATTGCAAGCAATTTTAAGCCTAGCCAATTACCCCTTGTGAGACTCAAACCTTGCAACTTGCGCTTACAAGGTAAGCACCTTAACCATTAGGCCACCATCCCACCACCAGTGGAACCCTGGGTCACTATAATTAACCTGTAAGGTGGATCCAACAGGTCCTTGTATACCCTGGGGATACCAAATATAGTAGGAATGTAAGATTCCTTTTTGTACAAAAATTGGAAATTTCTGTTGTAATAATCTGATACAAGGAATCTTCCTAGAGTAAATCAATGTTCCTAAAAGAAATATTAATCTTGTTCCTAGAGACTACAGTGTAATGGGAATTATCCATTAACATATTATATATTTTACCAACATAATCCATCTGCCAGGCTATCATGACACCCCCACCCTTATCGGGTTTCATAACCCTGTTGGATTTGTCTTTTGATAATTTATTTAGTAGGGAACGTTCCTCACAGGTCAAGTTATCCATCCTTGCAGCCCTTTTTCTGTAAAGGGAATGTAAAGCTGTTTTACATATCTTCTCGAAAGTATGTAGAGTCTTGTGCAGTGGTGGACTAAAAGTACTTTTTTTCTTAAAACCAGATGTCACATAAGAACTAGCATTGTCTCTGTTCAAGAAAGACAAGTTCAGCTGTCTTATAAAAAGTTTAAGGTCCAAAATAGCATTACCAATATTACTATAGTTCATAGGTATGAACTTAAAACTTTTTCAAACAAACTAAAATACGTAGTGTCAATGTCCAAATCAGTGTAGTTAAAAATATAAAAACCTCTATGTTCATATACCTTGCCATCATGTTTGACTACAATCAAATCAGAGGAATTCCTCTCTACCTGTTCTGAGGGGTTTTGGATGCAAAGCCTCTCCCCCTGAAGTTCATCCTCTTTCCTTGCCCACTGCCATGGGTCAGGGGAGGCGAATGATAATGTGAGAGGGGGAGTGGTTGATAACCATCCCCCCCCTCTCTGATTTCTCAGCCACTCCGACTGTCTGGGCTGGGGGGAGTTGGACTTTTGCTGTACTTATAAAGGGACATCCTCTTCTTCCAAATGTTCCTCATTGTACGTTGGGTCTAGTTAGTCTATAATCTCACCCCCAGCACAAACATCTTGTGTACATGTTTTACTGTTCAAGGGTAGGCTTTCCCTTCCTTATATTCGTTATTATCCATAGTTAATTTTTTATCCTTTTTCATTTTGGTCTTAGCAACATAGTCATAGGCATATTCACCCCCAGAGGCAGAGGGGGCAACTATTCCGGAAGGCACCCCTACAGAGGCAGAGAGGGTCCACGTAATCAGGGTTCCAGAGACTCTTTCTCTGGACATCCCTATCAGCGCTCCTGAAGAGCGGGCCCCATTGCTTTCCTCTGGAAGCAGTCAGGGGATGTCTTTCTCTGCACCCCATTGCCTGGCTATCAGTTGCCACAGATTCTTGGGTGCAGAAGATAATATCCAGGGGTTAACAAATCCCATTCGACTCCTACCCAAAACCACCAAAATGAATCCCAGACGTTCCACTCAGTCTAAGGGAAGAAGCAGCTTTACAAATAAAAAAGCTGTACTTAAAAAGAGTCATCCAGGAAGTCCCATCAGACCAGAGCAGATCCGGATTTTATTCAAGGTTTTTGTGCCAAAAAAGACAGGGGACTGGAGACCAATTTTGGACCAAAGCTGTTTAAACAAGTTCGTCAACCAGACAAAGTTCCGGATGGTCACAGTTCAGTCCATTCTCCCCTTTCTGGAGGAAGGCGATTGGATGTGCTCGATAGACCTTTGGGATGCGTATTACCACATCAAGATGGACAAACACCCCAGAAGATTCCTTCGCTTCCGGCTGGGAGCCAATCATTACCAATTCCGTGCCCTGCCCTTCGGACTCTCTACAGCCCCCAGAGTGTTCACCAAATGCATGGCAACACTGACAGCTCACTTGAGACTATAAGGATTCTGGGTGTTTCTATATCTGAACGATTGGCTCCTCACTGCTCCCACCAAGCGTGTACTGGTAACAGCCTTGCAGAAACCCTCTCTTTGGCGCATTGGGAATCTCCATAAACTGAGAAAAGTCCAATCTAACTCCAACCCAAACCTTGGAATTTATAGGGGTGACATTCAATACCTGTTCTTGCTTAATCTCTCTTCCAGATCACAGGCTTCAAAGACTAAGGATCCAGCTCCGAGTGATACTCTGCCACGGCTTGGTTCCAGCTTGACAGGTCCTGCAGCTCTTAGGGTCAATGGCACCATCTATATCAACAGTATCTCTAGCAAGGTTTCACATGAGACTCTTACAGTCACTTTTGTTAACCCAATGGTATCTGAATCAACACCCTTTGTCCTTCCAGATTCAAATTACAAATCGAAGCAAACTGTCTTGGTGGATGAAGCCAGACACAGAACTTTGGAGCCGATCCTTCCATCCCCCTCAACCCAGTGCCATTGTGACCACGGATGCTTCCCTGATAGGGTGGGAGAGCATTTTCAGGGAATGACTGTCTAAGCCACATGGTCCTATTTAGAGGCCAATCTGAATATAAATGTTCTAGAACTGAGGGCAGTGCTTTTGGTGTTGCAAGCATTTCAGTCTGCCCTTCCCTCGGGAACAATTGCTGTCCAATCGGACAACATGTCAGTAGTTTGGTACATCAACAAACAAGGAGGAATCAAGTCCTATCCCTATGTCGAGAGACCATGAGAGTTTGGCAATGGGCGATAGCTTCCAACCGCTTTCTGATAGCAATGCATATCCCGGGGAACTCCAACATGATTGCAGACAAATTGAGCAGATGCATTTTCCTGCCTCACAAGTGGTTCCTCAACTCCAGCTTAGCGTCAAAAATCTTCATCCATTGGGGCCAGCCCTGCTGCGACCTATTCGCCTCCCCGTCCAACCACAAATGCAGCAACTACTTTGCCCTAATTCCCCCACAGGGGGAGTCCCCAAGAGACACACTTATCCACGATTGGCCTATAGGACTGCTTTATGCTTATCCTCCCATTCCTCTAGTTCTGAAGAAAACTCTTTGGTTGAAAAGCAAAATGATCCTCACAACACCATATTGGCCTCAACAGGTATGGTTCCCCTTTCTCTGGCCTCATCTACTTTGCAGACCGTGGACCTTGGATCCAACTCCATATCGGATTTCTCACCCCCAAGGGTTGAGTTACCCGAACTTGACCCATCTCAAGCTCACAGCTTTTCTTCTCCACTTCGATGATCGCCAGGCATTGTAATCTTTCCTCTCCAGTATGTGACATTATTCTGGCTTCACATAAACCATCCACCAGAAAACATTATGCTGACAAATGGAAAAGATTTTCTATTTGGTCTAGACAGTGAAAACTAGATCCTTTTTTCTGCACCCATCTCTGCTGTACTCCAGTACCTATCTAACTTCTTTGAGGAGGGCGCCACAGCATTGACTATTCGTGTTCATTTACCTGCCATTTTGAATTTTCATAATGGTTTTGGTGACTCCTCTTTAATCTCTCATCATCTGAGGAAAACCTTTTTGAAAGGAATCTATCATTCAAGACCTCCAGTTAAGCAGCCCACAGAACCCTGGAGTCTCACACTTATTTTACAGTGTTTGACACAACCTCCTTTCAAGCCAGCAGCCATGTGTGACAAGTTTCTTTCTTGGAAATCTCTTTTTCTGGTGGCTATTACTTAGGCCAGATGCATTTCCGAGCTCCAAGCTCTTTGTACCAAGCGTTCTTATTTGATTTTCCACAAGGACAGAGTATCACTCTGGAGCAACCATTCCTTCCTGCCCAAAGTAATCTCTGAGCTCTCTGTTTTTTCCTAATTTTTCCAACAAGGGAGAGTATTGTTTACATTTACTGGATGTCCACAGACAACTGAGATTTTACTTAGAACAAAAACAACCAGGAAATCAGACCAGTTATTTATATCCTTTTATGGTCCAAAAATGGGAAAGTCAGTCTCTAAAGTGATCCTATCCAAATGGCTGAGAGACTGCATAATTTTCATTTATAAACAAGAAAGAAAGAATGTTCCTCCAAACATCAGAGCTCACTCGACCAGATCAGTGGCAACTTGTGGCATTCCATTCCAGAGCTTCAGTGGATGACATCTGTGCAGCAGCTACGTGGGCCCCCCCCATACCTTTATCACTCATTAGAAGTTGGATCTGGTCTCCAGGGGAAGGGCGTTCTTTGGTTCAGTGGTGCTCAGGAATGTTCTTCCATAGGGCCACCCATGGATAGATAGCTGGTGACTCTGTCCCCTCGGTGATGAATGGAATGAAGATTAACAACATCAGATAAAGAAGTTATGTCTTACCATAACATTCCATCTGTGTTGTTAATCTTCATCCATTCATCACGTCCCACCCTCCTTCCCCCTCTTAAAGGCTCCTGGGGGATATTTGGGTCCATTTCCTGGATTAAGGTTTCTGCTCAGAGACAGCCTTCACTTTACTTATTAGGGCAAACTCGGTAACAGGGAAAAGAGGATTATGGGTAAAACTTAGCTCCAAAGTTTTTGGCTGTCGCGAGCTTGGTATAAGGCTGACTTGGTTCCGAGGTCTAGAAACCAAAACCCACCGGTGATGAATGGATGAAGATCAACAACACAGATGGAACGTTATGGTAAGACATAACGTCTTTTTTCGTATATGTGCCACATAAATCCTAAAGTGATAGCTCATGATAACATAAAATAATAGCAAGTTCTCACAGTACATTAAATAAGTGTGTTGTGAATGGACGGAATGTTTATGGTGTTTTTAACTTTCAACTCTTAATTCATGTGTCTTGGTTGTTTGTAATGTGTGAGGTGTTGTATGTATGAGATTTGGATGTGCTTTCTCTAAGAGATATCAGACTGTTATGTTGTTTATGAATTTTTCTTTACAAATGTAGTGATAAAATGGTGGGTGTATGCAGTGTGTGTGAAGCCGCTTTCTTTTTTTCATATTTTTTCTTTCTTTTTTCTTTTTTATCTTATATAGTCTTATCTGTGTTGTTTGATGCCAGTTTATTCATGGGGGGGGGGGGGTTGTTAGGAGAGGAGAAATACCTTAGTGAAGACAATTTCTGTGTTTTAACACTGGGGTTTCACTTTGAAACTTGTCAGTTATTCTTTTGTTTTCCCCTCCCCTGCTAGGATAGATATACAAAAAAAAAAAAAGGAAAGAGAGAGAGTGTACCAAATAGCTATAACAAAAAAATAAAATGATAACAAGAAGTATTACAGCATAGGTTCTTAAATAGCAGGTAACAGTTTGGTTTTGATTACTTAAGCAGCTTTTTTTCTCCGTGTAACATGAATGAAAGTTGTTTACTGATAGTGGCATTTCCTACATTGTTTTTTCTTTCCCTTTTCTCTCAGGAGACAATTTATGCAGAGTTCTTGTGTGTGTGTGTGTGTGTGTGTGTGTGTGTGTGTGTGTGTGTGTGTGTGTGTGTGTGTGTGTGTGTGTGTGTGTGTGTGTGTAAAATACTGGATAAAATGTTGTTTTATGCTCGATTTTAGCACACAAATTAAGTGCACAATAGTAAGAAGGTGTTAATTAACTTGCACTCGCCGTTACGTTTACCTCAAAATTACTTTTTTAACACTTGTAAAACCTGTAGTTCTCTCTCTGTAATATAATACATTTTATAGTTCTGTGGCACCATACACAATATAGAATTCATTTCTTCAATTCAGCTTTTGTCTTAAGATATATTGTTCAAGTTACATTCTATTCTGTTAATCCGAAGAAGGGAGGAGGATCTTGTTTATGTCTGTTGATCTCAGCCCCTTGCTTGGTTGCCCTGTTTGCATATGTGGGCACTAGATATGTATATATTTCTGACAGTGGTTGTGGTGGTGATCTGTGTTGGTTTCCGTGTGGATATGCTTTTTGAGCAGGAAGTGAGGAGCTCAAATACATGTCAGTACTAGAAGCTCATGCTCTGAAAGTTAATTGGAAGTCTGACGCATAGTAAGGAGGGACTAATATGAAAGTAATAGCATGTTTACCACAAAGTCAGACAAAATTTACACAGTCATTTTGATAAGCTGGGAATTTGTGTGTCACTTAAAAAGATTGTAGTGGGTATGTTGTCAACCATGTTATCCCTCATAACAAATATAATTCTGGGAACATACTTTAGACATCACAGTTACTCTTTTGCTATTTTATATCTCAAAGTATGTTCAGTAGAATATGATATTCTAGTTAGTCACGTTTTGAAAGCTAATTCTATATGCAAGTCCTCACAAACAAACAAAATTTTTGTAGAGAAGTTTATTTGTTCTTTGAAGTATCATATATGTCTGCTATAATACCCAAGCATGTACAGTCTTCTAGCCAGAACCGAGTTTAAATAGTTAACTAGTCACTTTATCAATAACATATAATATCATATCAGTAATATAGCATGATTGTTACAATGTTATTTATATATATGTCTATATATATATATATATATATATATATATATATATATATATATATATAGATATAGATATAGATATATATATATATATATATAGATAGATAGATATATAGATATATATATAGCCTTTTATCTGTGTTAATCTTTTTTACTCAGAACTGAAAGAAATTATTGTATTTATTATAGCACTATATAGGCTTTTATAAATAAATAGATCCAAATGACTACAAGATCTGCTATACTTTACAGTTTATAAGTTTTATATCAAGCAAATGAGTGTTTATAATCTGACTATTATGTATGTACTAATTTGTTTTAATTTTGTTAAATAAGTTATCTGCTTTTACTGTATTTGTGTTTCTTCCTACTTTATTTTGCTTTTGCGTCATCTTAAAAGTACTCAATTGTATTTATTACTGCTTGGTGTATCTCATTCTAAGCCTTTTAGTTTAAGCACTTGGGCTTCAGACCAGTTGTTTTACATTAGGAAGGTTTGTGGCCTGCACTGTGGTGGCAGGACAGGTAGCTTACATCCTTCTAAGTTGGGAACTGCTGATTGAGGGCTCAGTGTCTGTTATTCTAAAAGTATATTAGTTCTGGTTTAAGCACTTGGGCTTCAGGCCAGTTATTTTACATTAAGAAGGTTCGTGGTCTGCACTCTTGTGGGAGGAGAGGCTGGACTCTGCCCTTTTGAGCTGGGAATTTCTGGTTAAAGGCTTATAGTGCCTGCATATTTGAACTGTTTCTTACTGAAATTGGTACACCTTGTTTGCTGTAGCATAGACTAGATCCAGGCCTGCTGAATCTAGCTTTGTTTGTATGCTTGTTGTTTGTTTGCTTGTTATTTCCTTGAAACGCTAATTCCACCTAAAACGCGGCTTTTCAGCGCTTCTGTGGATCCCTAGTGATATCTGCATTGCTTACTGTACTTATTTCCTTGTTTCACTTGAAAGAAAGTTACTGTTTGTCGTTTTTGCATTTAAGTTACCTGTAACACATTGCATTTAAGTTACCTGGCACTTGCCCACTAAAGCAATTATACAAGTCAGCACTAAAAAATTAAAAGCATTACACCCTCACAAACTCCCCTTGAGTACCTTGTTCCCCATTAGCCCTTTTTTTTTTCCAATTATAAAGGAATTCCCAATAGTATTCTAGCATGTCCAAAGGTCAGTTGTCAATCTCCTCTCCGGTCCAGCTGGTGAATCTGGAAATCTTGAGGCAATGTTACAACTGCCTCATGTACACAGACAACCTTCTTCTCCTCCCAACAAATTCCAACACATGTGAGAGATGCAACCATGTAGCCATACTGGAGGCTAAGCTCTCTCAACTCACTACTGGCGTAACCAGTCAGGAGGAGAAGGAAACCACACTCACTACAATTCCAATCCCACATAGACCTACCATGACAGCAAACCAAACACATAAACACACAAAAACATACTCAGAGGCTCTAAATAAAAATCTGCCTAAGCAGCAGAGACCTCCAAAGCAGACACCCAAGCAACCGCTACCCCAAAACAAAACACGTACAACACATAGCTCACAAAGCCAGTGTGCCGAACAGTCACAGCCCTTAAGGCTAAACAACACACCTGATACACTTGTAATAGGTGACTCTATCGTCAGGCACACTGACGTCCCGCTCACCAGGCTGAACAAGGAGAAGGTCACGGTGAGCTGCCTGTCGGGCGCTAGGATCCGCCACATAACACAAACACTCAGGTCACTCCAAGGCAAGTACAAATATGACTCAGTCATTGTCCATGCTGGTGTGAATGACCTGAGATGTACCTCCCTGGACTACATGAAAAGAGACATAGAGGAGCTCTCTGAGCATGTAGCCCAGGCCGGTATGGCCCTGACCTTGAGTAGCATCTTACCCTCACCAAGAATGATGCACAATATGAAGACAAGATGATCAATTTCAACAATTGGCTTAAGTATTGGTGTCATTCAGAGGGGATCCAATGCCTGTCAGCCTGGGATGACATGTTCGACAAGCCACAATGCTTCGCTAGGGACGGCTTGCACCTGTCACCCCTGGGCTTTCGGTTATTCGCAAAGGCTCTTGCTACCCCCATAGTGCCTTTTTTAGGCAAGGTTCAAAAGACAAACCCACCTCCATAGGTATCACAAGGAATAAGAAACTAAGAGTAATGCTACTCAACGCCAGAAGTCTAAACCTCAAGATACACGCACTCGAAACTCTCCTTAGCATGGAGAACATCGATATCTGTGCAGTAACAGAAACCTGGTTCAAGGCTCCCGAGAGCACCCCAGCACTACCAGGTTATACCTCATACCATGCTTCTCAGCCCCAAAACTTGGACCGAACCACAAATGGAGGGGGAGTATCAATATTCGTCAAAGATACCCACACCTCCAGGTTGGTGGCACAGCACAAAGCATCAGAGACTATCCATGTGCAACTAACAGTGGGTAAAACTGCCTTCCAGTTTATAGCCTGCTACAGACCACCCTCCCAAACCCAGGAACCCCACTCGGCCTTCCTGTGAACATTGGAAAATATGAAGGTCTCTCCAAACACCATTATATTGGGCAACTTCAACTACCCAAACATAGACTGGGAGCATTACTCTAGCTCCAACACCCTAGCCCAAAGGTTCCTAGAATTTATAAACTCAAATGCTATGGAACAACTTGTTACCACTCCCACAAGAGGGGAAAACATACTGGACCTGATCATCACCAACATGGGGACTCTGTGCTCCAGACCAGAAGTGTATCCCTCATTGGTAAGATCAGACCATAAACTAATCTCACTGGATATTCACATCCCGACTCCACCCCCTGCCCTGAAAACCACAGTGAAAAACTTCTCTAATGCAAATTTCACACTCCTCAAAACCGAGGTGGAATCCTTCAAAGCCCCCGGGCCTGTGGAAAATATGGCCCAGACCGCAGAATCCTTTATAAACGCATTCTATGAACACCTTCAGGAATGCATGGATCATGCAATCCCAAATAAAACCAAGTCCCAATCCTCCAAAGGCAGACGTCCTGTCTGGAGGACCCCAGCCATAAACAAACTATACAATAGAAGGAGGAAGCTACTACATGATAGAGCAAAATCCCAAAAAGGGAAGGCATCTCTGATCAGTATTAGCAAAAAACTACGGGCACTCATAAAATCGTCTAAGGCCAGCTTCGAGAGAAAAATTGCACAGGACACTAAGGATAATCACAAGGCTTTCTTTAGTTTTGTTAGGAACCTGGTTGGGAATTCCCAGATATGCTCAGAATTAGTCCAAAATGACAAAAAATACACCGAACCCACAGACATTGCCCACATCCTAGCTGATAGGTTCAGCACAAACTTCTCCCCCCCCCTCCCCACCAAAAGGGCAAATATCTATCCCAGCAGAGTGCTGCCCCCCTGACATCTCAAATGCTCAGGTAAGAGCTGCCCTCTCCAAAGCAAAAAACACAGCATCAGTGGGACCAGACGGTGTCCCGGGCTGCGTCCTACATGAACTTCAAGAAGAGCTAAACCCAAACATAAAACTACTGTTCATTCTCAGCCTTACTACAGGATATGTACCCAAAGAGTAGCGTACAGCAACAGTGGTCCCTCTCCACAAAGGTGGTGCCTCAACGGATCCTGGAAACTATCGCCCCATAAGCCTGACTAGCTTGGTCTGCAAAGCTATGGAAAGGATCATCATGGACCTCATAAATAAAGATATTGGGGACCTACAGACACTGGATCCTACCCAGTTTGGCTTTGTTAAGGGCAGATCCTGCCTCTTAAACCTGGTTGATTTCTTTGAAACAGTCACTAAGGCCATTGACGAGGGGAAGGTGGTCCACACAGCCTACCTGGAGCCCGCAAAAGCCTTCGATACAATACCCCACTTGGACATTATAGATAAGCTCACCAGCTTAAATATAAACCCCTATGTCACTAGATGGGTTGCAAACTGGCTCAAGGATAGAACCCACATGGTTAGAATTGCTGGAGCCATGTCACACTCCAAACCAGTTACAAGTGGCATCCCACAAGGCTCAGTCCTGGGACCTCTCTTGTTCGGTATATATTTCTCGGAGGTACAGGCCAACACGGAAGGACTGTGGCTGACCAAGTTTGCAGATGACTGCAAACTGGGCACCATAATCGACACTCCAGCAGACACAAGCATCCTGCAAATGGGCCTCATAGAAACAGACAACTGGTGCCAGAGCCATGGCCTCAAGCTAAACGCCAAAAAGTGTATAGTCATCCTCTTTGGCAAAAACAAAGTGCCCACAAATTACCACATAGGTGGTAATCCATTAAGTACAGAAGAAGTAATTAGGGACCTGGGGACCCAAGTTGATAGCAATCTCTCATTTGACAACCACGTGGCCAAAGTGGTTAGAAAAACATTTTATATAGCCCACCTAATCATGAAAGGTTTCACATCTAGATCAGGGGAGGTCATCGTGCCTCTTTACTCATCCCTCATCAGGCCCATAATTGAGTACAATGCCCCTTATGGGATGTACCTTACCAGACACCTGCAGCAACTGGAAAGACCCCAAAAATACCTCACCAAGAGGATCAAAGGGCTCAAACAGATGCCATATGCTGCCCGGTTAAAGAAACTCCAGCTCTACTCAGTGGCATACTGCCTGCTCAGAGGCGATCTGTGCCTGACGTATAAAGCCATGTCCAACCTGGAATTAATGGACATGCTGCACCTCAGAAAATCCAAATCCCATCGAGCTACATGCTCGAGAGACTTGAACCTCAGCACTGAAATAAATTGGACATGCTGGAGGGACAGATTCATAACTCAGAGGCTCCTTTCACTCTGGAATAAAATCCCAGTCCAGGTTAGGCAGAGTCCCTCATTGACTCTCTTCAAGAGGAATCTTGATGAGTGGATGGGAGATTGTAGGTTTACCCCGGGTATCACTTCTGTGTCACTGTTAGACAGAGGCACAGTATACTAACCTCGAAAAAGGGCATACCAAAATTATTTTAAAATGGGTGGCGAAAGCCAGACACACTCTGGCTAGGCTTATAATTGCCCTAGGGCAGATAGCCTAGTATGAACCTATGAACCTATGTCATAACTTTAGAAGTAGTACAGTGATACTAGATACTTATTTGTGGGTAGGTGGTAGTGTTTGAATAGGATTGCTATTCAAACCAGGAGTTTTAAACACCATGGGAGGGGGGGAGGAATGGGATTTAACAGTACTTATAAAGTAGTTTACAAATTAATGTATTTTTTTGGTGTCTGCCATTCTTGATAGAAAGTTTATGGTTAACAATCTCAATTATCTTATGTTTATGAGTTGGCAGTCCACTAGCTATAATAATATTTTTTCAGTACCATATTATTTACAAATGTATGAGGGTATTATGTCATATTTATTTTTTCCTATTTTGGTAGTATGGCCAACTTGAAATGCATATCAGTTTATATCAGTGGATTAAATAATGGTTGTAAAAGGGGTATTTTATACAAATGTTTACAAATATTTTATTTGGAAGTTGTCTTTTTACAGGAAACACATTTAATAAAAGAAGATTTGGACAGACTTAATACTAAACACTGTTCTGTATTGAGTAGCTCTCATTATAAACAAAAAGAGAAGAGGGGTGGCTATTTTATGGAAAGATTCTTTGCCTTTACCAAAATCCTGAATACATTTAGTGATGAAAAAAGTATGTTTTGTTCAGTGACTTTAGAGATTCAGAGGAAACTATACACTTTTGTTAATATCTATTGGATACCTGGATTGGAAATACAAACAATTAAAGAACAGTTGGGGAAATAATACGAGTATCAAAGGGAAACATTTTTGCAGGTGACATTAATTGTATTTTATCTGACAAGGATACCAACACTATCTGTAAAAGGAAGAAACCTGCCTCATTCAAGGCTTTGATGGAGTTCACTGGCCTATATAATATGAGGGAGATAAATAAGTTTTCAGTATCAGACTCACTCTTCTTTACACATTTCTCACACAGGCATGAGACACAATCACTAATAGATAGAGGATATGTTTCAAATGAGATCACTAGTAGAACAGATAATGTTAAAGTATTCTCTTGCCCACTGTTGGATCATAACCCCTTAACATTTAAAGTTATATTGAATTCTAGTAATATCCCAATTAAGAGGATTCCTGCATTTATAACCAATATGAAATGACTTTAAGGAGTTTAATAAAGAAATTCACACTTTTATTGAAATTCATCATACAGGTAATACCGCAGAGATTTTTGTATGGGACTCTTTAAAAGCATATCTTTTTGGTAAAATTACAAATTGCTGTGCACAAAAAAAAAAAAAAACAATTCGACAAGGAATTGACAGATATACAGGAGAAAATTGATAAGTTAAAATTAAACAGTCAAAAATTAAATAACTTAATAGAAGAAATAAATAAACAGGAAATATTTAGAAATTTTACAGCATGAAACTATGATAAATTTAGAAAAGATTAAATTAACTAATTATTTCATAAAACCTAAATCCATGCATAACTTGGCACTTGGAACAAAAATTATTGTTAAATCTAACCACATCAAAGAATTCTACTTCTCTAGTAGTAAAAAGAAGGTTACTGAAATAGAAGATATTCTGGATGTTTTCAAGTCTCTTTTTAATAAGATTAATCAACACAAACCAACAATGGATCCACAAGATCTAATTGAAGCATTTATAAAAAAATATACTGAAAATAGACTGTCAGAGGATCAAATAAAAATAACTGACAAGCCTGTATCAATGTCTGAAATAAAAATTCAAATTAGTAAATTAAAAAAATAAGGTACCAAGAAATGATGGTACAATACCTGACCTTTACAAAATGATGACTAAGGATGCTTTTAATTTTTTACTTTAAGTATTTTCAGTAGTTAAAGGACTTATGAAGGTACCATCATCCTGGAAGTACACTCTAATATCCCCTATTTTAAAACCTGCCAAGGACTCACCACAATGTTTTTCACATAGATCAGTTTCCTTATTACATTTAGATTATAAAATATCCATGGCAATCTATGCCTCTAGAATAAAACAATGATCAGACTGGGTTTTTAATGAACAGGAGACCTATAATAATATCAAGGGAATACTATAATAAATTGATTACACTAATAATTCATAAAATAAGAACTAACTTTGGTTAGTCTGGATATTAGTAGTGCATTTGATTCAGCTAATTGGGAGCACTTACTATTAGTACTGGAGGAATGTTATTTTTCAAACAATTTCTTACAATTAATCAAACTTCTCTGTGAAAACTGCTTTGCATACATTAAGCTAGGCCCATAGTCTTCCCAGCCAGTCTTGATTGCTAAAAGTACTAAACAGGGTTGCCCCTTGTCCCCATTGCTTTTTGTCCAAGTTATGTAACTTTTTGCAAATTATATAAGATCAAAATAAAAACATCAAAGGCATACTAACAAGTAATGATTTAATCCCCAAAACACAAGTTATTTGCGGATGACATCCTATTAACTTTGACTGATTGCAGTTCTTCTCTTATTGCAGTATTCCAAGCAATAAAAATATTCCATAAGAAATTGGGACTCAGTTTTAATGAGAATAAGACTGAAATACTACCTTTTAATTATAATATTAATAAAATAGATAAGAAATTACATAAAAACATTGTGAAAGATGATAAAATCACTTAGGGATAATATTGTCTGATAAAACAAACTCTTAATAAATGGAATATTTTTTTTCACTATGGAAGAGAGTCTTTCCTTAATTAAAATGATTATAATTCCTAATATTCTATGTATTATACAGTCTTTATCCCTCCCACTCACCCCAAAAATATATATAAATGAGTATAATTCTTTGTTTCTGAGATTTTTATGGTTTCCTAACAAGCCTAGATTGGCTTTAAAGCATCACATTAGAGATTGGACATCAGGTGGTATTGGGCTTCCAGATTTAGTATTATTTTCCATATCCTCAGTTATTAAGGCAATAATTTATTGGTGAAATAAAAATTATAATGTGCCAAATGGAAAGATATTCAGGGATGTTTTGGGTGTAAATTCAATAATTTAATAAAATCATATCATACTAAAGTACCTACTGATGAATTTCATTGGTAAGTAAAAGACTGTTTTATAGAAAACAAAAACAAACCAGTTAACTCTTATTATATTAATATGATAACTTCCTTTAAAATTTCATTGTCAAGAGCCATGAATATGAAGCATGGATTTTCTGTGTATTTCCAATTGCCTGTACGCAAAATAGTATTCATACATTTAATTTAACAACAATGACTTCATTTAAAGATGAACAGTTGTTATACTGGTATCAATTACTAGACAATGGGAAATTACAAAATGTTGACCATATCATTAATAAGTTTGAGTTAAGCAAAGACGTGATTAGAAATTTAAAATTGTAGACAATTAGTTGAACATAAGATTAATCTAATGCAACCAATAGTTAGAAATTCCTTCCCCACATTCATTGATTATTCTAATGCACAAGAATATAATTGAAAAGGGACTTCTATCTAAAATATATAAGGTACTTAGGAAATCAAAAGTATGTCGCAGAGAAAGCTATTGGGATTATTTTAGACTTATTAATAACAACTCCCCAAGTGAAGATGATAAAAAACTAATACTCCAATCTTCAAAACAAACTACTTCATCACTAAGGTAGAGGATATTCTCTTGGACCTTCTTACATAGAACCTTTATCACACTACATACAGTTGAATTGATGTGTAATAAAGACATAGGATGCTGGAGATGTAAACTAAATATTAAAGCTGACTGGCAGCATATGGTTTACGATTGTATAAAGCTTTAAAGCATATTAGGATAATATGAATTCTCTCTTACAGTCTGTTTTTAATGATATGTTTATGCTTTCCAAATCTCTTATTTTATTTAATACACCTATGCCCACTTGTGTCACAAAATTAAATACCCTCTTTTGTGGAATGTCTTAACATTAGCAAGGAGAGTCATCACCAAGAACTGGAAGAATCAGACTACTCCTACTATGAAGGAATTTGTACACTTGGCAAATGAAGTTTGTCATCTTGAACTTATCATGATCAAGACAAGAACATGTAGAATGACCTCTTCATATAATATATTAATTAACTAACAACTACTCATCATATTTCTTTTTCTGTTTAAAAAACTTGGTTTTATAGTAGACACCATTGTAAATAGTTTTTAGTTGTTTATTTTTGTTCTTTTAGAGATGTAGATTTGTTTTATAACATTTCTATCATATATTAATGTTTTGTTGTTAAAATGTTCAATAAAAGCAATTCGGAAAGGATCTATGACAGCAGCAATGACTCTAGTTCCGTTAGCCAGGTATCATATGCTTGTCCTTCAATGGACTTTTTCAGTACAGTGGTCTATACTTTGGGATCTTGTCTGCAATCCAATCAAGATTTCCAAAGTTTACAAGAATTATCTTCTTTGATGGCTTCATTCAGAAGAAGTTTCTCAAGGTCATCCCTTTGTTCCCCTTTAGCCACTAGCCACAGTCACAATGGATACCTCCCAAATTGGGTGGGGGTTGATTTCTTGGGAAGGATATTCCAAGGTGCATGGTCCCTGGAAGAGGTCAATTTGCTCATGAGTGTTCTGGAGATGAGAGCAGTCCTACTATCATTGCAGGCTTTTCAAGATGTTATACCTTCAGAGATGATTGCAGTACAGGCTGTGAAAGAGTAGCATCAGGTGATCTTTTGTGGTTGCTTTCTTTTGACAATGCACATGCCGGGCAAAACGAGCGTGCTCACAGACAGAGAGTGGGGCAAAAGATTTTTTTTGCCAATGGAGGTCAGCCTTGCTGCGATCTTTTTGTGTCTCCCCTCAACAAGTGCAACAGGTTCTTTCCTCAGGTCCCTCCACAGGGGAGGTCACTGAGGGATGCTCTAGTCCATGACTGGCATTTCAGTCTCCCCTATGCTTATCCCCTGTTACCACTAATTCTCAAGTTTCTACAGAAAGCATCCCAGTTGAAGAGAAAAATCATTCTCATTGCATCATTTTGTCCTTGTCAGGTCTGGTTTCCCTTCCTCTGGCCTCATCTTGTTTATCCTCCATGGATATTGGACCCACATCCAGAGCAGCTGTCTTATCCAACAGGGATACATCAAGACATCAATGGCCTCAAGTTAACTGCTTGGTTTCTTCAGTTCCAGTGATGGCTAAACAACCCAGGGTTTCTTCACCTGTTTGACAGATTCTGTTATCCTCTCAGAAGCCATCCTCTAAGAAAATTTACAAGAGTAAATGAAAATGATTTTTAATCTGGGCCCTTCAGAGAGGTTTGGATCATTACTCTGCCCCAGTCTCAGGAGTTCTCAACCTTTAGGCCTTTACCTTTAACAGTGGGGCAAGTAACTCTACTGTCAAAGTTCAACTAGCGGCCATTTCAAATTTTCACTCAGGAGAGAATCTTTCTTCCCTGGCTTCCTTGAGATTATGCAAGGCCTTTCTTAAAGGTCCTTTTTTTACTCAGGCCCCCTGTTCTACACCCCCTTGGGATTTGACCTTTACCTGATCTCTCTTTGAAGATTCCACTAAGACTGACTTTAAGTTTTTGTCCTGGAAAACAATTTTTCTGGTCACTGCAATCACCACTAGATGGGTATCCAAACTCTAAGCCCTCCCTGCAAGACTTCTTTACTTGATCTTTCATAAAGGTTGGGTCTCATTATGCACAAACCCATCTTTTCTACCTAAGGTGACATCTGAATTTGACTTAAATCACATAATTAATTTATCGATGGACAACACAGATGCATCATTATTGTGAGCACATAACTTTTGTTTCATTCTACCAACATAAACCTTAAATTGGAAAAGTAACAGTCATAGGTTCATATGTGTGTACTAGGCCAGTGGCCTTGGAGCCTTTACAAGCCTAGCCCATCAAAGTGCCCTGGCTCCATGCTGCCGTTAGTTCCCGGTGCCTCTGTCAAGTAGAGCCACTGGAGTGATCCCCAGGGTGAACTTTCTATTTCCCATCCGCTCATCAAGATTTCTCTTGAAAAGGGCCAGTGAGATGCTCTGCTTGACATGTATGGGAAGTCTATTCTAGAGCATGGGCAGTGTCTGGGTTATGAACCTGTCCCTCCAGCATGTTCTGTTGATTGTGGTAATGAGGTTGATGTCCCTGGAGCGGGTGGTGTGGAGGGATTGGGATTTCTTTTGGTGTAACATTTCTAACAAGGCTGGGTCAGACATGGCTTTGTAAGTCAAGCAGAGATCGCCTCTTAATAGACTATATGAGGCAGAGAAAAGCCGGAGTGTTTGCGTCTGTCCATGTAGGGCATGTGTTTAAGGCCTAGGATCCTCTTTGTGAGGTACTTTTGGGGTTTTTCCAGCTGTTGCAGGTTTTTAGTGAGGTACATGCCAAATGGGGCATTATACTCAACTGGTTTAATGTGGGAAGAGTAGAGAGAGATGATGACCTCTTTCTTCCTGGATGCAAAACCCTTGGTAATGAGATATGCCACACAGAAGGACTTTCTGACCACAGTGGCAATGTGGTGGTCGAAGGAGAGGTTGCTGTCAACCTGTGTCCCCAGTTATCTTATAATGCCATCAGTGTTCAGTGGGCTCCCATCAATGTAGTAATTAGTGGGAACTGAGTTGTTCCCAAAGGGGATGATGATGTATTTTTTGCCATTAAGCTTAAGGCCATGGTTTCGACACCTGTCATTGGTCTCACTGAGGCCTTTCTGTAAGATGTGTACATCACTTGGGGAGTTAATAATGGTTACCTGCTTGGAATCATCAGCAAATTTGGTCTGCCAGAGTCCCTCCGTGTTGGCCTGGACTTCTGAGAAGTAGATGCCAAATAGGAGAGGACCCAGGACCAATCCCTGTGGGACTCCACTCATGACTGGTTGGCAGGCTGACTTGCAGTCTGCTACTTTCACACTGTGGGTTCTGTCTGTGAGCCAGTTTGCAACCCACCTAGTGATATAGGGGTTAATGCCTAGTTTGGTAAGTCTATCAATAATTCCTGAGTGGGGAATGGTATGAAAGGCCTTGGCCAGATCGAGGTAGGCTGTATGAACTGCCTTGCCCTCATCCACAGCTCTGGTGACTGACTCAATTGAAGTGAGACAGTATTTGGCTTAAGTCTTTGGACTATGAATTATACTCTAATGAAATTAAACAGTAATTTGTTCATTAAGTATTCCTCAGTGGTATTTGATCTGATAGCCCTCTGTTTCTGCTATTGCACTAGAATAAATTCCAACTGGTTTTCAGTCAGATTACAGTGTTCACTCTCAATCAGAACTTCCGTTTTACTTCAGAAATCCTACACACATTCTAAAGGGACTTCTCTTCTACTTCAAAACTGCCAGCCTTAGGCACGTTCTGTGAATCTCTTTTCATGTTTGCCTTCTTGCTTTACATGAAGTTTGTGGAGATCCTCCTTGTCCTTCAAGTCTGGAAATCTACTTCCTCAATGGGTTTTGGCCCTGATATAACTCCAGAGGTAGCTGCTGCCTATTCATTTAGTAGAGACAATTTACCTGCTTGATTCAGACTCTGACACACCCTTTTCTGCAACTAACAGCATGCTTTTCTAACTCAGTGGTCATTGCTGTACAAAAATATATAATATGTATAGCAACCTAATAGTACCATCGTGAGAAGGCATGCTTACAGTAGTTGAAGACCTTTAGGAAACAGTCACTGCAAATATAAACTTACCCATCATAATCCTTTTTGTCAGGGAGTTTATCTTCCTTCTTTGGGTGCTACCGACAAAGAATCCTTTAACAAAGTTATAATGCTTTTGTAGGAAAGTTATTATTAATGAATTCACAAAATAATATACCTACACATCTTGTATTTTGACCATTTTATTTTGCATTTTATTGTGTTTTTCTTTCCATTATACATTTTGCATAATGTTCTACTTTACCCTTCAGAATCTTATAGTTGTTACCATGGAAGTCTCTTATTCCCACCTGTTATGTGGAAGCAGGTAAACTTGTTTAACTCATTTTATTTAAAATACTACTTTCTGGATGATATTAGTTCAGAAATTTATTAAAATAATTAGGTTTATTTTTCATTTACAAATCACCCTTTCATGATAACTTTATGCCAGACTGACCAAGTAATCATTTTTTATCAAGCATCATCTTTATTATATCATGTGTGTCATAAGACAATCTTACATTTATATAAAGGAAAATAAATCATAGCATCGCAATCTTAGTTGCAAACATTATACCTTACAAACCATGCCAACACAACTGCCGCTGCAAACATTATACATCACTTTTAATATATCTTGTCATTGTCAGTCAACCATTGCATAGCTTATTCAGATCCTGCCTTCTTTTAAACATTGTTCCTGCTCTGCATGTAGTGGTCCCACATTTCCCATTTTTTTCCTGTGTAATTTACTCCTACCCTTTTCTAAAGATCCCAATTCTAGTTGTTTTATCTGTGTTACTATCTTTGTTACTTCTAGTAAAGTTGGTTTAGACTTTGATTTCCATTTTCTAGTTATTGCTTTTTTGGCAGCCATCATAATTAGACCCAGCAAGGCCTTAACTGTGTCTAGGCAATTCCACTTCTGTATTATAGCTCAAATAATCATTTCTTTAGTCACTCCAATTTGCTCACACAGCATCTTTGACAGAGCAATCTGCAGGGAATCTTTAAAGTCAGCCAACAGACTGGCCAAGTAATCTTGATACTAATTATTATTAAATGTTCTAATGATTTGAAGGTTTATTGCTTGTATTTACTCTTTTCAAACTGTCTTAGGCCTGTTTTGTGTTACTCCTTTGCGACAAATGAGCTGAAAAAATATACTTTTCTAATTATTATGATTTTCTTTCAAGATTTTACTTTTATGGACTGGAGTTTTCTAACTGTTACTGCTTTTTATAAACGAGTTATACAGCGATCCAATCCAGAAAGAAACAATGGCAGAATAGCACAAAAATGAAGTTTAATTGACGAAGTAAAATCCACAAGATAAAATCCAATAAAACACACGAAAACACGCTGTAATTATGCTGTTATAGAACCACAAGTGAGTGCTTTCATCTCCAAAGGGAGCTTTCTTCAGACTAATGGTTACAACACACTGCTTCATTTAAATACTCTTAGCAATTAATAAGCTGCTTCAGTTAAGCAATCCAATTAAAGTTATCAGTTTAAAATGTGTTTGAACTACAATATTCTTAAACTATTCTGTATACCTGAAAACTAACCTAATGTTTAAAACCTTTCCTTTTTAAATACATAATGAATTCCTCTCTATTATTTAACCCTGGCGGAAAACACGCATTTAATCTCAGTTGCCAGCAGTATTCAAGCCACCCCAATTCTTCTTCAATATTTATCTTTGTAACATTGGGATGGATAAAATCTATAACTAAACATTTAAAATTAGTCTTACATTTACTTTCTAAATAATGTTTTGCCAAAGCATTTTTGACATCTCCTTTGCCTATGGCATATTGATGTTCATAAATTCTTCTATACAATTCCCTTCCTGTTCTACCAACATAAAATGAGTTACAGTCTACAAATATTATTAAATAGACAACATTTTTAGACTTACAAGTAAATCTGCCTGGAACATATATCTTAGTTTTGCCCACAAAAATCTCATGCCTATCTGTATATAAATAACTACAATAGCTACAATTAAAACATTTATACATTCCTTTTCTTTCTTCTACTACTCTAATTTTATTTAATTTTCCTTGAAAAAAATCTTTAAAATTTTTTGCTCTTTTTTTGCACAAACTTTGGTTTATCGCCTAACCTCTGTAATAAATTAATATTGGTTTTGAAAATTCCCCAATTTTTTCTTACTATATTTTTGATGACATAAGAATCAGTACTATTTTGTACTGCCAAAGCAGTGGTAAAATCTGCTGAAGATGTTCTATTCGACTTCTTTTTCTCATTTTTATTTCTATTTACAATTTCTTCTCACTTCCTTAATCATTTCTTGGGGATAACCTCTACTTAACATCCTTTCACAGAAGTTATCAGCTTCTAAATGAAAAATTTCATTATCATCTGTTAGATTACTTATTATCTTTATTTGTTCTTTGACAATATTCTGTTAAGTTTTTTTTGGATGTAAACTTGAATAATGTAAACACATATTATTTTGAAATTCTTTTTTATATATTTTTGACACTAATTTTCCATCTTTTTTATATAGTGAGATCTAAAAAATTAATATTTTCAGTATTGATATTATATGAAAACTTAATATAAGAACAGACATTGTCAATATATTTCAAAAACAAATTTAATTCTTCGAACGTCCCACTCCAAATAATCAGAATATCGTCAATAAATCTTAACATTTTGATGATATTTTTCACAAACCTACTTTCTAATATATTTGCTGTTTCCCAGCCTTGCATGAATAAATTGGCATAGCTAGGTGCTAAGGCTGCACCCATAGCTACCCCATTGACTTGGAAAAACAATTCATCATAGAATAGTATACTTAATACTAAATCTATCATTTCCATTAGCAGACTAATTGTATTTATAGAAAATTCTCTTAATTTCAACAGTTCCATTCTAACCATCTCCATACCTTCCTTATTAGGAATCATAGTATAGAGAGAATTTATATCTAATGTTACAAGTATATCAGATTCTGAGACCTTAATATTGTTAAGTTTTGCCATGCAGTCATAACTGTCCTTTATATAAGTGACTCCCTTCGGAACTACTTTCTGTAAATGTTTATCTACAAAAATAGACATCCCTTCTAATTTACTATTTTTGCTAGCAACTATTGGTCTTAAAGGGGGAGAATCTATGTTTTTATGGGTTTTTGGTATTCCAAAGATCCTACTGATCAACGGGTTATTATTAGTTATGTTCCTTTTCATTTTTTCATCGATTCTACCTGCATAGAACCATTCTACTATACATGATTCTATAAGTGAAAAACCTTTCTTAATTTCAGACATACTTACTGACTTATAAAAATTAGAGTCTGATAACATTTCTTTCATCTTTCCTTCATAATCTTTCCTATTCATTAAAAAAAATTGCTCCCCCTTTATCAGCTTTTAAGACAAGCATATTCTCATCTTTAAGTAGGACATCTAAACATTTTTTTCTCTCTTTTGGCAGATTATAGTATTTGTGTTTTGTATCTTCTTCTAACATCTGTAGTTCACATATATTAAGAAACATTTCCAATTCTTTACATAAAGGTGGATTATAACAACTAGGTTTGTAGAAGTCACAATTATTAGGTTTCTGACTTCCTAACAATACTTTGAAATTTAATTTTTTCACATAGTCTCTTAGTTCATTAATCATGATGAGTTTGTTGGCCCTTTGTGCTGGGGCAAAATTCCATCCCTTACTTAGTACACAGCAATCATCATAAGAAATATTTTTACTACACAAATTGATAATTTTTAAAGTTAACACTTTTTAAGTCTTCCATTGCTTCCACTGGTAATTCCAATTCTTCTTTGGATATTTGTTGTCCCCCCCCCCCCAGTTTTTTTGTGGCTGTTGTTTACTATGATAGTTTTTATCACTATAACCGTCTGCTGTGACTTGGGCCCAAGTTCTTTTTTGATTGTCAATTCTCTGATATACTTCAATAATCTGTTTGTTGTCTTCCTTGGTCGATCCATTAGACACTGTTTCTTGGTTACTCATTTTAGTTCTACTCATGTCCTTAATTTTAAACCTTACTGCTGGTTCACTTGAATTTTGTTTACTTTCCCCCAAGGGAATATGGTGGATTTCAGCCACAGTTACTACATTGTTTTTATTGCCAAGCCTTTCAGACCTCCTTACTGTACTTATTTCTTAATCTACATTAACCACATTTATCTCTTGCTGTTTTGAGACATTATTGTTGACACTTGTTTCCAATCGAAGTCCATAAGCTGTGGCTATTCCATTCACATATTCATTTTTGTCCCTTTGAAATTTTTTTGTTTTTCTTTGGCATAGTTCATCATTTAACTTGAGTAATTTCTCCTGTATGAGCACCATTTTGCTATTGAAATTGTCGCTGGATGTGTTATTTTTGAGAATATCATAATTAGTCTTTACATTCCCGGTAGGTTTGTGAAAAATATCATCAAAATGTTAAGATTTATTGATGATATTCTGATTATTTGGAGTGGGACGGTCAAAGAATTAAATTTGTTTTTGAAATATATTGACAATGTCTGTTCTTATATTAAGTTTTCATATAATATCAATACTGTCAAAAATATATAAAAAATAATTTCAAAATAATATGTATTTACATTATTCAAGTTTACATCCAAAAAAAACTAAACAGAATATTGTCAAAGGACAAATAAAGAGAATAAGTAATCTAACAGATGATAATGAAATTTTTCATTTAGAAGCTGATAACTTCTGTGAAAGGATGTTAAGTAGAGGTTATCCCCAAGAAATGATTAAGGAAGTTATGACACAAGAAATTGTAAATAGAAATAAAAATGAGAAAAATAAGTCGAATAGAACATCTTCAGCAGATTTTACCTCTGCTTTGGCAGTACAAAATAGTACTGATTCTTATGTCATCAAAAATATAGTAAGAAAAAATTGGGGAATTTTCAAAACCAATATTAATTTATTACAGAAGTTAGGCGATAAACCTAAGTTTGTGCAAAAAAGAGCAAAAATTTTTAAAGATTTTTTTTCAAGGAAAATTAAATAAAATTAGAGTAGTAGAAGAAAGAAAAGGAATGTATAAATGTTTTAATTGTAACTATTGTAGTTATTTATATACAGATAGGCATGAGATTTATGTGGGCAAAACTAAGATATATGTTCCAGGCAGATTTACTTGTAAGTCTAAAAATGTTGTCTATTTAATAATATGTGTAGATTGTAACTCATTTTATGTTGGTAGAACAGGAAGGGAATTGTATAGAAGAATTTATGAACATCAATATGCCATAGGCAAAGGAGATGTCAAAAATGCTTTGGCAAAACATTATTTTGAAAGTAAATGTAAGGCTAATTTCAAATGTTTAGTTATAGATTTTATCCATCCCAATGTTACAAAGATAAATATTGAAGAAGAATTGGGGTGGCTTGAATACTGCTGGCAACTGAGATTAAATGCGTGTTTTCCGCCAGGGTTAAATAATAGAGAGGAATTCATTATGTATTTAAAAAGGAAAGGTTTTAAACATTAGGTTAGTTTTCAGGTATACAGAATAGTTTAGGAATATTGTAGTTCAAACACATTTTAAACTGATAACTTTTAATTGGATTGCTTAATTGAAGCAGCTTATTAATTGCTAAGAGTATTTAAATGAAGCAGTGTGTTGCAACCATTAGTCTGAAGAAATCTCCCTTTGGAGATGAAAGCGCTTACTTGTGGTTCTATAACAGCGTAATTACAGCGTGTTTTCATGTGTTTTATTGGATTTTATCTTGTGGATTTTACTTTGTGAATTAAACTTAATTTTTGTGCTATTCTGCCATCGTTTCTTTTTGGATTTGTGCTTTGTTTTGAAGCGTGCTGCTTTGCTCAACCCTGTGCTAGTTATACAGAGGTTTATTTTTTATTTGGTTATATTAAACATCTGCGGTGGTGGTACTGCGGTAGCATTGTCTCCTCACAGTAAGACGCTGACCGGTTCATACTAGGCTATCTGCCCTATGGCATTTATAAGCCTAGCCAGAGTGTGTTTGGCTTTCGCCACCCATTTTAAATTAATTTTGCTATGCCCTTTTTTGTGGTTAGTATACTGTGCCTCTGTCTAACAGTGACACAGAAGTGATACCCGGGGTAAACCTACGATCTCCCATCCACTCATCAAGTTTCCTCTTGAAGAGAGTCAATGAGGGACTCTGCCTAACCTGGACTGGGATTTTATTCCAGAGTGAAGGGAGCCTCTGGGTTATGAATCTGTCCCTCCAGCATGTCCTATTTATTTCAGTGCTGAGGTTCAAGTCTCTTGAGCTCGTAGCTCGATGGGATTTGGATTTTCTGAGGTGCAGCATGTCCATTAATTCTGGGTTGGACATGGCTTTATATGTCAGGCACAGATCGCCTCTAAGCAGGCGGTATGCCACTGAGTAGAGCTGGAGTTTCTTTAACCGGGCAACATATGGCATCTGTTTAGCCGTTTGATCCTCTTGGTGAAGTACTTTTGGGGTCTTTCCAGTTGCTGCAGGTGTCTGGTAAGGTACATCCCAAAAGGGGCATTGTACTCAATTATGGGCCTGATGAGGGATGAGTAAAGAGGCACGATAACCTCACCTGATCTAGATGTTAATCCCTTCATGATTATGTGGGCTATATAAAATGTTTTTCTAACCACTTTGGCCACGTGGTTGTCAAATAAGAGATTGCTATCAACTTTGGTCCCTAATTACTTCTTCCGTACTTAATGGATTACCACCTATGTGGTAATTTGTGGGCACTTTGTTTTTGCCAAAGGGGATGACTATACACTTTTTGGCATTTAGCTTGAGGCCATGGCTCTGGCACCAGTTGTCTGTTTCTATGAGGCCCTTTTGGAGGATGCTTGTGTCGGCTGGAGAGTCGATTATGACGCCCAGTTTGCAGTCTTCTGCGAACTTGGTCAGCCACAGTCCTTCCGTGTTGGCCTGTACCTCCGTGAAATATATACCGAACAAGAGAGGTCCCAGGACTGAGCCTTGTGGGACGCCACTTGTAACTGGTTTGGAGTCTGACATAACTCCAGCAATTCTAACCATGGGGGTTCTGTCCTTGAGCCAGTTTGCAACCCATCTAGTGACATAGGGGTTTATATTTAAGCTGGTGAGCTTATCTATAATGCCCGAGTGGGGTATTGTATCGAAGGCTTTTGCGAGGTCCAGGTAGGCTGTGTGAACCACCTTGGTGACTGTTTCAAAGAAACTGACCAGGTTTAAGAGGCAGGATCTGCCCTTAACAAAGCTGAACTGGGTGGGATCCAGTGTCTGTAGGTTCCCCAATATCTTTATTTATGAGGACCATGATGATCCTTTCCATAGCTTTGCAGACCAAGCTAGTCAGGCTTATGGGGCGATAGTTTCCAGGATCTGTTGAGGCACCACCTTTGTGTAGAGGGACCAGTGTTGCTGTATGCCACTCTTTGGGTACATATCCTGTAGTAAGGCTGAGATTGAACAGTAGTTTTATGTTTGGGTTTAGCTCTTCTTGGAGTTCATGTAGGAGCGGACCGGAGTTCGACTCTCAGCTAGAGCGTCTTCTGCGTGAAGATATGCGTGAATGGGCGTACCTTCGTTGAAGGTTGTGCGTCAGGGCTGGTAACTCGGCACGTAAAAATCGACTACCAATCATTAGCGGACCGGAGTTCTGCTATGACGACCCCTAACTGGGAAAAGCCGAAAGACACAAACATTTGGTTATATTAAACAAATACATTGCTGAAATTTAGATTTTTATATATGTATTTATATGTGTGTGTGTGTGTGTGTGTGTGTGTGTGTGTGTGTGTGTATATATATATATATATATATATATATATATATATATATATGTGTGTGTGTGTGTGTGTGTGTGTATATATATATATAGATATATATATATATATATATATATATATATATATATATATACACACACACACACACTTGCGCATACATTTATATATAGATTGATATGCATGTATATATCTCTATATCTATCTAAAATATATGTGTGTGTGTGTGCGCGCACGCGCATGTATACATAAATACATTATATATATGTATGTATAAATATGTAATCAAATAAATTGAAAGCACACAGTCAGATGCCAACTGGTCATATGAGTTTATTTATTTTTTTTTTTATTTTACATCTGTTGACCGGGCTAGTCCAACTGGATATATGTCCATTTTCAGTAGAGGCCCGGGGAGAAAAGCTCCAAGACAGATCCATTATACAAATATGTATAAGGTTACAAAATCCAAAACAGTGTTTGTAAGGTTACAATCAAGTTAACATAGCAGAAGATACAAAACATTTTACAGTATATTGCAAAACAATATTTACAGTAATATGGAACAAGATATTCACATGAGGTAGATTAAACTTTCAGGTTTACAATTCCTGAGAATGGTTGCATAAGAGTATTTAAAACATATTGAACAAGATATCTGTGTGAGGAGTTTATCATCAAATTACAGCGTAGCAAAAAAACTTACAGCCAAGTACCCATAACCACACACCATGTGAAAAGAAGAAATGTATGCAGAATGATATGTCACTGTACACATCAGATGCATCTTGAAATCTCTGAGTAAGGAAACCTCCTGTGATGTTGAAATCTACTGGGGAAAAAAAGTATCTACTGTAAAATCTAAGACATAAATGCTCTTCCAACAGATACATAATCAGTGATATTACCAATGTGCAATCCATTCTTGAGCTTCAGTAGAATATGTAGAATTTGCAGCTCCCTTCACATAAACCTCTGTAGCAGAAGCACCAAGCCAAAGTAATACCTCAGGTCATGTAACACATTCAGATGCTCAACAGTAATAAAATATAAACAAGCATGAAACATAGAAAAGCACGGACATTGCTGAAGTTTGTTACTGGTTCACAGATGTGAATTTATAGCCATAGTGTTCAAGACGTCATCCACAATGCAGGATGGTCTGTTATTAAGGGGACATTTAAATCATTCATTTGTCTGCAATAACCTCATTTTTTTATGAGATGGAGGAAGGCATATCTGTAAATTTAATTGTATGATTTTTTTGGTAATTGTTTACTAAGTAAATTTTCAGCAGAGGCTCAGGGAGAAAAGCTCCAGAAAATGAGATGATCTCAAATAAGACAGTAGTATAGCTGTGATAAAAAAAAGCATATATACATGCAATTTGACAGTAGAATACATAGGATAAAATAAAGGATAAGGAGACAACAGTGATGTAATAAAAATAAAAAAATGTTAATTAAATATGGCAATCAGTCTATATAGAAATATTATAAATATAGTCTATTATTCTAGGAAATAAAAAAATATATAAAAAAGGTACAAGTCCCACCTAAGAATGGTGAGAGGGCAGGTGGTGAAAGGTACAGATATATAATAAGACGAGCGGTTAGTAAGAATGAGAAGCATCTGTTGATATAGATCATACAGGTGAGGTGCATGAGCATAGCCTTGAGTTAGTGAAAGAGTAATTCTTTGAGAGAGGACTTAAATACATGGAGTCTAGATGTAGTTCAGATTGAATTTGGGGTAGTGTTCCATAGTTTGACTATGCAATGTAAATATAGACTTTGTCCTGTACTTTTTTTCTGGCTTATAGATTTCAAGCAGGTTTTTGCCTTGAGAACACAGAGGGCAATTTGGGAGACAGTTATGAAGTACTGTGGAAATAGAAGGGTAAGTAGAAGGGTTATATAGTATTTTATGGGTTAGAAGATGTGTATGGCCTAGGTGATGTGGGAGTTCTAACCATTTGAGAGCGCATAATGCAGAGCAGTGGTGAGCTTTATGTGCCAGGTTAGGTGCAAATTTAGCATTACTCCAGTTGTGATTTAAGTGAGATCATAATGTTAATCAAAATAGGTGAGCCACAGAGAAGAGAGTGTAAAGCAAAAGAGTTAGCTAGGGTGATTCTGCTAGAAGGAGTAGTTTTTTTGTTCTGTATAGCAGAACTTAACTCATCTACACAATCCTGCTGTCTACCTAAAACATGCATGACACATTTTAAATAAAAGCTGCAAGCCATTCCAGCAAGCAGCAAACTGTTCTATTCCAAACCTTGAGTGAATTCTTTATCCAAGACAGGCTAAACAGATTCATCTGAGACGCATTCTAAAAAATGATTGGAAGCACAGGTGGAAATCTGGGTATCACCACACCTCAGATAGTAAACTTACAAGGTTTCCCGTAAATGTATACCTTTCAAAATACATAGGAAGCATGGACGCATCAGGAGGAACTTCAAAGTGATATATCCTGCTCATCTATCTCCAAAAAACAGTTCATATATAATTGAAACTTTATGCTGGTGCCATGCATATAGGACAGTCTGAAAACGTTTAGCTTCTTCCAATCTTTCTGAGCGAAATATACAAAATTTGTTCCTACTGCACCAACAATATTTCTACTCGCACTTAATTGCCATTGGCTCAAAACCACACAACAAATTTAACGTAAGGTGTAAATTCATGTGCATAAACAAGGGCATACACACATTGCCATAAGTAATTATAAGATCATAGAGATGTGCAGGACATCACTGCTGACAAAGTGTTCCACAAATCATGTAGGTTCCTTTAATAAGCTACATAGTACTGGTGGAGAGATCCCACAAATTCTGTACTGTTGAAAGCACAACCACTGTTAAATCAATATAAGAAGCTTTGTATCTTGCTGTTAATTAGCGTGATCGGTATAATGTCATATAGCAATTTAAGCATCTAGTCCTGCATTTTTGTTATATCATTATAGTAAATAATAAAACAGATGGCAGTGGGATTCATTTCTGTGTCTAGTACTGTGATGCTAGAGGGGTGGAGCATGGTGGTTATTCGAACTCAAAAAAGATTATGCTGTTAAGGGCAGAGGTGTGATTAGGACTTGGTTTAGATATGTGTGACTCTAGGAAGTATTTGACAAAAGAAAAAAATAATAAAGTCAGTTGCCCTTAGGGTTGGCACCAAGACAGTCTAAAAGGAAAAAAAATAAAAAAAAAGTGTGATAATGTGTGTTTGTGTGAAAATTCCCAGGCTCAGAGCAGACAGGGGAGGGGAAATGGTCAGAGGTGGGCCACACTAAAAGATAAAGTGATAAAGTCAAGACAAACCAAAAAAAAAATATGTGAACTGCATATGCAAACACACACACTATATATATATATATATATATATATATATAGATAGATAGATAGATCTACCTTCAGTTGACAAAACTACAGTCCACTGAATGCGAAAACATCAAGCTCACTGCACTGAAAGCATAGTTTCACAAATGTATAGTAATAAAAATATTACCACTGATTGGTGTAAAGGGTGTAGCGAACGATAAAAATAGCAGTATAAAATGTAACAAACAGTTACTCGTTGGCTAACACACCAGGCAGTAACAAAAAATTCTTTCCACGTCTCTTCAGACCTCAGTTCTTAGAAAAGTACAATCCAAAAGGACAAAACAGTTCCAAATAGGTTTATAAATCCACTCTCACTTCTGAGCACGATAGAATAATTTATTGCAATACACAGTTGGCAAGCGCTTGAATAGCTTTTTCAAACCAAAAACAGTTAATTCCAAAAAGAATGCTTATATACTAAAGAATAAAACAATTATTCAATTAACAGCAATCCTTAAAGGTAAATGCTCAAAATGTTGAAATGAATAAAATACGAAGACATGTAAACATATAAATATATATATATATATATATATATATATATATATATAGACATGTAATTTTAAAAAACATAATATATTACTTCATAGAATTTATATTAAAAAATTCATTCAAAACTTTATTAAAACATTATAAAACTCTTATTGATTATGGGAAGTTCTTATACTAACTTATCTCATTCTGAACCTCCTATTTTTTAAAATGGGTTTTAATGGTACCCTGTCATTGAGCCCTGGACTGATATGGGCTTGAGTTCTTATTATCCATTGTGTCTCAACTTGTTCAGTATAATTACTGACATCACCCCCTCTAATATTAGGCAAATTCACTTGCAGTACAGAGAATAAAAATCTATGCGTATTGCCATACTGGCTAATATGTTTAGATAATGCATTCACCTCCGATCTAATACGAATTTGATAGAAGTGTTCTCTGATTCTTTCTTTTAACATCCTGTCCGTCTTACCAATGTAAAACGAACGACAGGACACACAATTTGCAATATAAACCACATGCTTAGTTTCACAACTAGCACTTACTTTAAAGGAAAAAACCGATAACGCTATCTCCTTCTGTTCCGTTGTCAGATCCGATACCCTCGATGGTGCCGTCCGTTGAGGGACCTGGGCGCCAGGGCTCCCTCATCGGCTCCGAGGGGGCGAGTGGCATCAGACCCTTGTCCGACCCCGTTCTCCCTCTCGGAGCTTCGGCGCAGGGGAGCTCGGCTCCTACATTGGCCTCGGAGCCGTCTCCCTCGGTGTGGAGAAAGATTCCGATTTCCTCTGAACTGGAGCTTTCTCTGCATCATGGCAGGGACGCCTTCGATATCATGAGGAGTGTGCTGGCCACTGAGTCAGCTCCACTATCGGCCCCACCGGCTCCGTCCCTGTACTGCCTGTGCCAACCTCTGCTCCTCCTCCAGACCCCAAGCGTAGAGAACCGGCGCTCCAGGACACCCCATTGGGTGTTTCCTCTTCTTCCGAGGCCTTCCCTAATCATTCAGAGGAGCCCCCTCGTAAGAAGAAGTGCAAGAGGAAGCACATTGACTCCCCTGAGTCTGTCACTTCTGATACAGACTTAGATGATTCGGAAGGGTCCCCGAGATCCCCCTCTGAAGATGTTTCCTTCTCGGACATCCTAGAAATGCTTAAGCAGAGGGGGAACTGGAATCCCCTAGCCCCTACCGAGGATGAGTCTGTATTTCTGGATGCGTTCGGTTCCTGACCTTCCACCTTCTGGGTTCCTCCGCCTTTCGGTCCACCTATGGCAGTGGTGGCTTGAAAGTCTTGGTCAGCTCCGGATACAGTGGAACCAACTCTGAGGAGACCTGGCAAGTTCATAACAGCACCCCATGATAAGCAGTTCCTTACCAAAGGTGTCCTTGTTGATGCCATGGTGGTAGCAGCAGCCACCAAAAGGAGTTAGCGGAGACCTCTTCGTCTGTCCATCCTCCTAACAAGGAGTCTAGGACTATGGGCAGATACAGGAAGAGAATGTTTGCTTCAGCGACCTTCTCTATGAGGTCACTGAACTACTTATGTCATTTTACCCGGCTTCAGAGGAATCTCCTTAAAGAGCTCGGAGAAACCCTTCAAGATCCATCAGCTGAGGGTGCTCAAGCTAAAGTAGCTTCCCAGCTGGTGACTCTTAATTCTGTAGTCAACTCCTCCGTGAGGCTCATTTCCTTTGCAGCCAATGGTGCGAGTAGAGCCGCAGGTACGGATGTGGCCCTTAGGAGGCATGCATGGATGCAGCTGTGTAATTTTGTGGAACCCTTTTGAGGTCATTCACCAACACCCCCTTTGATGGTTCCTTTCTTTTTGGATCACAAGTGAAAGACACTTTGACTAGGTATGAGCAAGAAGGCAAGACTCTCTCTGCCATGGGTGTCTGTTTTTCCACTCCTTCTAGACCATACCCCAAAGGTCAGAAGAGTGGCAAAATGTGGTTCCGAAAATCCCAAGGAGCCTTGCCTGACACACATAGCGATTTTTCCGCCAGGGGCAGAGGGGGAAACAATAACAACAGACGCCGCCCTCGTGGCAGAGGGGGTCCGCAGAACCAGGGCAACAGAGAATCTTTCTCTGATAAGCCCTTTCAGCATCCCTGAAGGGTTGCCTGGCTGCTCACCTCTGGAGGCAGTCGGGGGAAGACTTTCACTGTACCCAAAAGCCTGGCAGAATTTAACGCAAGACAAATGGGTACGGTCCGTTATATCCGGAGGTTACAAAATTCTCTTCTGTCAACCCCCCTTACAGTCAAGGAAATCCCTTCCAGATGTTCCACCCAATCTGAAGGACCAAGCAGTCATAGGAGTTTCAAAACTGCTAGAAAAAAAGAGTCATCCAGGAAGTCCTGGCAGACCAGCACAGATCCGGAACTTACTCAAGGTTATTTTTGGTACCAAAAAAGACAGGGGACTGGAGACCAATTCTGGATCTCAGCAGATTAAACAGGTCTGTACAAAGAACAAAGTTTCGGATGGTCGCGCTACAGTCCATTCTACCCTTTCTGGGTCAGGACAATTGGATGTGCTTGATAGATCTTCAGGACGCGTGCTACCATATCAAGATGGACAGGCGCTCCAGGAGATTTCTTCGCTTCCAGCTGGGAGCCAGTCATTACCAGTTTAGAGCTCTGCCCTTTGGTCTCACCACAGCCCCCAGGGTGTTCACCAAATGTATGGCAGTGGTCACGGCTCACCTGAGACGTCAAGGATTCCAGGTGTTTCCATATCTAGACGACTGGCTCCTCACTGCTACTACCAGGCATCAACTTCTACAGGCCAGGGACTACACAATCACAATCTGCTCCCAGCTGTGCATTACAATAAACTTCGCAAAATCTGCCTTGTTGCCCTGTCAATCTATCACCTACATAGGAGCAGACTTAAACACAAGGAACATGTTCACAAGACTACCACTAGACAGGGTGTCTACAATTCGTCAGCAAGTACAAATTCTAATGCAGAGCAAAAGAATCCAAGTCAGGTTCGTCCTTCAAACTCTGGGTTCCATGGCAGCAGCCATTCTTTTAATCCCTCTGGCCCGCTTTCACATGAGGATCCTTCAGTGGTCTTTCCAACAGCTGCCCATGTCTCACATGATTATGATTATGGAAGCATGTAAAAGGCACCTTTCCTGGTGGATGGCCTCCCCACTAGTGACTCAGGGCAGACCCTTCATTCAGCCCCCTCTGGTAGCCACAGTGACCACAGACGCCTCTCTGATAGGTTGGGGGGGGGGCATTTTCAGGGCAGGACAGTCCAAGGCACTTGGCAGCCTCACGAGTACCATCTGCACATAAACATCCTAGAAATGAGAGCCGTGCTCCTAGCGTTGCAAGCCCTTCAGGACTCTTTTCCTTCTGAGACCATTGCAATTCAAACAGACAACATGTCAGTGGTGTGGTACATCAACAAGCAGGGTGGAACCAGGTCCTACCCCCTGTGTCGAGAAGCACTCAGACTGTGGCAGTGGGCGATTTCCTCCCAACATTTTCTGATTGCGACGCACATCCCTGGGAGGTCCAATGTCATAGCGAACAGGCTCAGCAGAGCTATCCTCATGCCTCATGAGTGGTCTCTGAATCAGGAAGTTGTGGATCTTATTTTCCGCAAATGGGAACAGCCTTGCTGCAATCTCTTTGCTACCCCTTCAACAGCAAATGCAGCAACTACTTCTCCCTTCTTCCGCTTCCAGGTGACTCACCCAGAGACGCTCTAGTCCACAAATGGCCTCAGGGGCTTCTTTATGCATTTCCTCCGTTTCCCCTGATTCCAAAACTCATACAGAAAGCAATAACATTGGGTTGCAAAATGATCCTCATTGCCCCCTACTGGCCTCGACAGATATGGTTCCCATTCCTGCACCATTACCTTCTCGATCAGCCTTGGACTCTGGATCCGATTCCAGTCCTACTGATTCATCAGTCAGGTGGGTTGCATCAATCCCTCCAAACTCTCCAGCTCACAGCTTGGTTGCTCCACTTCCTACCTTAGCCAGGCTTCCCACCATTTCCCCAGCTGTGCATGAGATTATTGTCTCCTCTCACACGTCCACAACCAGAAAAACTTATGCTAGTAAATGGAAATGTTTTTCTTGTCGGGCAGAGGCTAGCAACGTAGATCCCTTTTCAGCCCCAGTCCACGAAATTCTGGAATTCCTAGCACAACTTTTTCACTCTGGGTCCGCTTCTGCTACAATTAGGGTTCAATTAGCAGCCATTTCTAACTTTCATGTTGGTTTATCAAATTCAAACATTATGTCTCACAAGCTCTCTAAAGCCTTTTTGAGAGGGACCACTCTCCTTAGGCCTCCAGTGAGAGATCCCCCTTCTCCTTGGGACCTTAATTTGGTACTAACTTCCTTAACTCTGCCCCCTTTTGAACCAGCAGCGTCCTGCTCCGTTAAGTTTCTATCTTGGAAGACACTCTTTCTGGTAGCCGTTACTTCAGCCAGACGCGTCTCTGAACTTCAGGCACTATGTGTTCGTCCTCCATATTTGGTTTTTCATAAGGTCAGGGTTGCTCTGAGGACTAATTCTTCGTTTCTTCCAAAAGTCTGCTCAGAAAATAATTTGAACCAATCTATAGACCTTCATGTGTTTTTCCCTAACCACACCAATAAGGCAGAGTACAAATTACACCAATTGGGCGTTCATAGACAATTGCGTTTTTACCTGGACAAGACTAACTATTCCTTTCTTATGCTCTAGGCAAACAAGGTCTCCCAGTTTCCAAGGTAACCTTATCCAGGTGGTTGTCTCACACTGTTACTTTCATTTATCAATTAAGAAACAAAGAGTTACCTATTAAACCGAAAGGTCATTCTACTAGGGCCTTGGCCACCTCTGTAGCCTTCCAGTCTAGGTTGCCCTTGGGTTCTATCTATGGAACTGCTACATGGGCAAATCCTCATACCTTTATTTCTCATTACAAGCTAGATATGGTCTCCAGGAACAGAGCTGCCTTTGGTTCCACTGTTCTGAAGAGTCTGTTCCAATGAGCCGCCCAGGATTATAGGTGCTGGGGATGCTGTCCCAATCAGCAAGAACGAAGGCAAGATAGACAACTTAACATAAAGAAGTTATGTACCTACCATAACGTTCCATGTTAGTTGTCTTCATCTCACCTTCTTTCTTGCATCCCACCCTCTGTCCCCCTGTCCTATTGGACCGAGAGGAATTCTGATTTCACTGGCTGAGTGTTCTCTGGATTGTTTTCTCTACTGACTTAGAGAATATGACAGGTATGCTCAACCTTGTTATTTGGACAGGTTTATTCTCTGGCTATGTCTGAAGTTAGCTATTTCAAACGAGATCTGGGTAGCTACCGCTAGGTATCATGGGATAAGGGGAAGCCTTGAGCCAGTAAACAGCTCTCGAGCTATAGAAGATGGCCGAGTCGGAGCCGAGGATTGGCTCCGATCCCAACCAGCAAGAAAGAAGGCGAGATGAAGACAACTAACTTGGAACGTTATGGTAGGTACATAACTTCTTTTTTGTGAGCGTTAATTGTATCTATGTATTAAACTTTTGATCCACGCTTGTCCTCTCAGAGCTTTATTGCTTCACCTTTTTGTTGAGCTGGATTTGGAATATATATATATATATATATATATATATATATATGTGTGTGTGTTTTATTTATATATATATATATATATATATATATATATATATATATATATATATATATACACACACACACACACACACACACACACACATGTATACATATATAAACACATACATACATATAGAAATATACATGGCATACACACATATAGAGACCTATATGTACGTACGTGCATATATACATACACATGCATACATAGACACATATACATACACAAATACACATAGATACATATGTATACACAAACAAAAGTACCGCATAAAAACTGGTGAATGTCCAAGTAATACATAAAGGAAGTTGTGTTAAGTGAAATCATGTGCCTCAACGTGTGCTTACCAAACAATTATTAATTTAAAATGCTTTTGCCCGTTTCTGTTAATGAAGTGAAGGGCTTCCTCAGATTTAACAGTGCTAGCATGTACTAATGTGATAGTTCATACTACTGATTACACGCATCAAAATATGAACAGTTCAAATTAACATTCAAATAATTCTCAGATAAGTAAAGAGTTACAAAAGAAGAAAAAGTAAAAATCAAAAGTCTAACTTAAAGTACATATGAATAATAATATATGTATAAATTTAAACATCTTGTGCTAAAGATAAAAATTAATATTAAAAAAAACTTAGTTTGTGTTTAGTAAAAGTTATTATGGTGCAGTTTATTTAAGTCGAGTATGCTGTTAAAAGAGCATGTCCATGTGAATCCGGGTTTCCAATAAACTTTAAGTCAAATCTGCCATTCATGTTTTTTTTCCTCTAGCTTTACATTCAAATTGCCATGAATTGGGCCCACATTTATTCTGTCTTTTACATAAAAAAACTTCTTGTAGTTCCTACAGACCTGAGCATGTCTAGACATTGAGTTGTTGAAGTTATTAAGCCTGATATCTGAAAGGTGTGTGGTCACTCTTATTTTGAGAGGGTTAATTGTTTATCCAAAGCAGAATGCTTTGTATTTTGTGTAGCTTGCCCAGTATACTACAAAGTTACTATTGCAGTTATGTCTGTCATTCCATACCTATTTCTTTTTTTGAGTTTGGACTTATGAAATAGGTCTTTTGGCTTATAAATGCATACCATCTGCAGTATGGGGGGGGGTTCTTACCTGTAATTATGCGGGTGCACTCATTTCTTTTACATTTTCTACCCAACTTCTAATGTTTCTTCCTTTTCGACAAAAGAAGGATGGTTATGGGTCCAGAATCTGACTGAAAACTTGGTTTCCTCTAATGATGCACCAGTTTTTGACCATTTTTCTTTTTATTACACGCAAATCCTTAGAATAAGTTAGGATTGTACTTTTTTATGTTTTTCATATTCTTCACTGATCTTTGGTTGTGTGCCTTGTAATGGTCCCCTTCAAGGTGTGTGTGTGTGTGTGTGGGGGGGGGGGGGTCACCAGAACTGGATCATTATTTTGTTTGAGGAGTTTAATGGGTACCAGAATGTTAGCCACCAAATACTCATTGTATCCTCTTGTAGGAAAATCTAGCTGCAGTAGACCTAGGTTGGTGCGAAACTGGTCCAACTCTACATAAACTCTGGCTATTTTCATTCACTGTGATTTGATGACATTTTTTAGTAATGTTGGGTGCATTCCGTTAGTGTATAGAAGTAGATTCACTCTCGTAAGTTTTCTGTACAGGTCACTTTTAAGCTTGTCCTCTTTTTTGCCCTTATAGATGATGATGTGCAGGAATTCCACATTTTCATATCTATAGTGGTTGGTGATATGCAAAATGTCTGTGGTGTTTTCAGTATGGAAGAAGATATGCAGCTTATCCGGTGAGCCTTTCCATGTGATAAAGATATTGTTAATAAAACAATAGTAACAATCCATGTATTGATAAAATTCTGAGGAAAAGATGGTGTTCTCTTTCCATCTTGTCAAGGCTGTATATATTGGCTAGGCTAGGGGACATAGCCACTCCCATAGTTATCCCCTTGTTTGTCTGTACCATTTCTCTTTGAAGTGAAAGTAGTTGTTGATGAGTATGATATCCAGCATATTCTGAATAGCTTTATTTTCTGTTTGGTTGGTGTTTGACCTTGAGCCCATGTACTCTTTCGCGACATCAGTACAGCAGTTATGAAGAAAAACAGTGTATAGGGCTTTGCACATCAGTAGTAAGAAGTATTGTCTGCGGCTGTATTTTTATTTCTTTGATTTTTTCTGGTAATCAGGCGAATCCAGAATGAAGAATAGAGCATTCTTGGTGAGCACTTTAATACTAAACTCCATATAAATGGATAAAGTTTCAGTGGCTGAACCACCTCCTGCTACCATTGGGCTATCGAGGATTTTCCACATTTTTGTGAAAAACATTGTGGTATCCTAGGGTGGGGGGATTGTCAGAAAGCTAAACATATCATTGTCTAGAAGTACCTCTGAGTTAAGCTTACCCAGTTTGATATCATTGACCTTGTAAGCTTTTGTGACTTGTTCGATGTCCACTCTCTAGTAGAAATTCCGATTCCTTAGCATGTCTTCTATGTTCTGAGTGTATTTTTTAGTGTCAGTAATGAATATGCCACCACCCACCCTTGTCTGGTTTCATAATACTTCATGTCTTTTCTTTAATGAGTTGTTTTAGAAGTGACATTTCTTCTTGCGTGAGGTTATAAAATTTTCTTTTACAAGATTTGTCTAGATTTCTGTGTATATCATCCTCACATTTCCCTTCATACCCAGATGGTAGGGTTAAGTGGGTGCAGAAGGTACTAAGTTTCCTCTATTTGTGCTTCATTGTCTGCTGTTTTGTCCCTAGATAATTGCCTTGTCCAAGCCGTCTGTCTTTACTCTCTCATGAAAAACTATTTTAAGATTCAGTTTTCGACAAAACCTCTTAAGGTCAATGACTGTAATGACAAGGTTGCTTCTATTATGTGGAATATAGGTAAGCCATTTTTCTAGTGCTTTGTTTTCTGCATCTGTTAATAGTTTCCTGGAATAATTCCAGATTTTGTTATTGTATGTGTTTGTGAAAGGCTGATCTGCTCCTGGCTGGTGGGTGCTGCTCTTTTCTGTTTGTAAAACCCTTGTTGCCCATTCTGGTGGGCATTTTGTCCTTGGGCAGGGGGTTCTTTTATAAGTCTTTCTCTTGCTGTTTTGCTGATTGGATGTTTGTTGCTTAAACTATACATCTGATGTTGTCATCGTCATTCGTTCCTTAACCTGTGGATCTCTGTTCTGACCCTCAGAACCGACGTGGCTGCTTCACTAGCTTGAGATTCAAAGCTCGAGATCCTCCTCCCTACCCATAATGCCTCTTCCCCCAAAATACCTCAGATCTCGTTTGCTGCTCATCGAGCAGGCAGTGACGTTTTCAGTGCTCTTCAGCTTCTCCTTCTTTGTGTGCGTTTTTAACAGTAATTGTTCTTTTAAAAACCCTTCCCTTCGTTTGTCACCTTTCTTTCTCTTTTGAGTCTTGTTATACTGGTATTTTTGTACTTGTAGTTCAGGTTTCTGTCCAACATAGTCCCTTTCCCTCCTTTTTCTCTTCTTCTGATCTTTGCCTTTAAAAAAAAAAAAACTTCTTTCGTTATGTCCGATCCTAAGTTGGACTGGGCTGATAAGCCCTTAGGATTTAAAAACTGCACTTCCTGTGGGCATAAGATTCCCTTGCCTGAGGCCCACAGGGAGTGCATGTATTGTTTAGGGCATACCCACTTGAACAGCGACTATTCCATTTGTGCAGGCTTTCACCCATGAGCTCTAACTGATAGCATCAACAAACTGATTATTAAGGAATTATTACCCTCTTCCTCAGCTTCTTCTCTTCTTTCTTCGTCAGGGGTTCAAACCCCTGCCAGAAAGCAAAAAGAGCCTGGGAACCTAGAAAATGGTCTCCTGTCCTGTCTGCATCCTCACAGTTGTAGCCTGCACAAAAGATGCCTAAACCCTCAGAACCGAAGGTTTTGGAACCATCCTCCTCAGTTGAGTCAGTCACCTCTCTGTCCCTGACCACAGTTCCTAGTTCTCTGCTCTGGGAGACCTCCCAAAAAAGGATGTCTAGACCTGCTTAAACTTCCTCCTCCATCAGGTCTTCTTGGAGCCTTTTGGACAAGGACTTCGTAGATTGATGAGGCAGTTTCTTGAAGCTCAGATTCAGGTGTGGATTTTGCCTGTTCCATCCCCCCTGGATCCATCAGACTGTCCCCTTTCCGCCCCTTGGCTCCTTTTTTGATCTGACCCTCAGTTTCGGAGTCATAGGTTCTATTAGTCCTGGGAACCAGGGTGTCAGAGCCAATAGTTATCATGTCTTCGTCTCCAATTACCTCCCAGATGCAGTCGGGACTGACAGTGTCAGTTCCGATTTTGTCTCGGAGCCATAGCCTCGATGTCGGTTCCGAGGGGATGACTCTGACTCTAGAGTTTTCGGAGTTGTCACTTCTCTGTGGAACATCGTCATTTGACAGCTTGCCTCCAACTCCCCCTTTGCAGCAGGAGGCTCGGGCCCGAGGGTTGTTCGCTATGGTGGTCTCAGCCTCGGGGGGACTGTTGTCTGGCATTCGGTGCCCTTCTGCCTTCGAAGTAGTGGAGAGGGTCTTCTCCCATTCTGGGACACCATCTGTTCTCACCCCTGCGGAACCTTCCCTTGTCTCCACTGGATCTATCTCTGAGGCCTCTCATCTACCACGTGGACAGCTGGTCCCACTAAGCCTCCAGACTGTCCCATCTGTGGAACCCCACATATCTTCCGACACCTCTCCAGAGCATCCCACTGAGGAGATTCCTCAGAAGAGACTGTGCAAGAGGAGGCATGTCGATTTCCCAGAGGAATCTGTCACCACTGATACTAATTTTGAGGAAGGGGGGGTCCCCAATATCTTCAGTGGATGTTGTCTCATTTGGAGACATTATAGAAATCCTCTGCCAAAGAGATGGATGGTCTTCACAGAGCCCCTCGCTGGAAGAATCAGTTATGTTGGAGACTTTTGGGTCCAGCCCATCTACATCCTGTGTGTCTCCCAGCAGACCCACTCATTGAGTTGGTGTCTCCTATGGCATGGAAGGAACCGGACACAGTACAGCCCATCCCCAAACATGTGGACAAAATCTTGAGTGGTCCCCAGGACAAACCTTTTTGGATAAAGGTTATTCCAGTTGATGCCATGATTGTTGTGGCAGCCACCAAAAAGTGCTGGCCCAAGAGAGCTCCTCTATCCATCCCCCTAACAGAGAGTCTAGGGCTTTGGACAGATTTGGTAAAAGAGTTTACACTTTGGCCACTTTCTTCTTGAGATCACTAAACTATCTTTCCCATTTTACAAGACTACAGAGGGACCTGGTCAAGAAACTCTCTAGCTCTACCCTGGGGTCCATGACTGCAAAGGAGCAGAAGGTCTTCTCCTCCTCTAGAATGGCCACCCTCCCGTCCCTTTCCAACACATCCATGAGGCTGATATCCCATGCAGCAGAGGGTATCTCAAAGGCGGCCAGTTCCAGCATTGCTATAAAGCATCTTGCCTGGATTTGGCTTTGTGACTTTGCAGAACCTTTCAAGGCATCCTTGTCAATGTGTCTTTTGATGGATCAACCTTGTTTGGGCCCACTGTTTCTTGATGCACACTTCTGCAGTGAGAAAGATGGGAAGACCCTGTCTACTGTTGGGATCTGCTTTTCTACCCTACAAAATTCCTTTTCCAGGAACCAGCATGGGAATAAAAAGATGTGGTTCAAGAAATCTCAGGGTCCTTTCCAGATCTCAGGATTCTCAGGGAGAATTGTCCACCCGAGCCAGAGGGAGAAATAACCAAAATGGTAGATGCCACCCAGGTGGGCGAGGGGTCCGGAGAACCAAGGGTCTTGAAAGCCCTTCTCGTACAGACCCTTTCAGTGCTCCTGAAGGGTTGCCCAACTGCCTTCCTGTGGAGGCAGTCGGGGGGGCACTTTTCCTTGCACCACGAAGCCTGGGAACCCATCACAAATGATTGATAGGTGCTAAGAATCGTATCCAGAGGATACTCCATTCCCTTTTTAGAGACACCAAGACAAAAACTGTCCTCCCCGATATATCACCCAGTCCGAGGAAGGGGGCAGCTGTGGAAATCACAAAATTGCTGCAAAAAAGAGTCATCCAGAAGGTCCCTCCCAATCATGTCCGATCGGGTGTTTATTCAAATGTCTTTTTAGTTCCCAAAAAGACAGGGGACCTAAGGCCCATTCTGGACCTGACATCCCTGAACAAATCAGTAAAGAACACAAAGTTAGGGATGGTTACGGTTCAGTCCAGCTGACCTCTACTGAGGATGAACAACTGGGTGTGCTTAATAGACCTGAAGGATGCATACTACCACATCAAGATGGACAGGCACGCCAGAAGGTTTCTTCGTTTCAGACTGGGAACCATTAATTTTCAATTCAGATCACTCCCATTTCGTTTGGTCTCACCACAGCCCCCAGGTTCTTCACCAAATGCTTGGCGGTGGTTGCAGCTTATCACGGGCTGCAGGGATTCCAGATATTTCCCTATCCGGACTATTGGCTCTTGTCCACTGTAACCAGGCATCGTCCTATTCAGGGCAGGGATTACATTTTACAGCTGGCTCCACACCTTGGCATAACCCTCAGTTTGGACAAATCCTAGTTGGAACCAGTTAAAGTGATACAATTCATAGGAGCATGACTCAACATCACAGATGTTTGTGTTTCACTGTTGCAGTCATCACATTTGGATTATCCCTGCCAGGGTAGCCCTCGGCTGGCCCAAATACCAGAGGCTTAGTATTTTTGTTTCGGTTGCTGTCGCTTCAGAACTGACGTCAGGTCATCAGTGGTATAAAGTAAGGCAGCCGAAGCCATTACATCAGTCTTTCTTGTCGCAGAGCCTGAAGCAGAAGCAGCTCACAAGAGTGCCAGTCGGATGCTACCTGAGTTTCGTCTTCTGAATTGAAGCTGAAGTCTTCTAAAGTTAAATACCCCACTGGGGATCCTTTTTTCTTGCACTAACCGATGTCAGAAAAAGTTAACAATTGTCTCATCTGTTTAAAGCAAATACCACACTGAGACTTTCATTCTTACTGCGGCACTTGCTTAGGTCCAGGCCACGACGTCCCCTGCTGTCCCTTTTGTGCTTTGTTCAACGCCAGAACTATACATTGTCGGACCCTTATTGTAGCTAGATATTTTCGTTTACAGTCCTCAAATTCCAATATGGCTTTGGTAAGCCATCCGACAGCAGATCTTCTGAAAAATCGTAAGGATAAAGATAGAGACAGTCCGCACAAGTCCAAACCTACCGACAACGCTTCCGTTAAGCTAGTCATCAGTTCTCTGGTCCTCAGTGAGGCACTTTCACAGCCCCTGATGCCCGCTTCTATGGATTCGCAGGCTGCTACCAAGACCCTTTCGGAGTCCAGTATGCCTCAAAACTCTTCTTCAACTAAGGATCCTGCAGTTGTCTCTCCCTTGGATGGGTCCGGAGCTGCTGAGCAGGCACCGGCTTCCAAGGAAGTATTTCACACACTATTTCTCAACACAAACCGACGAGTTCTTTCGCATCTAATGTTCTTTTGAAAACTACCGAGTTTCTAAGGCCCAGGGTATGAACCACACCCAAGAAACTGACGACCCAATCTCAGGCACCTGCTTCCTTGCCTCAGTCTTAAATGCCTAAAATGGCAGAAGACCTTATCATGCTTATCAGGGGAACCCAAGCTACCTCTTTCAAAAGAAAAAGAGATCTGTCCCCAGTAGTTTTGTCTGAACAGGAGTCTGAGGACTCTGATGCATCTGAATATGAAGACATGTAGCCCCTCTCTGCTTATGAGGATTCTGATGCAGAGGATTCCATTCCTTCAGCCTCTCCCCCCAAGAAAATTTCCTTTGGGGAAACCCTTCATACCTTAAGGGAGCATTTCCAGTGGGAGTGTCATGACTACCCTCAGTCTAAAAAGAGACTCAAGGAATTCTTAGATCTTCTACAGCACAGACCCCTGGCCATTTCCCCAGTCCTGGATGTTGTGAACGATGATTTCCTGGAATCCAGTTTGATTCCTGACACCCTCCCTTCAGCACGCAGAAAACCTGACAGGTATTACAGAGTCCCTGACTCACACAAATTTCTTTTCAAAAATCCTACTGCTGATCCTGAGGTAATTTCACAAGGGCCTAAAGGAATGAAAGCAACTTCTGCTAAGAATCCCACCCCCTCAGATAGGGATTCCTGAGCACTAGACAGATGGGGTAAAAAAGTATACACCTCTTCTATTCTTGCTGTCAGAGCACTAAATTGCCAGTTCCATATGCTAACATTTCAGCAACATACCATGGAACTCCTTGAACAAAAAATGTCTTCCTTTCCTGATTGTGCAGAATCTAAAGAATTACAAGAGTTAATGCATTCTGCAAGTCAAGTAACTAAGCACACATTACACTGTGGTTTTGATACCCTAGAAGCTTCTTGCAGGGCAGCAGTCACCGGTTCTGTCCTTATAAGGCATACATGGCTAAAGGAACACCGCTTGCCAGACTATGTTAAATCTAAATTGTTGGATGCACCCTTGCACAAAGACAACTTATTTGGCACTAAGGCAGAGAAGGTCTTAAAAAAGATGGAAGAAAAAGCTAACTCTATGCAGACAGTTAAGGATTTCTTACAGGTCCAGCCACCCAGGTTCAGCAGGGATTACCCTTCCAAGCACTGGTCCTTTCCTGCTCCCACCAGGTCAGTTCATAGCCTCTGCCATGCAACTCCACCTGTTAGCACAATTCCTGCCAGGTTCTGTAAACTCCTTTGCAGACCACTTAAGCAGAAATCATCTGGACCCTCATGATTGGCAGCTAAACAAAAGAGCCTTCACTCTAATAACTCAGAAATGGGGCACCCCGAAGGTTGACCTCTTTGCCTCCTACACCAACCATCAGCTCAGCAAGTTCTGCACCAGGGAGCATCACTGCAGGGCTTGGAAAGTGGATGCCCTTTCCTTCCCTTGGGTCAATCTATTGGTCTACGCCCTTCCTCCACTACCTCTCATCACCAGGGTACTGCTCAGAATAAAGGAGGAAAAAACAAAGATAATTTGTATTGCTCCAGACTGGCCTCGCCAGCACTGGTACCCACTGCTGCACAGTCTGTCCTTCTGCCACCATGGCATCTCACTCAGACCCCAACCAGCCTGACCCAGAGGGAAGGAGATTTCATGCATCCCCAATTGCAGACCCTCACTTTGGCAACCTGGCTTATTTCCTAACCACTGATCAATCTGCCAGCCTCATTAAACAAGTTGTAGATGTTATACGTGAGGCCAGATGCCCTAGCACTAGAAAGTCTTATGCTAACAAATGGAAAAGGTTCTGAATCTGGATTCAGGCTAAGGGAGTCAATACGGTACAGCCCTCCCTCCCTCTCATCCTGGATTACTTAGCTGACCTGCTACACAGTGGTCTTTCCTTTTCCTCTATTAAAATTCATGCCTCTGCTATCTCTGCTCGTTTCCCCACTGAGCAGCCCCTTTTCTCACACCCTCTGATCAAACAATTCCTAAGAGGGGCTAGCAACTTAAGGCCACCCAGAAGAGCACCTACCCCAACCTGGGACCTTAACTTTGTATTGGAAAAGCTCACCATGCCCCCCCTTCAAACCAACATCTTCAGCAGAGTTAAAATTTCTCTCCTGGAAGACAGCTTTTCTTCTGGCCATCACTTCAGCCAGAAGAGTCTCCGAACTACAAGCACTCATAGCTGTGGAGCCCTTAATCATCTTCCATGCTGACAAGGATTCCCTCCGTACTAACCCATCCTTCATGGCCAAAGTGGTGTCCAGTGTGGCTCTCAACCAATCCATTCATTTGCCCACCTTTTTCCCTAACCCACAGAACAAGGAGGAAAGGATCCTGCGCTCTCTAGATGTGCACAGACAGCTCAGATTCTATCTGGATAGGACGAAATCATTAAGAAAGTCTGATCAATTGCTGGTTAGCTTTGCTGCAGGGGCAGAGGGCAAAGCCATCTCCAAACAAACAAGTTCCAAATGGGTAGCACACTGCAACCATTTGCAACATGGAAAGCCTCCCCCTAAGGGGGTCAGGACTCACTCCGCCAGAGCCGCCTCCACCTCTGCAGCTTTCCTTAGAGGAGTCCCCACCAGGGACATCTGTTCACACTTTCACCAAACATTACCACCTGCCTATCTCATCCATATCCAGGGCAGGCTTTGCCACTGCAGTCTTGCAGGGCATCCTAGACAGCCCCATAGTCTCCTTGACTGCCTCCACCCTTTTCCTCAGCTGTGGGAATCAACCCAAATGTGATGACTGTAGCAGCGAAACATGAAGAACATAATACAGTTGTGTACACTTACCATAAATGCAGATGTTCGTGTGTATTCACTGTTGCAATCCTGATTTCCCTCCCTCCATCCCCCTCTTCTCTTCTCTCTCTGTCTCTCTCCTTACAAGGGACATTTTGGTATTTACTTTCTACTGGTGGGGTTCTTCCACCATAACCTGGCTCCTTCTTGGGGGCTTCTGACAGTTAAGGCAAGAAAAACTGATGTAATGGCGTCGGCTGCCTTACTTTATACTACTGACGACCTAACATCAGTCCTGAAGTGACAGCAACTGACGCAGAAATACTAAGCCTCTGGTATTCGGGCCGGCCGAGGGCTACCCTGGCAGGGATAACCCAAATGTGATGACTGAAACAGTGAATACACTCAGACATCTACATTTATGGTAAGTGTACACAACCGTACTCTTCTAGGGCTTATCTATCAGTGGATTGAGTATCAAGCCTGCACCTTCACATCAGACAAATTCTAGCCATACCAAACCCCCAGAGAGTTTGCTTCTCAGAGCTGTCGACTCTATGGCGGCCACGATACCTCTTTGCCCAGAGCCGCATCTTCACATGAAAATCTCACGATGGATGTTAGCAGTACAATGGTCCTTACGCAGAAAACCTCTAAGCACTCCCATCAGACTTTACAGAGCATGCAAAGAATCCTTGTTATGGTGGCTTCAGTCTGCAGACATTACTCAAGGATGTCCCTTCATTCTTCCTTCTCCACACACCACATTGACCATGGATGCCTCCCAGATTGGGGTGGGGGGGGCGACTATCTGGGTTAGATGGTTCAAGGCACGTGGATATCCCAGGAAATCAACTTGCATATCAATGTCCTAGAGATGAGAGCAGTTTTTTTGGTGTTGCAAGAGCTACACAGCTTCCTTCCTCTAGGGACTATTGCAGTACAGATGGACAATTTTCAGTGATCTGGTGCATCAAGAAACAGGGAGGAACCAGGTATTACCTGTGTGTCAAGAAGCTATGAGAATGTGGCAATGGATGATCTCTCTCAACTGCTTTCTAGTGGCAATGCACATTCCAAGACAGTCCAAGATTCTAGCGGACAGGCTCAGCCAGTCCTACTGATACCTCACAAGTGGTCTCTGAACCAATCCATGGCAAACATGATCTTCCAGAAATGGGGTCAACCCTACTGCAACCACTTTGCCTCCCCTGTCAACAACAAATGCAGCAAGTAGTGTTTGCCTTAATCCTTCCTCAGGGACAGTCCCCAAGGGATGCTCTAGTCCATGCTTGCCTCCCAGTCTACTCTATATGTTTCCCCCATAGCCCCTAATTCCCAAGTTTTTGCAGAAGGCATCAAGGTGAAGAGAAAAGTTATTCTCACTGCCCCCTTCTGGCCTCAACAAGTCTGATCTGCCCTCTGATGACACTAGATCCAGCTCCGGACCTTTTATCAAACCCCTTGGGGCACCCTCACCCAGACCTTCAAGGCCTGAAACTAACTGCATGGTTTCTCCAATTCCAGTGATGGCCAGACATCCCAGGCTTTCATCTCCTGTCCAGAAGATCTTGATTTCTGCCCGCAAACGCTACACCAGGAAGATTTATAAGAGTAAGTGGAAAAGGTTTTCCATATGGACCCAACAGAAACAGATACACCCCTTTATGGCTCCCATCCTTATGGTGCTGGATTTTATGGTTTCCCTTTTTAACAGTGGGGCTAGTTTTTCCACTGTCAAAGTTCAGTTATCTGAGATTTCCAACTTTCACTTAGGGGAGGACTCTTCTTCATTAGCTTCATCAAAACTTTGTAAACTTTCCTTAGGTGTACCTTTCTACTCTGTCCTCCCACTAAGGATCCTGCTCCCCCTTGGGATTTGTGGCAGGCTCTGGTTCGCTACCCTTTTGAACCAGCAGCCTTAGTAGATTTAAAGTTTCTCTTAATGGAAGATGCTTTTTCTGGTAGCCATTACTTCATCAGGAAGAATCTCTGAGTTGCAGGTCCTTTCCTCCAAATTCCCATATTTAATTTTTTACAAAGATAGGGTAATCTTATACATCAACCCATCCTTCTTGCCTAAAGTTGCTACTGAAGCCAGTATCAATCACTGCAATCACCTTCCTGTTTTCTTCCCAAATTTCCAGAATAAAGGAGAATACACTCTTCATTTACTTGATGTGTATAGACAATTATGTTTTTACTTGGACAGAACTAAGAATTTCAGGAAATAGGAACAATTGTTCACATCCTTTTTAGTCACTAAAAGAAGTAAAGCAGTTACTAAGACCTCCTTGGTGAGATGGTTTAAAGACTGTATTTCTTTTGTTAATATTCTAAGAACATCCCTGTACCTGGTCAGATTAAGGTTCACTCTAGAAGGTCTGTGGCAACTTCTCATGCCTTTTGGTCAGGAGTCTCTATTAATGACATTTGTGCAGCAGCTACATTGTCTAATCCTCATACATTCATCATTTCCAGGAATAGGTCATCTTTTGGCTCTGCTGCACACTGGAATATCCTTCCATGAGGATCACCTGGGGTCCTTGTAGCTGGAGACTCTGTCCCACAGGTTAATGAACGAATGAAGATGACAACATCAGATAAAGAAGTTATGTTCTTACCATAATGTTCCATCTGTGTTGTCTATCTTCATTCTTCATTTATCCCCCTTTCCCACAGTCCTATATTTTGAGTGACCTGATGTGGATATATTCATGGATCCACTGTTCCTGTTTGATTTCTTGTTGTTCTTTCCTGTTCTGCTATCTGATACTGTATCTGGAGCAGACAGGGGATATAAAGTGATAGCAAACTTGATCTGAGGTGTTTTGGGGGAAAGAGAAATTATGGGTAGGGAGTAGGAGCTCGAGCTTCAAATCTCAAGCTAGTAAAGCAGCCGAGTCAGTTACGAGGATCAGAACTGAGACCCACAGGTTAATAAAGAATGAAGATAGACATCACAGATGGAATATTTTGGTATGAACATAACTTCTTTTTGTGATACTCTCCTCATTTGTTGATTCTATGGAGTTTTGTGTGGTGACAGTGCTGTGCTGACCATTGGAAAATCCTGCTATTGGTTGTAAAAGCCATGTGCTAAGTTTACTTGCGTGTCTGAGGAAGACTATCTCAGATAAGGATGATAATTTGTATCAGTTCAACTCCTACTAGGACTAGTTTTTGAATTTTTAAAGGCTGGATCATTTTGGGTGCCAGAACAGTTGGAAAGGCAGACGTCATTGCCTGTTGATATTCTCTCTCTGTTGAATTTTTATGGCTGTAGTCATTTTTGTTTCTTGCTAGCTTACTTAGTTTACTAGTTTTCTTATTTTGCTCAAATTTGGCCACCCTGTCTTTCATGAGTTTCAGTGTTTCCGGTGTGAAAACATTTTGAAATTAATTTCTAACTTTAATTTCCTGTTCTGTAATGGATGCTGCAAGTATGGCTTGCTGTCTCCTCCAGTATGGTTTCAGTTAGTTTAAATCCTGTTTCTTCCAATATATTATACCATTTCATGGTGAGATTGTGATCCACATTATTCCATATGGGTCTTTTGTCAATTCTAAGCCCTCTGAGAATGAGTTTATTTTCCAGATTTGTGCTTGGGTATATTTCCTCCCACTGGAGTGTCATCCATCTTGTTTGCCAAGTTGTGTTGGATTGCCTTCATCCTGAAAAGGGTTGTGTTGAAAGTCCAGGTGTATAAACCTGAATTAGTAGTCTAGGAGCAAGAAACATGCCTCTACGTCCTGCATAAGAAGCCAGCGTCTCAGTCATCATACTTGGAAGTTGTCCTGTTTAGACAGGGGGGTAACTGGGATGAAAGCGTAATCAGACAATGAAATCTAGTATCAAGGAAATGAAGTTTTAAAGTTTTAAGGGTAGTAAATGCTTTCCTTAAGGAAGAATAAACCAAAAAAAGAGAAAACTAGTTGTACACGAATGATATCGGCATACAACATGGTAAAATAGACTATTGTCATAAATACTAATGTAAGATTGTGTTAAAGATCACCTTGCATTGTTATTAAAACCAGGAAAACAGGATTCAAGTCACTATTGCTTGTTTTACCTACAATTTAAGTAAAAACAAAAGATGAGTGTTTTCACCCTTGTCAGAGCTTTCACATCTGTTACACGTACAAGTATCAAGTAATATATACTTTTCTATTTTCCATGTTACAAGCTATATAAATTACAATGAAGGCAGTAATCCAAGAGCATATAAACATATCACATTCAGTGAGAGTGATTGGAACAGTGGTACATACATAGTTTGCATTTTTATCTGTCTCTCTATATTATGGATGTATAGCAGTTGCTTGAATGACATAAATTGCCCCACAGCAAAAATACTGATGCAAAAATACCTAATGTTCAAAATATAGACAGTCAAAAATACCTGAACACAAAATACTAACAGTCAAAAATACCTAAACACAAAATGTTGATAAAACCTAACCGCATTTCAACTCAGTGTTTTTGCAGGGGGCAAGCCCCCCCCCCTTTCACTGTAATTATATAAATATCTAGTCCAAGGTTGCCAACAGTATGGAAAGGGCATATTCCCTTCCCTGGTATAACTTCAGTTTTGTTAGTATTTGGTGCTAGGTGTTGACTGTCAGTATTTTGTGTTTAGGTATTTTTGCCTGTCAATATTTTTAAATTTAGGTATTTTCTGTCAGTATTTTTGCTGTCAGTATTTTTGTCATTTGAGCAATTACCATACATCTGCATAATGTGTGTGTGTGTGTGTGTGTGTGTGTGTGTGTGTGTGTGTGTGTGTGAGTGTGATTCTAGTTAACTGCATTGCCAACATACTATTTCGACAGTCATTAAATCAGTGATTCATTCAGTCAGAGAGAAGCTGTATCTCTAGAAATAAAAAAAGCTGCTAAAAAAGAAGAGTCATCCAAGAGGTCTCCCCAGATCAGAGAGGGTCAGGAACTAACTTAAGATTTTTCTTAGTGCCAAAAAAGACAGGGGACTTAAGACCAGTTTTGGATCTCAGCAAGTTAAATCAGTTTGTTCAGTATCTCAGCAAGTTAAATCAGTTTGTTCAGTATACAAAGTTTCAGATGGTCATGGTTCAGTCCATTTTGCCTGTACTGCAGAAGGACTATTGTATGTGCTTGACAGATCTTCAGGATTTGTACTATCACATCAAACTGAACAGACATTCTAGAAGATACCTGCACTTCCGGCTGGGAGCCAGTCATTATCAGTTCAGAGCACTGCCCTTTGCTCTCACCACAGCCCCCAGGGTGTTCACCAAATGCATGGCAGTGGTAGCAGCTCACTTGAGACTGCCGGGATTCTGGGTGTTTTCGTATATAGATGACTGGTGCCTTACGGCCCCAACCAGGCATTAACTAATATAGGCAAGGGAGTACTTCATCCAGTTATATTCTCATCAGGAAATAACAGTCAGTTACAACAAATCTCAACTCAACCCACCACAGAGTCTGGAGTTCATAGGGGTGCGTTTAAACACAGTCAGTCAGATAGCTTCCTTCCCTGCTACTCGAATAAACACTCTACAGTCCCAGGTAAAGAAAGTGATCCATAATTCATCTCTTCCAGCCTGTCTGACCTTACAGTCTTTGGGTTCCGTGGCAGCAGCTATCACCCTTGTTCCATTGGCAGCTTCCATATGAGAATACTTCAGTGGACACTGTCAACTCAATGGTCCATTCTCCAAAATCCATTATCCATGCCAGTCAGGATGCCTCAATCATGCAAAAGATGTCTTCTGTGGTGGATTCATTCAAACCAGCTACACGAAGACCACCCCTTTGTTCTTCCCCTTCCCAAAGCCACTCTGATCACAGATGCTTGCCAGTCTGGGTGTGGGGCTACTGCTTGGGAAAGAGAGTCCAAGGCACATGGTCCCCCAAAGAGGCTAAGATGCATAGCAGTGTCCTGGAGACGAGGTCTGTCTTCCTAACATTGCAAGCTTTTCAAGATGCTCTCCCTTTCAAGACAGTTGCAGTTCATCTAGAAAATATGTCAGCAGTCTGATACATCAACAAACAAGGGGGAACCAGATCTTACCCTCTTTGTCGAGAAGCTATGAGAGTTTGGCATTGGGCAGTCTCTTCCATTCGCTTTCTAAGAGTAACGAACATCCCAGGGAAATCCAGCATGATTGTGGATGAGCTAAGCAAGTCTATTCTGATACCTTATGAATGATCTGTCAATGTCAATGTGACACAGAAAATTTCCCATCAGTGGGGCCGACCATGCTACGATCTGTTTGACTCTGTCTTCAACAGCAAGTTCAGCAGGTTGTTTGCCCTGATCCATCCCTCAGGGGGGAGGGGGGAGTCACCGAGAGATGCTGTAATGCATAACTGGTTCTCCTGACTCCTGTATGCTTTTCCAACCTTACCACTAATTCCCAAATTTCTTCAGAAAGCAGTTCAGTTGAAGAACGCAGTTATCTCATTGCCCCCTTTTGGCCTCTAAAGTTTTGGTTCCAGTTCCTATAGCCTCACCTTCTACATTCACCATGGATTCTGGATCCAACTCCAGACCTCCTGTCTCATCCGACAGGCATGACTCATATGGACATAACAGGCCTCAAACTAATTGCATGGTTTATCCAGTTCCGCTAATTGCTAAACAGCCCAGTCTGTCTTCCCCAGTCCATCATATTTTGTTATATTCTGATAAAGTTTCTACTAGAAAGACTTACTTGAGCAAATGGAAAAGATTTTTCTGTGCCCTCAGTAAAGATCTGAACACGATCCTCAAATTTTTTAGCTTCAATCAGTGAGCTAGTGTTAGATTTTAGTTGGCTGCCATTTCTAGTTTCCACATGGGTGAAAATATCTCTACACTAAACTCTTTAAAAATTATTCAAGGCCTTTCTCAAAGGAGCTGTTTTGCTTAGATCTCCATTAAAATATCCTACTCCTTCTCAGGATTTAAATATAATGCTTCAGGGTTCAACTCAATCTCCATTTGAACCTTCAGCCAAAGTTCACCTAAAGGTTTTATCTCAGAAAACCATTTTTCTAATGGCTATTATGTCAGCCAGAAGAGTATCTGAACTCCAGGCTGTGTCTTCAAAGCCTCCTAATCTAATTTTTCACAAGGACAGATTGTCTTCGCAAACTAATTTATTCTTTTTACCCAAGGTATCTTCTGAGTCAAGTATTAGCCAGGTCATTAATCTCCCAGTTTTCTTTCCAAATTTTTCGAATAAAGGAAGAGTACATTTTACACCTGTTAGATGTGCATAGACAACTTAATTTCTACCTTCATAGAACCAAGGACCTTAGGAAATCTGATCAGTTATTTGTTTCATTTTCTCCTACCAGACTAGGAAATTCAGTATCTAAAGTTACATTGGCCAAATGGTTGACTGATTGTATAACCTCTGTCTATGGTGTATTGGGTTTATCCTTACCAAAACCTCCTAGGGCCCATTCTACGAGATCTATGGCAGTCTATTCAACTTTTTGGCCAGAGCATCTTTAGATGATATTTTTTGCAGCTGCAACTTGGGCTAATCCTCACATTTTCATTGCCCATTAAAAGCTGAATTTGATTTCTAGCAGAGCAGCATTTGGCTCAACATTGCTCTGGATTATCCTTCCTTAGGCGCCTCCTAGAGTTGTAGTAACTGTGGTTTCTGTCCCATCAGTTGAAGAATGAATGAAAATGAGAACATCGGATTAAAAAGTTAAGTGCTCACCATAATGCTCCATCCATGTTGTCCTTTTCATTTTTCAACTTCCCACCTTTTGTTCTTCTGGAGAGATCTAAGAGTTTTGTTCTGTTATTGCTTGACCCTTTACATCTAGGGGCAGCAAACCCAGTCTGCGGTATGTTAGGTTGGAGGGACATTATGGGTAGAGGGAGGAGCTTGAGAGTTCTAGAAATCAGTGATCTCGAAGAAGTGTCCGAGTTGGATCTGAGTCTCGGATCTGAGCCCATCAATTGTTGAAGAATGAAAACGGACAAAACAGATTGAATGTAATGGTGAGTACATAACCTGAGCCAGTGAAACAGTAAATGTCAACATTTGGGCTATATTCTCTTAGCAGAATCATCCTCATCCTGAAATTCTAAAATCAGCGGCTTCTTTCCCTTTAGGTTCCAACACTTGTCTTGTGCTGGAATGCACTGGTGTAGGTATGCACATTTCCTTCTTATATTTTGCATTGGTGTACTTTCTTATCCGCTCTTCTCATTATTTTTGATTATCACACATTTCCCAGCCACCTGAACAAATGTTGCACTGCACACGTTTTTAATTTAGTGCCTCTTTCTTATTTTATTCAGCAAATAAGTGCATCTGTTATGTTTCTCATATTTAACCATGGCTAAACTATTTAGTCAACAGAAGAGCCTCTGAAGACTTTCTTTTAGGTCTTCACTACAATATTGATAGATATGTACATTGTGAAAGCTTCAAATATACCACAGAACATGCAGTCAGAAGGTGTTAGCATCTTTTCTGACTTTGAAAAGGAATTAATCTATGGAAAATATATTTTGAGCCTGCATAGTCAGAGATGGTCAAAATGCTGATTCTGAAAAAGCTGACTATATTAAGAATTTATCGCCGCCCCCAAACTGTAGGGCTCTCCAGTGTTATAACTACAGAGGGTGATGTATTTTTGTTACTGACTCCCAGTGTTTGGGAACATAAGGCAGTTTTAACAGTGCCAGTGGAGCCTCAATGGGCAGTAGTACTGAAACATAGATTCAGAAAGGTATCTTCTTTGGTATTGACTTAACTACAGAATTTGGTTATTCCTAGGATAGTATTGGAAATTCAAGAGCCTGATTAACAGGTCTCTAAGGAAGATGGCCTGAAATCCGCAAGCATCCTAAGTTACCCTTTTCATCTCAGGGGAATTTATTCTTTGGTCTAAACATTATTTGAGGATATTCTTTCAGATTCTGCAGAGAAATCCTCAATATATACATTGGTATAGACTTCCAAGATGGCTGCATCACTGATCAGCAGATTAATTTCAGTTATCACAGTGTGGAAACAAAAACTTACAAAAAAGGACCAGGTAAAATTTAGTAAGTACACTGCCTTGATGCCAACCAAGAAGAAATTTGGAGAACCTAAAAGAAAGTCAACAAGAAAAAGTAAAGAGAAAACATCTTCTTGGAACAGTCCTGCAGCTGTTCAGCAAAAAACAGTTCAAACTGCAATTTTGAATCAAGAGATGGCTTCCAGTAATGCAGACGAAAAAATAAGTGAGATGTTCTTAGAATTGAGAAAAGAAACATTGAATGAAATAAACCCAAATAACCAAAGGCTGGACAAAATAGAAGGTTGAACTAAGTATTTGGGTGAACTGATACAACTGCAAAAAACATAGACTGAAATTAAGAAAAGGCTGACTGAGTATGAGGCTTTACAAGATAATTGTTTAAAAATAGTAGAGTTAGAAGACCGAGTGCACAGAGAAAACCTGATATTTTCTCTTGTACCAGAGAAACTGGAAGGAACAGATTATATTAATTTTATGAAAGCACCAAAAAAGCAAATGAAATGGTGTTCCAAACAGTTCTTTTTAAATAGAAGAGCATATCAAGTGTATGCACTAAAGCTGGCCATGAGAAAGCAGTCAAGACCTGTATTAGTAAAATGGCAATCATACCAGCAGAAAAGATGATTATGACAAAACTTTGGCAGAAGGGAAAGTATTGAACATTCAACAGTAGAGTGTTTGTGGAAAATGAGTATTCACTGTACACCAGACAGAAGAGAAGCACATTTTTTTGAGAAATCAGGGAATTTCAAGAGGCAGGTGTGAGACTCAAGCTGCTGTATCCAGCTGTCTTTTGAGTATTTTGTCCTGGAGGATCAGACTTTTTTTTTTTTTTTTTTTTTTTTTATATTAAACACCTTTATGGAATTATCAAGGGCTGCAGTGGTGCAGCGGTTAGCATTGTCGCCTCATAGCAAGAGGTTCTCCTGTTCGATTCTCTGCTGGACCGCCTTCTGTGTGGAGTCTGCATGTCCTTCCCGTGATCGAGTGATGCATAAAGACATGCAGGTAGGTGCGTGCGTGAATGGGTGTGCCTTCTTTAAAGGTTGGGCGGCGGGCTGGCAAGTTGGCACCATAAAAATTCACTGCCAATCATAAGCGGACTGGAGTTCCGCTGTGGCGACCCCTAACCGGGAAAAGCCGAAAGACATTACTTTTACCTTTATGAAATTATCACTAGTGACACAGGCAGTTTTACATATATATAAAAGTAATCAAACTGTATTAACAACTTCACATTTACAAACATTATACTTCACATATATTGCTATATATCATATAACCTAAGCAACATTACATAAATTATTAAATTCCTGTGTGACATCCCTCCTCTGGACCAGTGATCAAGGAATCTCAATCCTCACCATGGACACCAGTGAGGGACATTCATTTGGAACAAAAATAGATATACACAGTATTTCCAGATGCAGCTGTCTGCACCAAACACAATTTCTCTTAAGACCACACAGGGAATACACTCAATCATGGGGCTGGGTTTCCCTTTCTCTCTCCTGTCCCCCAAATAAGACTCCCCACTGACACAGCTGTTGAGTTGAGTCCTCAGCTGAGTGTTATAATCCAAGTTGTCCACCACCCTGTCTCTGAAACCAGTGCTCTATGTCCCTGCTCCAAGTAGCTGACACACACACACTTTTTGAGATTTGATTTTCACACACAGACACACACACACACACACACACACACACACACACACACACACACACACACACACATATCTGGGAAAGGCTGGCACAGATTTACCAGCTATGCCCCCTCTTCCCAAACTATAAGGTAGATACTGCCACCGAAATACTCCAAAGCCAGCTACTGTAAGGTTCTTGCAAGGGTACTCAATTATACCTAGTACAATTAATACTAATACAGGTGATAGTGTTTGACCGGTGCAGCAAGGCTTTCATGGACGGCCAGAGTGTCATCAAATAAATATAAGTACTCTCAAAGGTTAAAATATTCCCTAAAACACCAGCCACAATGAAAAGTTTAAATATGTTTAATATTAAATAATAAAAGAACGTGGAAATACTAAATGTCTAGTTACAATAAACAACAGAGTTATAGTCATATGAAATAAGAAAAATAACACAGATGGAAAGATTCACATAGGTACAGCAAAACAATACGTAACTAATCTCACTATATTTTCCTGATCAGTCTAAAGATTTACTGTCTCCCAATTCACATACTAGAGCAAGGGAAGATGATGTAGGTGAGTGGTCCTTCTTTGTCAGGTTTCAAAAACAGACTGCCCTGATACTTCTGTCTCATCTAGTATTAAAACATAATTTTCAGTGCTGGATTACAGATTGACATCAAATAGATCTAGTCATCTGATTTGTGGTTCCCACACAACCCCCTTTACCAGAAACTGATCCAGACTCTAGCGCATATGTGTCATAATACACACACACACACACACACACACACACACACACACACACACACACACACACACACACACCGCTTTGCTAAGCTGTGTTATAGCATCTGGAAGCTATAAAACCATTTCAAAAACTTCCGGCCTTCCAGGGTAGCAATTAGTTCACCCTAAGGACAATACAGTAGGATTTCTAGTCCTGGGTTTCACAGACATTTTGTCTCTGGCTGCAATCAGAACTGTAATATACAATCTTTATGATCTAAACCAGGTAATTTAATTTCAGACTCTTTTTCAAAGTTAGGTGGACTGAGATTAACCTCTTTTTTTTTCCAGTATCCTCTGTTACAATATATTAATTTCAACAGTTACAGTCCAGTTTGGCATACACGTGCATTTCTTTTCTGTCCAGCAGGACCCATTGTTGGTACATTTTTAATGCAAGCATCTTTACAAATACATTTTCAACACAAGTACCTGTACAAATCAGTTTGATATACAAATGGCATGTAATTCTGTACAAAACTTCATTTAGCTATGCTGGCACATGTTACACATGCACTGCCCTACTCCTCCTGGCATAGCTGGCAATACCTCAGATCATAATATCCTGCCCTTTTTTAACAATAAACATCTTCATTAAACCATCACTTACGAATAGGCAATCATAATCATACATTTGTATAAATGAAAACAAACCACGCTAACACAATTCTAGTTGCAAGCATTTTACATCATAAACCATACTGACATACCCCCAGTTGCAAACATTAAAAAATCACTTGTAATCTACCCAGTCAATTCCAGTCAAACATTACATAGCTCATTTAAGTCCTGCCTTCTTTTAAACCCCAGTTCTCCCCAGTATGTATTGTTCCCACAATTCACATTTTTCCTATGTAGTTTGCTCCTACTCTTTTCTAAAGATCCCAATTCCAGTTGTTTTATCTATGTTACTATATTCACTACTTCTAGTAGAGTTGGTTTAGATTTTGATTTTGATTTTCTAGTAATTGCTTTTTTGGCAGCCAGCATAATTAGACAGGGCAAGACCTTACTATGTCTAGGCAATTCCCATTCTGTATTATAGCTCAGAAAAATGATCTCCCTCATCAGACTAATCTGCCCACTCAGTATCTCTGACAGTGCATGCCGCAGGGAATCCTCAAAGTCCACCAGCTCACCACACTTCCAGAAAATATGTTTTTGGTTACCTCTTTCTTGGTTGTAACACCTCCAACATTTGCTGTCTACCTGAGGAAAAATGTTCTGGAGTCACCTTGTGGTATAAAAATACCTATGTATACATTTCCAAGCAAAAATTCAAAATCTTCTAGATTTTGTTGCATATTTGGGAGACATACATATATCCTCCCATTGTTTCTTTGTGAATTCCTTTTCCAATCTCTCTCCCCAATCCTTTCTAACCTCTTCTGATTGATTCTTATAGTTATCATGCAATATTTTTATATGATCTGCTAATTATTCCTTTTTTTAATGGCAGCTTCTGCTCTAGATTCTATTAAAAAATCAACCAGTGCTAGTCTTTCTTTCAGCCCCCCCCCATTTCTTTCTCATTGCCTGTACTCTAATATCAGTCCTTGATAGGGAAGGCAATCTCTAACCTGCAGTCCAAATAACTTATTGGCATCTTCCCATTCTGTCATATTTCCCTCTGTAGTTATTTGCTCCCAATGCCTTGTTTTTTGCCAGTTTTATCCAATAAATTCCAGCCCCCTATTGTCTATAACCCTAATTGCAGTCATCCATATCTATAGAATCTCTTTTCTCCATTCCCATGTTGACTTAGTTCTTAGGATACTTTCTGCTAGTTTATAGATATAATATTCTCTATGGTTATTGTTATTCTCCTTAAAGGCCTGCATCCAAACTCCCAGTCTCTCTTTGTTCTTGAGATTTCCCCGTTTCATTGTCATCCCTTTCCACTTTTGAATTATGTTTTTCTGCTTGTGTTATGCATAGTAGCCTTAACTGTGTAGCTATCAAATACCCCATTCAAATCGGGTAATCCCAACCCTCCCTGTTCTACTGCAAGTATCAGTTTATCCCACTTGACTCTTGCTGTCTTCCCTTCCTAGATAAAGTCCTTCATCTCTTTATTGCTATCCAATTGCTATTTTTTGATAAAAATATGCCTGAGCTGTGTATAAGACTAATGAGACTAAAACATTTTAACTGCTTGTATCTTGCTATCCATATCCATATAACAAAGCTTCCATTTTCTCAGTTTTTGTATTATCTTTTGTTTAGTCTCTTCCCACATATCCTTAGCTGCCACACCAGAATAATTTTTAATCCATACTCATAAATACTTAATTTTATCATGTCCCCATAAATATGGATATTGCTGAACAATTCATATGTGGACACATAATTTACCTCTGTTCCCTTTGTTTTAGCTTCATTAATTTTGTATCCCAAACAAATTGAAGCGGTCTCAAAGTGTTTCACAACCCTGTCTCTCTGTATGATTTTGTCAGGTATAAAATAATATCATCTGCAAATAGAGCCAGCTTTTCTTGACTATCATGCTAATTATATCATTGAATTTATGAGTCCCTTTTTTGCCACTGGTTCTAAATATAATGCAAATAACAAAGGGAAAGAGGACACCCCTGCCTGGTTCCTCTGCTCACGCAGAAATTATCAGAGAGGACACCATCCACTTTAATTTTCGCCTCAGATACTTCATATATCCTCCTAATTAGCCTTATAATTTTTTTTTTTCAGGAAATGCAAATGCTTCCATTACCATGCTCATAAACTCCCACCTTACTTTGTCAAATGCTTTATCTGCATCAAGACCCAACAACAATGGTATTTTCTTACATTATGCTTCCTGCTGGTTCATCAGTGTTCTCATAATGTTGTCAGATGTTTGTCTTCCCTCCATAAAACCACATTGATCCATATCTATCAATTCTGGCATTACTTTTGCCTTTCTTGTAGCCATTATATACATGAACACTTTATAATCATGGTTTAGTATTGAGATGGGGTTGTATGAAACTGGAACTGATGGATCTTTATTCTCTTTAGGTATTACAGCCACCACTGCTTTCTTCCAGGATGTAGGTACTTCTCCTCCTCTTAAAATACTGTTAAACAAAACCTTCCAGATCTTTATTAGTTTTTTCCCTCCTAGCTTCCAAACTTTCACAGGGATACCATCTATTCCTGGGGATTTTCCTGTAGATTGGTTATACATCACAATTTTATATCATCTCCTCCTATCTTAAATGTTCATAATTGAGCATCATCTACCTCTAAGCTTGGATATTTAATTCTTCCATAAACATTTCCATTTGTATCTTTTTTTGATTTCCATATTTATCTGCTTTATACAGACTTTCATAGAATTTCCAAAATATTTCTTATATCTCTACAGGGTCTCTTGTTACCTTCCTTGTTATAGGTTCCCTAAGCTTGACAACAGCCCTGTCTACTTTCTGTTTGAGTCATTGTACTAAAAGTTTTTGTGCTCTAGTGTTATCAAAAAAAGTTGCATAACAGCAATATTTTTAAACTGATGTATATTATCAAGGTAATCCATTATTTTCTGCTTAGAATTCTGTAGTTGATCTTCCTCTTGTTCTGTGAGAATTCCCCTATTTTGCAGTACTTTAACATTTGTCACTCCCTCTAAATAATTCTTGTTACTTCTTAACCATAGCTCCCTTTCTTTTATTTCTACCCTATCTTTAAACTCCACCTTAATTTTATCTCACTCACTAGCTATAGTTTCAGAAGTAATTTCTATCCTCTTGAATAGCTCCTGAATAATCTCCACTACCCATTCCTTAAATTCCTCTCTTTTCAACAGATAGGTAGGAAAGCACCAGTGTCTCATTTTCATTTCATTACCCTGTGTTTTTATTTTAGTTATTATTGGCGCATGATCTGAAATCGTTATTAGGGATGTATTAAGACAGTCAATTAAATGCACATGTTACTGTGAAATGTAAATTCTGTGTAGTATAGTCCAGTTTTTATATCATGGGAATAATATGTAAATTAACTCTGAACTTCTGTTACTGAAGTCACATCTTCCATGCCAAATATTTTCATAAATTTCTTCAAAAATCTACCCTCCTTTGTTATATTTCCCTTCTGGCCTCTCAGGCATATCTTTAGTACTGCAAATCAAATTCCACTCCCTGCGTATAAGTAATATTTCTTTATGAAAACTGATTATTTCTTCCAGAATTTTTTATAGTCTCCATTTTGTGCACTTTTAGGTGGAATATAACTACATGCCAATGTAATCCTCCTCCCTTGCCATTAGCCCCTTAATACTACAAATCTGCCATTATTATCTTTTTTTTTCCTCTTCTATCACAGTTGGAGCTCCTCTTGCAGTTAACGTAAGTGCTCCTGTTTTCCTTTTCCCAGATATTCTGCCGAATAACCATCCTGAAAACTTTTCATTATCAAATTCGCATGTTCATTTCTTCCCAAGTGTTTCTCCTATAACATAGCTTTTTGCACTCTACATTTTTAATATAGTTCACTATTCTTTCTTTTGGTAAGACCACTGACATTTAAATATATTGCAGAAAGCATCATTGTATTAGAAAGTTATTCCCACCTTTTATGCATAACGTCTTTTTTGTTAACTGTCTAGTTCCAGCTTTTGTGTTACATGCCTACAGTGTTTGGCAGGTTGAACTGTTGTGTAGTTGTTTCTTGTCATATCCATTTAAGCCATGTCACATCTTACAAAACTTTTTATTTTATTGAAATCCCTCAAACAAAAAACAAAGCCCAGTACCCCCCTAAAACATATTCATTTAATACTAACACACAGAACTGTGTACATCTTCAGATATTAAAGTTTTACCCTCCTAATAGGAACAGATGTCCTAATCTGACAGCCACATTCACAGACTTGAGCTAACCTGAAAGAAAGGTTATCCATGCTAAGATGCATGGTGCAGCCTGTACTTCTACTAAGCACTGAATGGTTTTATCTTATTTTTATAGCTTTTCAAGCAGGGAAGACCCCTAAATGTTTTCAGAGAACATTATCTCTTAGCCAGCTTCTCTTTTCTTTTTTTTTTTCCTCAGCCAGTCACTCTCCACCAGACTGCAGCCAGTATATCTTTATCAGATGGTCTCCATGGGGGACATGATAACCAGACAGCCAGTTTCTTATTACCAGATTGTCTGCATGGAGACATGAGAACCAGATAGTTAATTTCTGTTTATCAGATTGTTTCCATGGAAACATGAGGGCCAGATGATGAATTGCTACTATGCATACATACATTTGCTATAAAAAAGTCTCATAATATTCAGTGTTCTTCTTACTTTCTCTTAAAACTTGTTACTAAATCAATCTAAGGTCCTTAAACCAGTCATTCCCCCAGGCAAGAATGAGAGAAAGCACATTAATTAATATTTTGTCATGCTGTTTTAATAAGGGTTTTTTTTTACATTGCAGTGGATAATACATTTTTTGATGCAAAGCAGACTATGGAGGAAGGGAAAAAATCTATCCAGGAAAAAGTGAGCCAGCAAGCAAAAGGGTACATATAGAGATACATTTGCCAGTTAAGCAGTTTCTGTTGTTTGAAAGGAGCATGCTTGAGAGACAACAAAAAAGCACAATCATTGATTAGAAGAATCGTGAGTACCTTGGATATGAAGCAGTCTGGTGTTGGGAAATAAGGCTGACCAGGCAGAAGACCATCAGCACTGAAGTAGGTGAATAAATGTGAGACTGTAAAGCATCAGTCACATTTGTGAAAGATGGCTTTGCAAGAAAAAGTGGCAGGGAAAAGGCTGGATTTTGTTGACTTTGTTAAACTTGTGTGTTTGTCATTAATGTTTATAAAGGCAGTAACAGGAAGAAAGAAGCAACTGTAAGAAAAATATTTGTTGTTTCAGTTGTTAGTTGTATAAATCAATTCATGACATAAACTGCATGTTATATTGCAAAGCATTTTTGGTGTGGATTCAGGGATAGTGTAAATGTGGGAAGAGTCTTTTCAATGACTGTTGCATGTGTTAAAGATATTAAAGTAAACAAGTCTTTTTTTAGTTCTAATGAGCATAAGGTTTACAGTATAACAAGAGAAGAAAAGCTAGACAGAAGTAAGTTTAACTTAATATAATGTGATGGACTGCTGGGATGGGGGTGGTTGTAAAAGTGTACTGATTATATTATATGTAGAATCAAAATAATAATTTACCTTGCATTTACAAGGGTAGATGTCAGTCCTTGTCTTAATATATAAACAAAGTAAAAACAAACATAGGCAAACAAGTGTGAAAAATAAAACAAAATAATGAAAGCTATGAAAATGCTAAGTTTCCTGCATCCAAAAGTTATTACCGTGTATTTTATTTTTTCATTAGCAAATTCTATCAGTGACAGACAAGAAGGCTGCAGTTGAAGGCAGTTGGCTTAGGGAATTCTGTACATTTTGTTCTGAGAGAAATTTACCAAATTCCTTCTTGAATCTACAACATTGTAAGCATTTTTTACTCGTTGCTGACTACTATATAGGGAGACAGGCAGTCTACAGGTACAAGCAATATTGAGTGTTCTGGGCATTTATGTTGAGGGAAATGGAACATTTAAAGGTATATTGGCAAGCAGTTCAAGGAAAAATAAAATTTGAAAGTATGGGTAGTAAATACGAGATAGTAGTCACCCGAGAAACCTTAATGCCGTAATGCAATTAATAGAACAGTGCACTTTTTCTTATGGTTAAAAGTTAATGGTTTCTGAAATCATACAATATATTTTTCACCTATAGCAGAGGAATAGTGATGAGGAAAGAATAGACAGTAATTGGCATAAGTAGGAACACTGGCTGTAACATGTGCTTTAGCATGATAGCCTTAATTTTAGATTAGGTTATACCCCTGTTTGCAGCTATCAGTTTGGAGGCAGCTGTTCTTATCTGGAGGGTTAAATTTCATTTGTTGAAAATGTACATAGTTTTGCATGTTTGTTCTAAGTTAATAGTAGATAACATTGTCCTTAAAATTTGTTTTTTTTCTGAAGGTTTTAATTAAAATAAAAAGTCTTGAAAATGTTATATAGGTTCAGATGGAGATGAAAAGAAACAACTATATATATAGGATCGGTCTGCTAAACATTAATGCAGTCATGTAAGGCAAAAGTTGGAAATACATATTCAGAAAAAAAACAATAAAATAGCCTCTCTGAAGTAACTTGGGCAAGTTTTCATTAAGAATGAATGGTGAAGAATTTGTCAGGAATAACCAGCAACTCATTTGTCTCCATTTGCATTGCCTTGAGATATTGTAAGCCATTAGTGCACTAAATTTATGCTGTTTAGATGGCTGATAAAGTATAAGTGATAAGATACAAATTTTTGAGTGATGACATTTGATGTAGATCATAAAATCCAAGAAATAAAACCATTCATAGGACTGCAAATGAATGCAGTTTGTGTCGTCCCAAATAATTGTGGTTGACTGTGTGAACAGCTTATTCTTCCAAGCCATTGTGTATGTTTCCTATAAATGTATGAGATGCAGCAACTTTAAAAAAATATTATATTTAAAGTGGTTCAGAGGAGGAAGCCTCTACAAAATGTAACCTAAATAAAAAGCTTTGTTTTTTTTTTTTTTTAGTTCACAGAAATTATCTTTCTGACAACCCGTTTTGCATTTCTTGTATTGGAAAACATGTTTTTGCAAGAATATCATGTATCTCTTTTAGGGGATCATTAATTTTATTTATATATATATATATATATATATATATATATATATATATATATATGTGTGTGTGTGTATGTGTGTGTGTAAATAATAAGCAGTAAAGATACTTTCTGCCTTTTTGAAACAGAAATAAAAAAATTCTGCAAAAGAATTAAAGGTAAAGAGTAAGACATTGCTTTTCTTAATAAACATAAGTGGTTTAATTTGGTGAACAGGTTACCATAATGTCTGATCTTTTACACTGACAGAACTGGTGTCATATCTTGGGTAAATCCCTTTTAGATCTTTTCCCCTTGTCCAGATCCTGTTTATTGGATTTTGCATATTTTTATGTCTTTCAGATCACACAAGTCGTCCCTTGATGAAATATATTCCACCAATGAGGAGAACACACAGACGAGAAGGTATCTCACACATAACATGCTTAATACTGTAATTCACTTTTTTTAACTTTACAAATCCCTTGAGAAATTGATACCAACTTCGATAACTTAAAGGTAGACAATACCCTAAAACAGTGAAGATTACATATCATTCAGAGGAAAGATGCAAATAATACTCTGATGATGAGTAAATATAGTAAATATATATACACACACACACACACACACACATATGTGTGTGTGTGTGTGTGTGTGTGTGTATATATGTGTGTGTGCAAGTATATTCATACATGCTTAAATGTAGCATGGTATGTGGAGTTGAAGGACTTATCATTCAACAAAGTAGTCCATTGGCAGAGCTAGAAGGAGTTGGATGGTCTGTCAATATACTGAAATGGACTTTAGGTAGAACCAAAGTGACCTAAGGAGGAGGAACAGTTCTATAAAAAGAGAATGGATACAGTAGAGGCTTGCCTCTCACAGCGGAGGGAGTGCAGAGGGAAGTGGGGAGGGCCTGGTCCACAGAAGCTAAACAGTTGGGAGTCTAATACCCAGACAAAGATATTTTCAGGACAGTTATACAGACAAGAGTCCGGTACCCATTTGAGGGTATGTCCAAGAGAATAGTAAAGGTGGGAGACTGTTATCCAAATGATGGCCTATTCAGGAATGGAACTTCACAGAAAAAGGGAAGACTCATCCCAGGGTAGGGCTGGAACATCAGAGTGGCCAGGTAGCCCTGAAAGAAGATAGTCTGAAATAAGGCCACTGTTATCCAGAAGTTGGCCTATTCAGGAATGGAGCTTCACAGAAAAAGAGAAGACTCATCCCAGGATAGGGCTGAAACATCAGAGTGGCCAGGTAGCGCTGAAGGAAGATAGTCTGAAATAAGGCCACAGACCCAGGCAAGGAAGCACGGCAATATCACAAGTAGTAGCCTGTTGTTTAATAACTAACATGTGTCTTTACTTTGGACCCACTATGCTACAGTTAAATGCATAAACTGTAAACCTGATAACTCAAGTACACACACACACACACATATACATATTTATATATATATATATATATATATATATATATATATATATATATATATATATATATATATACATATACACACACACACACACTACATGTGTACTTGAGCAAACTGGGACTTTATGCAGATATGCTCCTCTTATTAAAACAATATTTTTGCAGAGGCGCAAGCACCCCGCTCCCCTACAGTGCCTTATTCTGAGGTCACTCTTCTGAGAGAAAGAGTGGCCATTTGTATAGCAAATAAATAATTAACATTATTTTTTTCACTACACTACCTGTCACTGCAAAGGAGAGATGATTACATTGCTACAATAAGCAGCAAGCAAACACACAGAGAAAGGAGATATGGTGTAATCTCCGTGAGGTCTATATTTCAGTTGAATTCAATATATGAGCTGTGTGCTACATGAACATGCAACTCACTGTAGGAAGCTTGTTAGCCTTAAAGCTATATACCCATGTATAATAGTTTTTTTCTCTGTAGTTGGTTCTGCACTTGCTAAGGATTACTTGATGACTTTACCCTTCCACACACACCCTTTTGTCTTTTTTCCTTCCAGATATTCGGTAACTTTAAACCAGTTGGTGATTTAGATTTATTTTCTGTCCTTTTTCAGATGTGTATGCTATTATTCACTTACTCATTTTTGTCCCTTATTTTCCTGATGAGCTGCCATTCTTCCAAATTATGTCTTATTATTTCTGTTATCCCTTCTGTTAAAAAGGGGATCTGTCAGAAGAAAAAATTCAAGCGAGTCACATCTGCCTCAGGTGATAAAAAACTTCTTTATTTGCAGCTAACCAGATTACAGCAGCATGTTGGCCAAGATGATCTCAATCTGATCAGCTTGTTTACTTTCATCAACTTTTATACTTTCCTGTCACTAGCTAAAATAGCTTTTGTTACATTTCTAACAGTTGACAGTTGGCTATGAAAAACATCTAGGATCACAAATTACCTCAGAAAAGAATGCTTTACCTCAAAACCACAGCTAGTGTAGAATGTTTACCTCAAAACCACAGTTAGTACAGAATGTTCAAAAAGGTACAGCATACTTAGTTCAACAGTGGTAGCTGGAATTTTCCACAGCCTGCCTCAGTAAATTAACTCTTATTCAGAAGTATAGAAAACAGATGTTATTCAAGTTGATAAGCAAACTACATCTATCATAGGTAAAGCCCATCTTTAATAAACATGGTTCAATGACCTTTTCTTACCAACACTTCAGCAAATAGCATATTCATTTTGCTAGATGGGAGAAAGAGACAAATAACAGTATGTTTTAAAACTTTTTCCTCTTAACATTTCCCCCCTCAAAACACTTTTATTTGTCTTTTTATTTCAGCAATATATGGTAAAAACTAAGTTTTTCTTTGCATACATTACTTCATTTGTAAGACAAACTTTTAAACTTCAAAACATTTGCAAAAGTCACATTTCATTGTATTCACTTTCACCAGTCTGTTGCAACTGCTGGTACATTGTCTTCCTAACAGCAGTATCAACCAGTCTTTGTAGAAGACCTCTGATACAGGGTATACAATAGCAACCACATACCACCACGATAGCCACAGCGACTCCGACCGACACCAGGAAACTGCTGATGAGATGACTCCATTTTCCAAACCACGCTTGTAGAAAGTCTGTAAAGGGATTATTTACCCCAGAGATGTTAAGTTGTCAATCTCGCCTTCATTCTTGCTGGATGGGGTTCGGAGCCGATCCTCGGCTCCGACTCGGCACTAGCTTTAGCTCGAGAACTCCTTTTACCAGCTCGAGGCAACCCTATATCCCATGATGCAAGGCGGAACTACCTCAGATCTCGTTTGCCGCTTAGCGAAAGAGGTCTCCTTTGCCAGCTGAGGTAAGTTTTTCTTGTTAAATAAGAAAAAAGTTAGTTAGGGGTTTAATTTCCCTTCAGTGTCAGGTTAGCCTGTTTTTAGTACAGCCCACCCTATTCCCTTCCTTTTTTTAAACTTTTATTATAGTTTTTCAGTGAAAGTTTTAGTCAGGCCTAGTTCCCCAAGTTATTCCCTTCCTGTGTGTCTGTGTAGGGATTAAGTTGTGTGTTTGTGGGGACTGTGTGTGTATATCCTGTTAGGATGTCTAAGGAAGGCAAGGTCTCAGGCTTCAAGAAGTGTGACCAGTGCTGTCAGAAAATGTCCCTGACAGACGGTCACACTTCTTGTGTGTATTGCCTGGGGCCTTTGCATCTGCAGGACTCCTGTGCGTTGTGTCATGCCTTTAGCCAGCGAGTCCTGCAGGAAAGGAGGAACAAACTGATCCTCCGAGGTTTGTTGAAACCTGAAGGTTCTCCTCCTAAGCAAGGGCAGGAAAACCTCTTAAGCCACCGAAGGCTCAGGCTACAGTGTCTAAGCCTCCTCGGTGGCTCCGCTCCGTCGGAGCCGATATCGGCTCGGCTGGAACCGATGCTTCTTCTGCCAGAGTAGTGGGTTCGGTGCGGCCGGCTCCGATACCCTGACTACTGTTGCCTTGTCGGCTCCGGCTGGAGCCGACACTTTATCAGCATCGGAGCCGAGATCCTCGGCTCCATCTGGGTTCAAGGGACTTCGGCTCCGATGGCTTCGCCCGCAAGAGATCCCGGTCCCCTTCGATACTAAGTATCCACTCGGCCCGGGTCTCCTCTTTGTCGGAGCGGAGCCATCGGAGCCGATCTTCGAGATCTTCCAGGCTGTCTGACCACGATTTGGAGAGGGTGGTAAGCAGGCTGTTGAAGTCTCAGGCACTGGCCCAAATGCTCCATAGCCCGTCTCAACAGACTTCGCTACAGCCCCAATTCTTGAGATTCCTCCTCCGACTCCACACCAGAGTTTGGAGCCGGAGCTTGGGACAGCGACTGTTTCGATGCGGAGCCGATACATCCTTCGGCTCCGTCATCCTCGGCTCCGATCTCCTCCTTGAGACTTTCCTTGGAGGGATCCGTCGCGGGTTTCCACTGTCGGCTCCGAGGGGCTAGAGGCATCGGACCCTTGTCCGACCCGCTCTCCCTCTCGGAGCTTCGGCTTTGGTAAGCTCGGCGCCGACATCTGCCTCGAGCCTTCTCTCCTTGGAGCCGACCATTCCTGTTTCTTCGGAGCGGGTGTGTTCAGGTCTCCCGGGGAGAGGAGCCTTTGAGGTGATGAGGAGTGTCCTGGCCTCTGAGCGTGGTCAACGGTCTATCCCTCTAGCTCCTCCCTCATCAGTGCCTGCAGAAGCCTCCTGCCAGCCTCTTGCTCTCAGGCCCAGGGATCCATCGCCCCAGGTTTCCCCACTGGGAATTTCCTCCTCTTCCGAGGTTTCTCCTGACCCTGCAGGTGAACCCCCTCGGAAGAGGACGTAAGAGGAAACACACAGACTCCCCTGAGTCTACTACATCTGATACCGACTTAGATGAGTCGGAGGGTTCCCCACGGTCCCCCTCTGAGGATGTCTCATTTTCAGACATCCTTGAGCTCCTCAAACAGAGGGGGAATTGGCCATCCATTGACCCCTCCGAGGATGAGTCGGTATACCTGGAGGCTTTTGGATCCCGACCCTCCACCTCCTGGGTGTCTCCGCCTTCGACCCACTCATGCAGGTAGTGGCTCGGAAGGCGTGGGCTCCAGATTCTGTGGAACCTGTCCCCAGGAGACCATCCAAATTCATCACGGCCCCTTCGGACAAACAGTTCCTGTCCAAAGGTGTCTCTGTGGATGCTATGGTGGTGGCGGCCACTAAGAAGGAACTGGCGGATCCTTCAGTACCTGTCCATCCTCCTAATAAGGATTCTAGGACCATGGACAGGTATGGAAAGCGGATGTTTTCTTCAGCGACCTTTGCAATGCGTTCGCTGAATTACCTTTGTCACTTCACCAGGCTTCAACGAGATATTCTCAAGGAACTGGGGGAAGTAGTCCAGGATCCTTCAGCTGCTGGGGCTCAGGAAAGATTGCCTCTCAGCTAGCTATCCTGAATTCGATATCTAACTCCTCCATGCGGCTCATATCTTATGCAGCCGATGGAACGAGCAGGGCCGCAGGCACAGGTGTTGCTCTTAGACGCCAAGCCTGGATGCGGCTGTGTAATTTTGCGGACCCCTTTAAGGCGTCCTTCACCAACACCCCTTTGACGGTTCGGCTTTGTTCGGACCTCAGGTGAAGGATACTTTGACCAGATGTGAACAAGACGGTAAAACTCTTTCTGCCGTTGGAGTCCAGTTTTCCACTCCTTCTAGACCATATCCCAAGGGTCAGAAGGGGGGGAAGATGTGGTTCCGTAAAGCCCAAGGAGCTACACTGGACACACGTGGTCAGTTTACCCCTAGAGGCAGAGGGGGTAACAATAATAGACGCCGCCCTAGAGGCAGGGTGGGTCCTCAGAACCAGGGCAACAGGGAGCCTCTTCCTGAGAAGCCTTTTCAGCATCCCTGAGGTGTTGCCCGACTGTCCACCCTTGGAGGCAGTCGGGAAGGATTTCGCTGTACCCAGTAGCCTGGCAATCCCTATCACAAGAGAAGTGGGTACAGTCGATTATATCCGAGGGTTACAAAATCCCCTTTGAAAGGTTTCCGCCTCTACAATCCCTTCCAGACATCTCACCCGGTCAAAGGGATTTGGCAAAACAGGAAGTTTTAAAACTCCTGGGAAAAAGAGCCATCCAAACAGTGCCGGCAGACCAAGTAGGATCCGGCTTCTACTCAAGATTCTTTTGGTCCCCAAAAGGACGGGAGATTGGAGACCAATACTAGACCTAAGCAGACTAAACAAGTCTGTCAAAAGGCAAGATTCGGATGGTCACGCTGCAATCCATTCTGCCCTTTCTGGGCAAGGACAACTGGATGTGCTCGATAGACCTTCAGGATGCGTACTATCACATAAAGATTCACAGACGCCCAGAAGGTTTCTCCGCTTTCGGCTGGGAGCCAGTCATTACCAATTCAGAGCACTGCCCTTTGGCCTCACTTCAGCCCCCAGAGTATTCACCAAATGCATGGCGGTGGTCACAGCTCACCTGAGACGTCGAGGATTCCAAGTGTTTCCTTATTTGGACGACTGGCTCCTCTCCGCCACCTCCAGGGATCAGCTTCTTCGGTCCAGAGATTACACCTTACAGCTTTACAAGAGTCTAGGAATTTCGGTGAATTTCGAAAAATCCTCTCTGCTGCCTTGCCAATCTATCACCTTTATAGGCGCAGAATTAAATACCGTCAAAATGTTAGCCAGACTAACAAATCAAAGGATTCTGGACATCCAAAAATTTGTTCAGCTTCTGTTACAAAGCAACAAGGTCAAAGCCAGGTTTGTCTTGAAGGTTCTAGGCCTAATGGCTGCAGCCATTGTTCTTCTTCCACTAGCTCGCTTCCACATGCGTCTCCTGCAGTGGATGTTGTTCACGCAGTGGTCGTACCACGATCTGCCCATGAGACACGAGATCTTAGTGACACAGTCTTGCAGGGCTCATCTACGATGGTGGGTATCTTCCCCGCTTCTTCAGCAGGGCCGACCATTTGTTCCCCCTCCTCCAGTTGCCACAGTCACCACGGATGCCTCTCTGATCGGGTGGGGGGGGCATTATCAGGGCAGGATGGTCCACGGGACGTGGCAACCCATAGAATACCACCTGCACATAAATGTCCTGGAGATGAGAGCAGTGTTTTTAACGTTGCAAGCCCTCGACGACTTTCTTCCCACAGGGACTATTGCAGTACAGACGGACAACATGTCCGTGGTCTGGTACATCAACAAACAGGGCGGAACCAGGTCCTATCCCTTATGTCGAGAAGCTCTCAGACTTTGGCAATGGGCGATCTCTTCTCAGCGGTTTCTGATAGCAACGACATCCCCGGCAGGTCCAACCTATTGGCGGACAGGCTAAGCAGATCTATTCTGATGCCTCACGAGTGGTCTCTCAATCAGTCTGTAGTGGATCAGATTTTTCTAAAGTGGGGCACCCTTGTTGCGATCTTTTCGCTACCCTCAAAACAGCAAGTGCCCAGATTACTTCACACTATTTCTCTTCCGGGCCAACCCTTGAGAGACTCTCTAACCCAGGATTGGCCTCGGGACTTCTTTATGCTTTTCCTCCCTTTCCATTGATTCCACAAGTCATTCAGAAAGCCACCGCTTTGAGAGCCAAATTGATCCTCATTGCTCCATATTGGCCTCGACAAATTTGGTTTCCGCCTCTACATCGTCACCTTCTGGTGCAGCCCTGGCATCTGGACCCAGTTCGGATCTTTTGATCCACCAGTCGGGTCAGCAGCACCGAGCCATTCATTCTCTCAACCTCACTGCTTGGTTGCTCCACTTCCTTCCCTAGCCAGGCTACCAATGATTTCTGACTCAGTCAGAGACATTTTAGTGTCTTCTTTAAAGTCGTCCACTAGAACGGTTTATGCTAGCAAGTGGCGACGTTTTTCTATTTGGGCAAACGCCAGAAATATTGATCCCTTCACTGCTCCTATACATTCTGTTTTGGATTTCCTGGCGGAGGTTTTTCATTCAGGATCGTCATCATCTACAGTCAAAGTACAAATGGCTGCTATTTCCAAATTTCATGTTGGCTTGCAGGACAATAACATCATGTCTCATAGGTTATGCAAAGTTTTTTTTAAGAGGAGTTTTTCTCCTAAAACCGCCTGTGAAACATCCTCCTCCGCAATGGGATCTGAACTTAATGTTGGCTTCCCTAATTCTACCTCCTTTCGAACCGTCTGCTACGTGTTCTTTAAAGTTGTTGACATGGAAAACGATATTTTTGCTGGCTGTTACTTCTGCAAGAAGAGTTTCTGAGATTCAGGCCCTCTGTATTCGTTCACCTTATCTGGTGTTTCATAAGGATAGGGTTTCGCTCAGGACTAACCCTTCCTTTCTTCCCAAGGTTGTATCTCAAGCCAATATTAACCAATCTATTGATCTACCAGTTTTCTTTCCTAACTATTCTGACAGAGCTGAACAGAAGCTGCATTTTTTGGATGTTCATCGTCAGCTCAGGTACTACTTACATAGGACTAAACAACTTAGAAAATCAGACCAATTGTTTGTCTCCTATGCAGGAAGCAGGTTGGGTCTTCCAGTATCTAAAGTGACCTTATCTAGATGGTTGACTTCCACCATTTCCTATGTGTACTCTCTCAAGGGCAAACAACTATCTTCTAAGCCAAAAGCTCATTCGACCAGGAGTCTATCCACTTCTGTAGCCTTTCAGGATAGACTTCCCATTGACACTATTTGTGCAGCAGCTACTTGGGCTACGCCTCATACTTTTGTGTCTCATTACAAGTTGGATTTGGCCTCCAGAGATAGGGCCAGTTTTGGTTCCACTGTTCTCAAGAGTCTGTTCCATTGAGCCACCCGGGATACAGGTGCTAGGGACGCGGTCCCATCCAGCAAGAATGAAGGCGAGATTGACAACTTAACATTTAGAAGTTATGTACCTACCATAACGATGTTATGTGATCCTATCTCGCCTACATTCTGAATGATGGGTTCGGAGCCGATCCCTCGGCTCCGACTCGGCACGCTTATGCCAAAGAACGAAGTCTCTTATTGGCTGAGCTTACTATATCCCAGGATGCACCACTACCAGTCTCCCAGATCTCGTTTGCCGCTTCCCTGCGAAGACGTGGTCTCGAGCTGGCTGGGCTGAGTAGTTTTATTAACTAACTTTTCTGTCAGTTTTTTGCTGTTTTTGCTCACAAAAGCTGTTTTAACGGCTATCGCTAACTTTGTGTACGATTTGGATTGTTAAATTGTTGTGTGTGATTGGGTTCAGTTTGTTTTCGCCCCTCCATCCAGGGCCTTCCCGGACTGTCAACCTTAATTCTTTACAGGGTCTCTAGTAATTATATAATTGGTTAGAGTTACCTGTTCTTTTTTACAGGAAGTGTTTGCATTAGTTATTACTGTAAGCTTAGATTTATCAGCAGTAAAAATTTAGTGTACTTTCCTGTCAGAGTGACTAGAATTGTGTATCATCATGTCTCAAACCCCTAGGCCTTCGGGCTTTAAAAAATGTTCGAAATGTGGGTTTAAAATGTCTATCACAGACGATCATTCGCTCTGTGTATATTGTCTCGGGGCAAAGCACTTGCAGGAGTCATGCAGTGTATGTCACGCTTTTTCCTCAAGGGTCCTCCAGGAGAGGAAAAATAAATTGATTCTTAAGGGGTTAGTTAAACCTTCCTTTGAAGAAGCCTTGGCATCCTCTCCTGCTCCAACCAAAAAGAAAAGGGCTTCGGTTTCGACCAGTCCGTCGGACCCGACTGCCAAGAAACTTAGGCAGGCCTCTCCTTCGGCTCCAAAGACTTCGGAGCCGAGGTCGAACGTCTGCCTCGATGCCACCAGTATCGACTCCTCTGGCTTCGGAGCCGATGGCTGGGGCATCGAGGCGGGTCACCTTCGCCGGCTCCACTGCTCGGAGCCGACAGGGTCGCCAGCTCAGACACTTCCTCCTCGGCGCCGAAGTCTACCTCGGCACCGATGGAATCTGCTGTGAGTATTCCTCGGCGCCGATGCTCATCGAGTCGCCGAGCCGGTCCCCTAGCCCTTTGGGGCCGATGGAGAGACCTTCTCGAACCCGTTCTGTTTCCTCTCGGTCTTCGAGGATGTCGGATTCTGATATAGACAGGGTGCTCCAAAGACTGTTCCAGTCCCCAGTCTTCCAAAAATTTGTTTCGGTTCCGACCCAGCTGGTTTCGGAGCCGATGACCTTGGCCCACCCCGTTGCCATTCCTCCTCCGACCGCTTCGGCTCCGTCGGAGCAGGTGCTGTTGGAGCCGGTGGAGATCTCAGAGTCGGCTCCGACCCTTACTCCAACCCGGGCCTTCGGGTCCGAGTTTAGTACGCGGACTTCTTCGGCTGGACCCGGGGGTGATGTTTCGGGACCTATGCTTTCGGTTCCGAGCCTCCCCCTCGGTGCTTCAGCTGCGGGACTTCCGTCGGCTATCACGGCTCAGGAGTCCGGACACTCCCAGGATTCTGGGGGTCCGGCTTTCAGGGCCATGAGGAGTGCCTTGGCCAAGTCCTCTTCGGCCATCTCTCCGGTTTTACCAGCACCTTCCCTGGGCGTGGAGACTGGGTCTTTGGCAGTTCCCCTGTCCGTAGCCAGCGGAGCCCCGAGGCCTGAGGTTACCCCCAGTGGGGGTTCCCCTCCTCCTCAGGGTTCTTCGGAGTTGTCTTCAGAGGACCCCCACGGGAGAGATCGTGCAAGAGGAAGCACGTGGACTCCCCGAGTCTATTACATCGACACTGATATGGATGATGCAGAGGGGTCCCAGTCGTCCTCGGATGATGTCTCATTTGCAGACATCTTAGAGATCCTCAAACAACGAGGCGGCTGGATATCCAAACCCCCCTCTGCTGACGAATCAGTGCTCCTCAAGGCCTTTGGGGCTCAGCCCTCCGCCTCCTGGGTGTCTCCGCCCTTGACGAGCTTCTGGATTTAGTTTGTCGAAGGTGGGAACATCCAGATACCGTGGAACCAGTCCCTTCTCGTCCAAATAAATTTTTATCTGCTCCCCCCGAGAAGGAGTTCCTTACTAAAGGCGTGGCTGTGGATGCCATGGTGGTGGCATCTGCTACACAACAGGACGTGGCAGAGGCTTCAACGTCCATCCATCCTCCTAATAAGGAGTCTAGGAGTATGGATAGGTACGGGAAGCGCACCCTGACTTCAGCGGCCTTTACCTTAAGGTCTCTGAATTATTTGGCACATTTTACCAGGCTTCAGAGGGATCTGGTCAAGGAGTTGTCAGATTCCCTCTCGGGTAACCTACCTGAGCAGCTAGCCCAGTCCGTTAGCTCTCAGTTGGCTATCCTTACGTCAATTGCTAACTCGTCCATGAGGCTCATTTCCTATGCGGCCCGTGGGGCGGGTAGTGCGGCAGGCACAGGCGTGTCTCTACGTAGACAAGCCTGGCTCCGCTTGTGTCAGTTCTGGAGGCCTTCAAGTCTTCCTTCGCCGACGCTCCCTTTGATGGGTCCTCATTGTTTGGACCCAAGGTGAAAGACACCCTTACCCGCTGTGAGCAAGAGGGAAAAACGTTATCTGCCGTAGGGGCCCGTTATTCCACTCCCTTTCGGCCTTACCCCAAGGCCAAAGGAGGGGGAAAATGTGGTTCGAAAATCTCGCAAGTTTTTCTCCCAACAGCAGGAAGATTCCCGTCCAGACGCACAGGCCGGGGAAATTTTTCAGGGACACGCCGTCCCAGAGGCACCAGCAGGCCCCGCAATTCTGGAGACCGCGAGTCCTTTCGTGGCTCTTCAGCCTCCCACACGACATGAGGGATTGCCCGGCTGTGCTGCTTCGGAGCCAGTCGGGTGTCGTTTTGCCAAGCACCTAAAAGCCTGGGAGTCAATCACTCAGGACAGATGGGTGCTTCGGATAATTGCCGGAGGTTACACCATCCCATTCAAATACTCACCCCCTCCGTCCAAGAGAATCCCGGACCCATCACCCAGTCAAAGGGAAATAGCAGCCGCAGAAGCTTTAAAGCTGCTAGAAAAAGGAGTCATCCAACCGGTCCCCACAGACCAGATCGGATCAGGAAATTACTCCAAGTTCTTTTTAGTGCCAAAAAAGACAGGGGACCTGAGACCAATATTGGATCTCAGCAGACTGAACCAATCCGTCACGAAATCCAAATTCCGAATGGTCACGTTGCAATCCATTCTCCATTGTTGGAGAAGGATGTTTGGATGTGCTCCATAGACCTCAAGGACGCCTATTATCACATACCGATACATCAGGCATCCAGAAGGTATCTGCGCTTCAGCCTGGGAGTCAGTCATTACCAATTTTGTGCTCTGCCCTTTGGTCTCACCACAGCCCCCAGGGTGTTCACCAAGTGTTTGGCAGTAGTGACGGCTCACCTGAGGAGTCTTGGATTCCAAGTGTTTCCCTATCTCGACGACTGGCTCCTGACTGCCACCACCAGGCATCTACTAATGGACAACCTCAAAGCCACCATCTCCCTGGGTGTTTCCCTAGGGATTACATTCAATTGGTCAAAGTCTGTCTTGCTACCCTCTCAGCGCATAAAGTTTATAGGAGCAGAGATAGACTCAAGATTGATGCGCGTCTTTCTTCCTGCCGAAAGGATCCGAACTTTACAGGGCCAAGTTCAAGCTCTGATCTCGAGATCCAAAGCCCCAGCCAGGATGGTCCTACAGGTTCTAGGCTCAATGTCTGCCACGGTTCTTTTAGTTCCTCTAGCAAGGTTACACATGAGGATTCTTCAGTGGCTCTTGTCAACTCAATGGTCCTTTCAGGATCTTCCCCTCAATCATCACATCATGATTACGGAAATATGCAAAAGGGACCTTCGCTGGTGGCTTCAAACATCCAACTTGGATCAGGGAAAACCCTTTGTTCTCCCCCCTCCAGTGGTTACCCTGACGACAGATGCCTCCCAGATAGGGTGGGGGGGGCATTGTCTGGGCAGGCTAGTTCAGGGCTCCTGGCTTCCGGACGAAGCTCTCCTCCACATCAACGTGTTGGAGATGAGGGCTGTACTTCTATCCCTACAGGCCTTACACAAGTTTCTTCCTCAGGGCATCATCGCCATCCACACAGACAACATGTCGGTGGTTTGGTATCTGAACAAACAAGGGGGGACCAGATCATATCCCCTTTGCAGAGAGGCCATGAGAGTGTGGGAATGGGCTGTAGCTACCAACCGCTTCTTGGTAGCGACCCACATCCCGGGAAAGTCAAATGTATTGGCGGACAAATTAAGCAGGACAATTCTCTCTCCTCACGAATGGTCTCTAAACCGCACAGTAGCAGCCCAGGTTTTCAAGAGATGGGCGACGGCGTGCTGCGACCTATTTGCAACTCCACAAAACACCAAGTGCCAAAGGTTCTTCTCCTTGATTCCACATCAGGAAGTACCAGCCATGGATGCTCTAGCACAACCTTGGCCAACAGGGCTACTTTATGCCTTTCCTCCAATTCCACTCCTTCCCAAAGTTATTCAAAAAGCTTCTCAACTAGGGTCTTCAATGATTCTGATTGCCCCATACTGGCCTCGTCAGATATGGTTTCCTTACCTGAAAAAGCATGCAGTGGACGATCCGTGGACCTTAGACCTGATCCCGGATTTGCTAATCCATCAGTCGGGACATTGGCATCAGTCCCTTCAATCTCTGAAATTGACTGCTTGGCTCCTCCACTTCCAACCTTAGTTAGAAGTCACACACTAGACCCGGAAGTTGTTCACATTTTATCTTGACCCACAAACCCACCACTAACAAATTGTACCTCAGTAAGTGGAAGAGGTTTGCTATCTGGGCTCAACTCAAGGGCTTAGACCCTATCACTGCTCCTGTCCCAGAGGTTTTGAAATTCTTAACATCCCTGTTTAATCAGGGATCTTCTGTCTCAACTATTAAAGTTCAACTAGCTGCTATCTCTAAATTCCATGAATCCACGGATCCTCCTTTGATGAGCAGCAGACTATGCAAAACATTCATTAAAGGTGCGAGTCTGTTAAGACCACCAGTTTTTCATCCTGCACCTCCGTGGGATCTTGATTTGGTGCTTGCATTAACATCTCCCCCTTTTGAACCGGCTGCTACATGCGAATTAAAATATCTGTCTTGGAAAACGGCGTTCTTAGTGGCTATTACTTCTGCAAGAAGAGTCTCAGAGCTTCAAGCCCTGTCTATTAAACCACCGTACTTGATTTTCCACAAAGATAGAGTATCACTTAGGCCTAATCCATCCTTTGTCCCAAAGGTCTGCTCTAGTTTCTGTCTTCAACAATCTCTAGAACTACCAGTTTTCTTTCCAAAATTCTCAAATGAAGCAGAATACACTCTCCATAAATTGGATGTTCACAGGCAATTACGCTTCTATTTAGACAGGACTCAGCAACTTCGTAAGTCAGACCAGTTGTTTGTGTCCTTCTCAGATAATAAATTGGGCCAAACCATCACAAAAGCTACAATCTCAAAATGGATCAGAGATTGCATAACTCAGGCCTATTCTTCTTCGAATAAACATCTTACATCATCTATCAAAGCTCATTCTACCAGAGCTATGGCTACTTCTATAGCCTTTCATTCCAAGCTCGCTATATCGGAAATTTGTGCTGCGGCTACTTGGTCCAACCCGCACACTTTCATTTCCCACTACAAATTGGATGTGGCATCTAAAGGACGAGCATCATTTGGTTCCACGGTACTCAGGAGTGTTTTCCAGTGAGCCACCCAGGATTCAGGTGCTAGGACGCTGTCCCATCATTCAGAATGTAGGCGAGATAGGATCACATAACATCTTTTAGTTATGTACTCACCATAACTTCAGATGTTTGGGATCCATCTCGCCTACATTCCTGATACCCACCCTCCTTCCCCCTGCCTTGCAGATCAGAAGAGATTGAACGGTTTTGAGCTCCACTGTTTTTATCTTGTTTCATCTGACGATGTTATATAAGCAGGGTATGCATGTGTGCATGTATGCGGACAAACTAGATCTGGGGGACTGGTAGTGGTGCATCCTGGGATATAGTAAGCTCAGCCAATAAGAGACTTCGTTCTTTGGCATAAGCGTGCCGAGTCGGAGCCGAGGGATCGGCTCCGAACCCATCATTCAGAATGTAGGCGAGATGGATCCCAAACATCTGAAGTTATGGTGAGTACATAACTAAAAGTTCCATGTTAGTTGTCTTCATCTCGCCTTCTTCTTGCGTCCCACCCTCCTTCCCCCTGGCCTGGACAGATCTTGCAGAGTTCCTATTAGATTGCTTCCTCTGGAGCATTGTTATGAGGACTTCTTTTAGGAACCATGGTTCCTAATTATATTAGGATAAGTCTTTAGCAGGGTTAGTTAGCTGCCAAACGAGATCTGAGGTAGTTCCGCCTTGCATCATGGGATATAGGGTTGCCTCGAGCTGGTAAAAGGAGTTCTCGAGCTAAAGCTAGTGCCGAGTCGGAGCCGAGGATCGGCTCCGAACCCCATCCAGCAAGAAGAAGGCGAGATGAAGACAACTAACATGGAACGTTATGGTAGGTACATAACTTCTAATTCTCTGCCAATTCTTTATGTCCTTGCTCAGCTAAAAAACTAAGAAGGGCTAGGGTATCCTTTTTACAACTTTCCTACGTGGGTGAGGCCAATAAAATATCATCTACATACAACAGAACCTGGCTTCCCTCTGGGGGAACAAACTGAGCTAAATTCGCAGCCATTTCTTGTGCGAATATTGGCGGACTCCACAATAACCCTGTGGCAATCTGGTGTATGTGTATCTTTTACCTTGGAAAGTGAATGCAAACCAAAATCTACTCTCCTTGTGTAGTGGTATGGAGAAAAAGGCATTGCTTATGTCTATGACAGAAAAATATCTGTGCTGAGGTAGTAAATCATTAAGTAATGTATAGGGGTCAGGGACCACTGGTGCTCTTGGGATCACAGCTAAATTAACTGCTTGTAAATCCTGAACCAACCTCCATGACCCATCCGGTTTCTTTACAGGAAACAACGGAGTATTGCAGGGTGAATCTGGGCATTCAACAAGAATTCCTACCTGTTTTAGCTGTTCAATAACTGGTTTAATTCCCTCCTCCGCTTGCTTACTTAGTGGATATTGGTGCTTACGAGGTCTAAAACCTGACTTTGCAGTTATACAAACTTCACCTGCTGTTTTCATTAATCCTACATCTCCTTTACCTTTTGACCATAAATCTACAGGCAAGGCACTTAACACACTATCTTTCTCTTGAGTTAGGAGGATTTGTCATGCCATTTCTGTTTTGTCATCCCTGAGGTGCATACTTGGTCGTGCCCAAGTCACCCAGTTTAATCTTTGTACCTGGATCTGTTGATCTTTCAACTGACTTTCAGACATTGTGTTCCAAATCGTTACCTTTTTCACCAAATCTACCCAATGTGTCCCCACTGCTTTAGTAACTAAGATATGTGGGCTATAACTTGAGCGATATAAAGAACTCATTTCCATAGTCAAAGTACAGGTTACTACTGTATTACTTTGCGTATCCCAAAACATATCATTCAAAATTATCCTTGCACACTTGTGCTTAAAGAATTCTTTTTCAAATTCTTTATCCGGACCAGGGGCCTTATAGAACATTGTACAATGTAAGTGTGCCACAACCTGCAGTGACCCGCTCCTAGATTTACTTAGAGCTAGATTGATCAATTCTGTATCAACCCTCCCCAGGCCGTCTGAAATCAAGTCTAGGCTATACCAGTAAAACAAGTCTTGTACTCCCTGTACTACTAAGCCATCCGCTAACCTTTTTGCCTCAATACCTTTAGGTGTGGGAATTCCCGCTATTCCAAACACATGCATCAAATCTCTTCCTAGCAAATTAACTGGACAAACTTTTGATATAATTACCCTACACCTAACAGTTTGGTTTGTTTGCGGATCTGTGAACAGTAGAGGATGAGACAGTGGTTCCTTATAAATTTTCCCGTTTGTTGCTTTTACAAGGACAAACTCATCTATTTTGCAGTTCGGAGGCAGAACTGCTGGACCCAAGAGTGTACGCGATGCACCTGAATCACATAAAAACTCCACTTTTTGTCCCTCAACCAAAAACTCTATCATGGGTTTCTGATCTAGATGCATAGCAATACCCAAATTTTCCAGGTTTATGACTTCACAGTCACAATCCCGCCCTTCCATTAGAGTGTTCTGACATTCATCGTAGACAGTGTCTGCCTCTTCATTATCCCCATAATGAAGATGGAGCTTTTCTTTACTATCATATAGTCATGCGGAGCCCTTGTTCGTAAGCTGTGGGGGATGTTGCCACTCTTCACAGTCGGCAGCGAAATGCCCACGTCTACCGCATTTAAAACATTCTCCACGTTTTAACCTTTCCCTATAGGCTGAATATCCACCCGGTTCATTTAACGTGTCCCATTGCGGGCCCCCACGTTTTTTTACGCCACCACGGCGCCCTTGCTCCCTTTGGTCCTGTACTAAGAATATCCCACCATCATCCCCTACTGCTAACACTTGTACTTTCTTTTTCAGATTAAAATGTCACTCAGCATGCCGTGCATATTCAAACAAAGGTTGCAGTCTACATGTTCTGTGATCTACCATGTGCTTAGTAATAAAACTACTTATTGGAGCCTTACAACCTTTAAGAAAAGCATTTTTCAATTGCTGTTCATACGGACTATCATTGGTCTGATCCTGCGGAATCATCATTCCACAATGGTTATTGAACACTTCTGTCAATCTTACAATATAGTGATCTACAAATTCATCATCATTTTGAATGCACTGATTTATTACTGTCCAATCTGCTCTTGGACGCCACTTATCAGAAATTCTCTTTAACAGATCAGTGACTTGTGTGTCTAACACCCCAGAATTATGCTTTAATGTAGTGCCGTCATCTGCCTTACATGTCCAAGTAGCACAAACTAAGTGCCAATCTGGACCTAAGATTTGTCGCACTACTTGTTCTACTTCTAAACCATTTAGATGATAACTCAAACGCATACCAACTATGTCCTCAGAAAACTTTTGAAAAATTAACCTTGGGATGAGGAGTACCATCCGTAGCTCGTTTTATATCCTCTCTAGCCCAGGGACGATAAACTAAAATAGTTGGTTCTTGTCCAAAATCTCCTGCTTGTGGGTTTGCAACTTGTATTAAGGGAAGAGCTTCTGAATGGTCAGAAAGTTTAATAGCCCAATGTCCTTGCCCTGCTGGTCCTGCCCTTAGCTGCATAGGTTGGTCTACCTGTTGCAAAGCAACCTTAGGTACTACGGGAATTTGTGGATAAATTGGAGGGGTCACAACATTTCCTTGAGCAGCTAATAACCCACCCTGCTGTACAGATCCCACATCTTCAGACTGATATTGAGGAGGTTCCCCTGGTATGGCAGCAGCAATTTCACCATACGGTGGGGCAGTTGCCTGCCTTTGTACTGCACAAACTGTATGCTCATCCTCTTTATCTAAAAATAAAGCTACTTTTCCACTTGGCACCAGTGATCCCTTTTGATTTATTTTCTCTTTTTCCTGACACTGTTTTTCTTTTATAGCTCGTTTATTTGCTTCTTCTAACCATTTTTGTGCTTGGGGAAATCCCAATTGTCTTTGCTTTTTAGTTCTAGTTCCTGTATCTCTTTTCAAATCTCTAACCAATTTTGCACAAGCATTCTTATTCAGTGTACCATCAAAATCATATTTCAACTTCCACTTCTTCAAAAATTTAACATTATTTTTATTTAAACTTTTCATATACTTAGCATCAACATTTAAACAGGCATCACTCTCACACTTGCAGCAACTTGAACCCATGTTTTCCTAGATTTCTTATTTTAGGACTGCATCAAAATTATGTTTACAGGGCTTATTACAAAATGGGGCGATCTTAAAGGGGATCCTAATAAAATAACAGGTAATCCTAACAAAATAACAAGTAATCCTAACAAAATAATCTTAACAATTATTCCTACTCACCCTTAACTAAAAATAAAACCCCTGTCGACAAGGTTAAATTAAATTAAAAGAAAAATGTATTTTCCATACTACCTGAACCAGATGAGACTCCGTTTCCCCTTTTGGTTCGGAAACCGTCCCTCAGATAGGCACCAGAGAGCGGCTGGCCTCTTTCCAACGACAAATCAGTTGGAGGGCTTTCCGTCGAGGGAATCTTAAGATAGGAAACCCTCACCTGCGCAGGTTTTTTGGTCTCTCTGTCGGTCTGATCCGTATCTTCGTAGAGTTTTCGGGTCCGAAGGACCAAAATGTCAGAAGAAAAAATTCAAGCGAGTCACATCTGCCTCAGGTGATGAAAAACTTCTTTATTTGCAGCTAACCAGATTACAGCAGCATGTTGGCCAAGATGATCTCAATCTGATCAGCTTGTTTACTGACATCTACTTTTATACTTTCCTGTCACTAGCCAAAATAGCTTTTGTTACATTTCTAACAGTTGACAGTTGGCTATGAAAAACATCTAGGATCACAAATTACCTCAGAAAATAATGATTTACCTCAAAACCACAGCTAGTTTTTAATGTTTACCTCAAAACCACAGTTAGTACAGAATGTTCAAAAAGGTACAGCATACTTAGTTCAACAGTGGTAGCTGGAATTTTCCACAGCCTGCCTCAGTAAATTAACTCTTATTCAGAAGTATAGAAAACAGATGTTATTCAAGTTCATAAGCAAACTACATCTATCATAGGTAAAGCCCATCTTTAATAAACATGGTTCAATGATCTTTTCTTACCAACACTTCAGCAAATAGCATATTCATTTTGCTAGATGGGAGAAAGAGACAAATAACAGTATGTTTTAAAACTTTTTCTCTTAACAGGATCATTTTTAAATAGTTGGCTAATTTGACTTCAAATGGCAAATTTGTTAGCCAAGTGAACTTTGGTATATGTTTTTGATTTATAGCACTATGTCTGTAAGTCCTGAATGTTGCTTTCAATTATTTTAGTAAACCTGCCTCTTGTAAAATATTCTTTTACTATAGGTTTAATGTACTGTTATTTTTCTCTAGAGATTTTTGTCACAGGGCATCACTGAAAATAGGTCATGCTCAGTCAGTACTTCTGTTTAACAAGCATAATTTAAATATGATGAAGAATCAACACAGTTATCTGCATTTAACAAACCCTTCTTTTCAAGAATGGAAAATAAACTTCCTTTTGATAGGAAGAGAGGTATAATTCAATTGTCGATGAGTCATTCTCAAAGTTTTAGGGTCCTTGGTAAATGTACAAGGACCTCTTAGAAGGGAGACAGGCTAGAAAACAAAAAACATTCTCAAACTATCACGGTATGGTATTTTGTTGAAAAGACAGTGAAGAATTTTCACAGCTCAGTGGCTGACAGAGATTCTAACTTTGTTACAAAGTAACATTCATTTCAAAGCCTCCTCATTGGACAGTCTCCAAGGCACACATGAGTTTGCTAACAAGGACAAAGCCAGTGTTACAAAATATTTTAGCTGTGTGTATTGGGGGGGATCATAGAAGGGAACACTCCATTGTTCATTGATGACATCCTACTGAATGTCTAATTAGTTATGAAGAGGGAAGCTGGGACTTTGAAGGACGGTTTTGGGCATATCCTATCTTAATAATAAGGGGAATCTCCAGAAATTCAAAATGGTGATGCTGAAATTCACCCTATCATTCCTTTTTGTTATAGGGCCTGGATGTTGGCACTGAATCTGAAAGATGATTATTGGCATATCTCTATATTTTACCCTTACAAGAGATTTCTGTGGTTCAGCATAGGCAGGTAGCATTTTCATGTTCCAGTGCTATCAGCTGGCCTGGCACCTTTCTCCTTTCAGTTTCTTCAAGTCACTGCCTGCATGATAGAATTTTAATAAATTTGAGGCACCTGTTTTCTGGGATGTGCAGTAAATATTCAAAGAGTCTAAGAAACCTGCTGCTAGAAAATCACATTTGGCTAAGTGGAAAATATTTTCTAGTTGGTGTCATAGCAAGAACAAGGATCCTTTTTAAGGCAGAGATGCATCTGACTCTACAGTATTTGTGTGAGTTATTATCTTCTGGCCTTTATTACTTCTATCAAGATTCACCTTTCATCCATCTCTGCTTGTCTGCCCACAAATACCTCTTTCTACCCTGCCTCAAGTCACACAGCTTTTGAAAAGGGTTTTACATAACCATTCACTTAGAAGACAAGTGGCTCCTTCTTGGGTTCTTTGAACTGGAGAAACTTGCACTTTTTCCTTTAGAGCCTGCTGATGATGCTGATTTAAAGCTCTTATTTTGGAAAACAGTGCTACTATTGCTCTGAATTCTGCAAGAAGATTATCTGAATTACAAGCTCTTATGGTGATTCAGCCCTATCTCATCTATCAGAAACATAGGGTAACTTGGACAAGTCCTTCCTTTATGCTTAATGTGTTTCAGAGTTTACTTTGATCAGAATACTCATCCCTCTTTTTTCTGCCCAGAATCAAAAAATAGGAGAGAAAGATGGATGTGGATGTCTGCAGGCAACTGAAATGCTTCATTGACAGGACAAAATCTTTGGGATTTCCTATCAGCGGTTTAGTCGTCGCCTCATGCTATTGTTTTTAGTTCACCAAGACATAAAAACTGTGTGTAGATTCTAAAAGTTATGCTCGGACACACAAGATTATAAATGTTTTTACAAAATCTTATGCAAAGCAATTTGGCTCCACGGGGGGGGATAAATTGCCCTAGCTGACATCCAGATAACCTCAGATACTGAAATCATATTAAATTTTATAGAAAAAGAACTACTCAAACTTGATCAAAACAAAGCACAGAGAATAGACAGAATTAGTAATAATGACCTGAGATCACTTTGTACCATTATAACTGTTAGTTACTAGGCTGTATAAATATGAGGATATTCCTCAAGATTGGAGATATGCACTTGTTAAAACTGTCTTGAAGGGGAGTAGGACAAACCCAGAGTCATATAGACCCATAAGTTTACTTTCATGTTGTGGAAAAATAATGGAGAAGGTTATATTCGATAAATTGTCAGAATTGGAAAGGTTGGGACTTGAAAGCATATATCAGCATACATATGTTGAAAATTGATCTATTATCACCTGTAGCATGATGTTCTATGACAGTATAATAACAGCTATGAATGAAAAATGTGCTATGATATAATTTATATAGTGCTAACTTCAGCATTTCATAGGGTCATATACAAAACACTGATCAATAAATTAGAACAACTAGGTTGATGTATTCTTGATAAGATGGATAGCTGCGTGGCTTTATAAATAGGACATGGAAAGTGTCATACAGCAATTGGATAAGTGAAGTTTGAGGTTACAGTCAGGGTGTCCAACGGGGCTCTGTAGTAGACCAGTACTTGTTCAGATTGTATCTTTCAGATCAATCTTTTTCATCTGAAGTGTTTTACTTTGTATAAGCAGATGACTTGAAAATAGGTAAACTCATTGCATGTATTACAGATAGGGCATGTCTACAAAACAACTTGAAAAAAATTGATTATTTGGATATAGGAGGATAATATGCTGATAAATAAATTAAAAAAATAAGCATATGAAATTTGGGAGACATAGACTGAAAGGTGAATATTTAATACAGCACACAGTGATTGAAACTGCAGATTCATTTAAGGATCTGGGTATATGGGTAGATCCAGCTCTGAGTGTTTCTAATTATATCAACCAATTGGTTAATATAGCAATAACCCACGCCTGGGTGTGGGTAATGCTGGATTTACCCACGGTTGGTGTGGTTTGGTCACGAAGGCGAAGCCAAACAAAGCCAACCGTGGGTAAATCCAGCATTACCCACACCCAGAAGTGGTTATTATATACAATGACATTATTTAAGAAAAAAAATAATTACTTTTCTTAAATAATGGCATTGTATAATGCCTCCTTGTTGCACATCCGCAGCTGTCTGGTATTCTGCAGCAGTTCTGATGTACTGCGCATGCGTATGCCTACGCAGTACATCAGAGCTGTGGGCAAAAGCAACGGAGAAAGCAAGATCTCCGTTGCTTTTTACAAACTGTTTTGCTGTGTTAAATGGGTTTGACATAGCGAGACAGCTTTAAAAAAGCAACGGATAATCTCCATTGCTTTTTTAAAGCTGTCTCGCTATGTTAAACCCATTTAACATAGCTAGACAGTTTTGAAAAAAGCAACGGAGAAAGCAAGATCTCCGTTGCTTTTTACAAACTGTCTCGCTATGTTAAACTCGTTTAATATAGCGAGACAGCTTTAAAAAAGCAACGGAGAATCTCCTTTGCTTTTTTTAAAGCTGTCTCGCTATGTTAAACTCATTTAACATAGTGAGACAGTATGAAGCAACGGAGATCTTGCATTTTCCGTTGCTTAAAAAAAAGAGTTATAGTAATGGAAAAAGTCCGGGCGACCGGACCTTTTTCCATTACTATAACTGATTTACAACGTGCACACTGACCAATCAGCGTGCACATTTTTAAATATTAATGGGGGGGGGGGTCATTGTATAATGGTAGATGTTAAGTTGTCAATCTCGCCTTCATTCTTGCTTGATGGGTTCGGAGCCGATCCTCGGCTCCGACTCGGCACTTGCTAAGCTCGAGAGTCACTTTTACCAGCTCAAGGCAGCCCCATATCCCATGATGCAAGGCGGTAAGTACCCAGATCTCGTTTGCCGCTTCGCTGATGAGGTCCTCCTTTTACCAGCTCCTAGTAAGTGAATTTTTACATTACTATTTTAGTCCCTTTCTTCAAAAAACCTTAAATTTATTAGTTTTAACATAGTTTTAGTCCCTTTCTGACAGAAATTTTCCCTGTCTCCTTATAACTTTCAGTCAGACTTTCTAACATCCCATCCCCCCCTTGTTAGGGTGTGTGTGTGTGTCTGTTATTGATACCTTTTGGTATATTTAATTTAATTTCTTGGACTGGTGTTGTGTGCATTTTTTCACCATGTCTAAGGAAAGGGTCTCAGGCTTTAAGAAGTGTGACTCGTGCTGTCAGAAGATGTCTCTGACAGACGGTCACACTTCTTGCCTTTACTGCCTGGGGCCTCTTCACCTGCAGGACTCCTGTGCTATATGTCATTCTTTTAGCCAGAGAGTCTTGCAGGAAAGAAGAAATAAATTGATTTTGAGGGGCCTTCTTAAGCCGGAGGGCTCTCCGGCTAAGTCGGCCCCATCTAAGACTTCTAAGTCTTCCAAGGCCCAGGCTTCTGTGTCCAAGCCTGTGGCCTCGGCTCCGACTCATTCAGAGTCGAGATCGGCTCCGGCTGGAGCCGATTCTGAGTTACCCAAACCTTCGGCACCGATGGCTATCGGTGCCGATTCTGGTTCGACCACTTCGGTGTCGGCTCCGATCGGTTCCGACCACCATGTGGCCCAGGCATCGGTGTCGGCTCCGATCGGCTCCGACACCCTTACTTTCATGGCTGTATCGGCTCCGGCTGGAGCCGATGCATCGAAGCTACCTGTCGGTTCCGATAAGTTGTCGGCTCCGACAGTTTCTGTGGTTTCATCGGCTCCGATGGTTCCTTCGAGGAAGAGGTCTAGGTCCCCTTCCTTGGAGCCGATACTTCGGCTCGGCCGCCTCTCCTCTCGAACGGAGCCATCGGAGCCGATCTTCAAGGTCATCCAGGCTTTCTGACCATGATTTGGAGAGAGTGGTCAGTAGATTACTAAAGTCACAGGCACTGGCCCAAATGCTACATAGTCCGTCTCAACAGACGACTGTTAGTCCACACCCCATTGCAGTTCCTCCTTCGACTCTACCCCAGAGTTTGGAGTTGGAGTCTTCGGGAATGGTTTCTGCTACGGCTGAGGGACAGATACCCCCTTCTGCTCCTTCAGCCTCTACTCTTATCTCCTCTTCGAGACCTTCCTTAGAGGGATTCGGTGGCCGGGCTTCCTTGGTCTCCTCCGAGGGGGTGAGTGGCATCGGACCCTTGTCCGAGCCCGCTCTTCCCCTTAGAGCCTCGGCCTTGGTGAGCTCGGCTCCGACATCTGCCTCGGAGCCTTCCTTTTCGATGGGTCCTGGAGTTCCTAGTTCTTCGGAGCGGGTTCTCTCGGACCTCCCTGGGAGGGGAGCCTTCGAGGTGATGAAGAGTGTGCTGGCCACTGGTCTCAGCCAGCAGTCTGTTCCCTTAGCTCCTCCCTCTATGGTGCCTGTTGACATCTCTGCCACTTCTCTTGCTCCAGGACCCAGAGATCCTCCGCCTCAGGTCTCCCCACTGGGAATATCCCCCTCTTCCGAGGATTCTCCTGATTTGTCAGGAGATCCTCCGCGGAAGAGGACCTGTAAGAGGAAACACGTAGACTCCCCCGAGTCTATCACTTCAGATACTGACTTAGATGAGTCAGTGGGATCCCCAAGATCCCCCTCTGAGGATGTCTCATTCTCAGACATCCTAGAACTCCTTAAACAGAGGGGAAACTGGCCAACCAATAATCCCTCTGAGGATGAGTCAGTATACCTGGAGGCGTTTGGATCTCGGCCCTCCACCTCCTGGGTGTCTCCGCCTTTCGACCCCCTTATGCAGGTTATTGCTCGAAAGGCATGGGCTGCTCCTGACTCTGTAGAGCCAGTCCCTAGGAGGCCTTCTAAATTTATTACTGCCCCGTCAGACAAGCAATTCCTCACAAAAGGTGTCCCCGCTGATGCCATGGTGGTGGCGGCTGCCACCAAGAAGGAACTTGCAGATCCTTCCGTACCTGTCCATCCTCCTAATAAGGACTCTAGGACCATGGATAGATATGGTAAGCGGATGTTTTCTTCAGCGACCTTTGCTATGCGTTCGCTGAACTACCTATGTCACTTCACCAGACTCCAAAGGGATATCCTTAAGGAGCTAGGTGAAGTTGTGCAGGATCCTACAGCTGCAGGGGCTCAGGAAAAAATTGCTTCGCAGCTAGGAACCCTTAACTCCATTGCAAACTCCTCCATGCGGCTGATATCATATGCTGCTGATGGAGCGAGTAGAGCTGCAGGTACAGGTGTGGCTCTTAGACGCCAAGTCTGGATACGGCTATGTAATTTTGCAGATCCCTTTAAGGCGTCCTTCACAAACTCTCCCTTAGATGGGTCAGCTTTGTTTGGCCCTCAAGTGAAGGAAACGTTGACCAGGTGTGAGCAGGACGGCAAAACTCTTTCTGCCGTAGGAGTCCGTTTTTCCACCCCTTCTAGACCTTTCCCCAAAGGACAGAAGGGTGGCAAAATGTGGTTCCGCAAATCCCAAGGAGTCACACCGGATTCACGTGGTCAGTTTACCCCTAGAGGCAGAGGGGGTAACAACAACAGACGCCGCTCTAGAGGCAGAGGGGGTCCACAAAACCAGGGAAACAGAGAGTCTCTCTCTGACAAGCCCTTTCAGCATCCCTGAGATGTTGCCCGGCTGTCCCTCCTTGGAGGCAGTCGGGGGAAGACTATCGCTGTACCCAGAAGCCTGGCGTTCCCACACTGTGAGGAAGACAAGATTCCGAATGGTCACTCTTCAGTCAATTCTGCCCTTCTTGCAGAAGGACAACTGGATGTGCTCAATAGATCTTCAGGATGCGTATTATCACATAAAAATTCACAGACGCCCCAGGAGATTTCTCCGCTTTCGGCTGGGGTCCAGTCATTTCCAGTTCAGAGCCCTGCCCTTTGGTCTCACTACAGTCCCCAGAGTGTACACCAAATGCATGGCAGTGGTCACGGCTCACCTGAGACGTCAAGGATTCCAGGTGTTTCCGTATCTCGACGACTGGCTCCTTTCAGCCACCACCAGGCATCAGCTTGTTCAAGCCAGGGATTACACAATAAATCTTTGTTCTCATTTGGGCATCTCGATCAACTTCGAAAAGTCATCCTTATCACCCTGCCAGTCTATTACTTTCATAGGCGCAAACTTAAACACTGTTCGGATGTCAGCTACCCTTACAGACCAAAGAGTTTCAGACATTCACAGTCATGTCAGGATCATTCTAGCCAACAAGAAGGTACAGGCCAGAATGGTTCTAAAGGTATTAGGCCTCATGGCTGCGGCCATTACTCTTCTTCCCCTGGCTCGCTTCTACATGCGCCTTCTTCAGTGGATGTTGTTCACTCAGTGGTCTTACCAACAACTTCCAATGCGTCACCAAATTCTGGTGACACAGATTTGCAAAAATCATCTTGCTTGGTGGATCACTTCTCCCCAGATTCACCAAGGCAGACATTTTGTACCCCCATCCCCGGTACCCACTGTCACTACGGATGCCTCCCTGATCAGGTGGGGGGGGCATTATCAGGGCAGGATGGTTCATGGGACGTGGCAACCTTTTGAATACCACCTGCACATAAATGTCCTAGAGATGAGAGCAGTGCTTTTAACGTTGCAAGCCCTCAACGACTTTCTTCCCTTGGGGACAATTGCAGTCCACACAGACAACATGTCTGTAGTTTGGTATATCAACAAACAGGGCGGAACCAAGTCCTACCCCTTGTGTCGAGAAGCGCTCAGACTTTGGCAATGGGCGATCTCCTCTCATCGGTTTCTGGTAGCAACGCACATCCCTGGGAAAACCAACATTTTAGCGGACAGATTGAGCAGAGCTATTCTCATGCCTCACGAGTGGTCTCTCAAGCAATCTATAGTGGAAGAGATTTTTCTGGAATGGGGTCGCCCATGTTGCGATCTTTTTGCTACTCCCCAAAACAGCAAATGCCCAGACTTCTTCTCTCTCTTCCCTCTGCCAGGCCATCCCCCCCAGAGACGCTCTGACCCAGGATTGGCCCCAGGGACTTCTTTATGCCTTTCCTCCTTTTCCCCTGATCCCTCAAGTTATCCAGAAAGCAACCATTTTGAGAGCCAAAATGATTCTCATTGCTCCTTATTGGCCTCGACAAATTTGGTTTCCGTTCCTCCATCGTCACCTTTTGGTGCAGCCGTGGCATCTGGACCCAGTGCCAGATCTTCTGATTCACCAATCCGGTCAGCTGCACCGGTCTATCCCTTCTCTCAACCTGACAGCATGGTTGCTCCACTTCCTTCCTTAGCCAGGCTTCCTTTGATCTCTAACCCCGTTAGAGACATTCTAGTAGCTTCTTTAAAATCCTCTACCAGGAGGATTTATACAAGCAAATGGAAACGTTTCTCTTATTGGGCTAAAGCCAAGAATATCGATCCCTTCACTGCCCCAGTTCAGGCAGTTTTGGATTTCTTAGCGGAGATTTTTCATGCAGGCTCCTCTGCTTCAACAGTTAGAGTTCAATTGGCTGCTATCTCGAACTTTCATGTCGGGTTCGCAGATCACAATATTATGTCCCACAGGCTTTGTAGAGCCTTCTTGAAAGGAATTTTCCTCCTGAAGCCTCCAGTCAGGAATCCTCCTCCTCAATGGGATCTAAATTTAGTGCTGACATCCTTGATTCTTCCTCCCTTCGAGCCAGCTGTTTCTTGCTCCCTGAAATTTCTTTCTTTGTAAACCTTATTCCTAGTAGCTATTACATCGGCCAGGAGGGTGTCTGAACTTCATGCCCTATCGGTTCGACCCCCCTATTTGGTCTTTCACAAAGACAGAGTATCATTGAGAACTAATCCGACCTTTTTGCCTAAGGTCGCCTCAAAGACTAATTTGAATCAATCCATTGATCTCCCTGTATTTTTTCCGAACTATTCAAACAGATCGGAACAAAAACTACATTATCTTGATGTCCACCGCCAACTCAGATATTATTTGGACAGAACTAAACAATTTAGGAAATCCGATCAACTCTTTGTTTCCTATGCTGATAACAAGAAAGGCCTTTCTGTCTCAAAAGTGACCTTATCTAGATGGCTTTCTTCTGTCATCTCTGAAATTTATTGGCTCAGGGGAAAACAGCTGTGCTCAAAACCTAAAGCACATTCAACTAGAAGCTTAGCTACTTCTACAGCCTTTCAAGCTAGACTTCCTTTAGACACTATTTGTGCAGCGGCCACTTGGGCCACTCCTCATACTTTTGTTTCCCATTACAAATTGGACTTGGCCTCCAGGGACAGACCAGTTTTGGCTCTACAGTCCTCAAGAGTCTGTTCCATTGAGCCACCCAGGATAGAGGTGCTAGGGACGCGGTCCCATCAAGCAAGAATGAAGGCGAGATTGACAACTTAACATTGAGAAGTTATGTACCTACCATAACGTTCCATGTTAGTTGTCTTCTCTCGCCTTCTTTCTTCGACCCTCCCTCCTTCCCCAGGCCTGGACAGACCTTTTTCTACTAGGAATTATTATGCTGAAGACCATTCAGAGCTGGTCCTTCTTCCATCCTGTAGGCTTTTCTTTCTTCCTTTGGGAAGTGTTTATGCTTGGTGCTATTGCCCCTTTGTCATCAAACGAGATCTGGGTACTTACCGCCTTGCATCATGGGATATGGGGCTGCCTCGAGCTGGTAAAAGTGACTCTCGAGCTTAGCAAGTGCCGAGTCGGAGCCGAGGATCGGCTCCGAACCCATCAAGCAAGAAAGAAGGCGAGAGAAGACAACTAACATGGAACGTTATGGTAGGTACATAACTTCTCATTATAGAACTATAGGTTTTATAAAAAGATTTATAAAGTCAGGGAAATCAGAAATGATGAAGTCATTGTTCATTAATTACATTAGATCCAAACTTGAATATGGGATAACAATATGGAAATCTTATGAAAACACCAGCATGGGTAAACTGGAAAGAGTACAGAGGAAATATACCAAGGGCATCTGTGGATGTAAAAAATTTAAGTAATTATGAAAGACTAAAATATCTGTATTTGTTCATTGTCTTTTACAGACATTTAAAAGGAGACCTTATTCAGGTATATAGGACATTTAGAGATGACTATCTCTGGGAATGTCTGAGTTTATCAAAAAGTAGTAGATAATTATCAGACAGCCTATGTAGAACATTCTATAGGAATGAGATTCGTACTAATTAGTTTTTTGAGAGAGTGGCTGATGCATGAAATAGACTACCAAATTACATTAACATAAGCACTAGTTTAGATATTTTTAAGAAAAGCCTGAACACTTATAGGAACAGCTTTTTTGGTATATTGGCAGGCTAGAAGGGCAGTATTGCCCATGCTTGAAATATTTATATTTGTGTATGTATGTAAAACAAACACATTTCCAGGCAAGGTCAGGCCCAACTATACTAGGGCTTTGGATACTACTGCAGCTTTTTGTGAAGAGGTAAGCTCCAGAAATATACTAGAGGCAGCAACTTGGTCATCTGCACACCTTTACCAAGCATTACAAATTCACCTTTGTTTTGAATTCTTACCTTGGATTCTGTCTTATTAAGTTTGATGACCTGGAGGCAAAGATGATGGCATATTATAATCCTGTTGTATGCAAGACTCACCATAATAATACACAGCTATATCATCTTTGATTTTATAGTGCGAGCTTCTTCCTTTCATTGCCTTATTGTTGGTTTGCTTCAGTTTTGTTTTTAACTGTTTTATGCTAAATCCTGGTGCTGTTTTCAGACACATGCTGTGCCACCATATTGACTCCAAGGTGGTTAAAGGAACACCTGATATGATTTTCACTCAAGTGTTGTGGACAGAATATTTTAGTATCTGTTCCAGCACCAGTGGATGTGAATAAGTTTACCACTCACAAACGTGAGTGCATTGTTTATTCCTGGGCATAAAGTCCAAACCCATCAACGTTACTAAAGAATACATAAAAGTGGAAGTTTACCTTCTCTTTTGCACTAAATATTGTTCAGTGAAGCATTTACAGATGAGGGGACCTATGCCTCCTTTTTATCTGCTGCCTTTATTTTTTTCCTATTTCAGACTACTTTTTTTTCTGAGCAGAATCTCATGTAAGTTATATAACCTAATATGCTTAATCCTTGTAGCCAGATTGACTGGGTATTTTACCTACCCCCCCTCCCATTTAAAACTGGTTGCTATTTATAAATTAGTCTGTACCATCTTTCTAGACAAAATTATCTTAGCTAGATAATTTACAACTCTCACTTCTTTATATGTATACATAGGCATTATCTTGCACCATTAACTATCTTCTTTGAACCAACTAACTGCAGTCTTTAGCATTCTGTTCCAGAAACATTCTTACCATGATATCTGCATTTTAATAGATTTCTTTTTTTTTCTTGTTGACATGCCATTCTGCTCCTGCTCTGGGTGTTTACATGGCTATCTTTTCCCTCCCAATATAACAATGTGCATGCTTGTTTCATGTTGTGTAATACCTTAAGCTGCTACTGCCGTGGGTGTCATTGTTAAACACAGTCCATGGTAGGGGGTTATCACAAAAGGAAATACTGCCAGGCCAGCGATCTGGAATTTTGTAAATAATTCTATGTAATCTGTGAATATTGATATGATTCATACAGAAGTGTGTGTAAAGTACTGAGTTAAAATGTAACCACAGCATGTCCTGCTGGCTTAGAATAGAAATGTATATAAACAATTGTAATTGTGTAAATGTGTATGTTTTAACAGTAGAAACTAGAACATAGAGGATTAACTTGGAAAACTTCAAGAAAATAAGTTGGAATTAGATTGTTTTATGTTGTGCTATAAAAGTTATCTCTCAGTTTCAGTTCAGTAGCAGACACAATGTCTAGAACTACAAGTTTTGTATTGTCTTGGAAAAGAAGTAATTACTAGGTTTGAGATGCATACGTGTTTTATTGTTTTACAACTTCCAGGATCTTCAAACATCTGAGAGATATGTATTTTTATCAGAGAGGTGTTAAATTTTGTTGGTTTCTGACAAAAGGGGGTTTAGCTTGGGAACTAAAGTCAGGTGACAGAAAGTGATGTCATTCAAGCTAACCCACCAGTAATATTTAATATTAATTTAAGAACTCGAGGGGGGGGGCATTTTGTATTTTGTCTTTGATCTGGAAACATCCACTCATCACTACATCTGCGCTTGCCTTGCTGTATGTAAGTTTTTAGGGCATAGTGACTCTTTTAGGTTCAGAGAGGAATATAGTAAAGTATAGCTTAGATGTTTTCTTTATTTATTTGAGACTGTCCTGCATTGTTGTTTTAAGTATCTCCTGTGATTTTCAACTCTGAACTTACTGTGTTGATTTACTTTGTATTGTCTTATTCTTTTAGTATTTATTATTAAATATATTTAAACCTATCTGTGTGGCTGATATTTGTGAGACACTGTACAGGCCACTCCTAAATAACCTTGCTCTTGGTCAGACTACCATTCGGATTAATAGTAACGTTACACAATAGGATTGGACACTCTTTGTTAAGGGCCCTGTAGTAGCTGATAAGGGTGGCTAGTGGCAGCTGGAACTACCTTATAGTCTGGGTAGAAGGGGGCATAGCTAGTAAACATGTGCCAGCCTTTCCCAGGTGTGTGTGTGCGTGTGTGTGTGTGTGTGTGTGTGTGTGTGTGTGTGTGTGTGTGTGTGTGTGTGTGTGTGTGTCAGCTACTTGGGCAAAGACACAAAGCACTGGTTGGATGGAGAGCGTGCTCCTATAACTGTGCCAGTGGGGAATCTTATTGGGGATCTAGAGAAAGAGGGAGAAACCAGACCCAGACTGACTGTGATCTCTGTGTGCACTTAAGGGAAATTGCACTTTACTGTGTGTACTTGTCATCCTCCCACTGTGTATGACCCCCATTGTTGCCAGTGATGAGGATTGAGGCTCCTTGATTATTTGTCCAGTGCAGGGGCATCACAGGGGGTTATGGGTCATATTCCTGCTGCCACCTCTACAAGGAAGTGTGTATGCTGGCAAATGAAACATTGCAGCTTGAAGCAATATTTATGTAGTGCTATGAGTATCTCTTATTAACCTATCTTCAGTACTGCATTTGCAAGTAATTGAGGTATTTATGGGTATTTTATTTAAGAGGAAAACTCCATTAAATCTTCAGGTTACTGTTTCTGCATACTTGAACTGCCTGTACAAGTTACTATAATGCTGCAGCTTTTGTAGTGGTTGTCGCCTAACATGTAAGTATGTATTTGTTCATGCATAGTGATGTTCAGCATTCACACTGCCTCAGTGGCAAGTGGGTACTGTGCCTGCAAACACCCACACTGGAAACTTTTCATAACTCAGAATCTCCTCCTCTGACTCTCTTTGAACAATCGGGGGAGGTCTAATCCCTGCCACAGAAATTCAGTTGTTGAGTCTTTTACTGCCAGCTGTATGACTCACACAGCTGAATCTCCTCAGCAGCCTGAATTGGTGGATATAGCTTCTAGAAACTCAGATAAGCTTCCTCTGGGAACTTTCTTTGCTCTTTATTATTATATACTTTTAATTTCATTATTAAAATTTACATACATATTATCCCATTTCCTCACTGTAGTGCGATCTTGGAGTTGGTATATATAATTTGCAGGGGTTGTGGGGGACATAGCCCCCCTGCAAAATAGTACAATTAATATACTGTTGACTGTAGAGTGTAAAGGTATGTTAATGTGCATAACATGGGTGACTGACGTCACCTCCTGCTATGTTGAATACCTCGAACTACATATTTCAGTGTATTCATTTTCATCTTGGTTGCTGTTTTGAAATTCCGAATTCAGCATTTCTGACTGGTCAGCCGATGCAGTTTTGGAATTTCAGTAGTAAACATATATGTATATATATTTTTACACACACACACACTCACACACAAACAAACATACTTACCTTTCTCAAACAACACTAATATCGACATGTGTAATGTCAACATCAAATGAGAAATTAATCTTGGTACATGCAAAAACTTTTAAATACAAAAATGAAAAGAAAACATCTTTTTCATTTGATCTCCAACATGTGGGTTCGGATCCAGCATCAGATCTGACTCAGCCGTATGGCTCTAGGATCCAAAATAATCTGACTCCACCCCTACTCATAATGCCCTACTCTCCCTTCATCTCTCAGATCTCAGGTGCCACAGTTTCAAACCGCATCGGGATTGTGATTATCTGAGCTTCCTTGGGGTTTAGTGAATATTTTTTGATAATTTTCTTCTAATATTTTTTCTACCTATTGTAGTTCTTGTTCCTCTTTTTTTGTTTTCCTCTATTCTCTGTCTTAGTATCCACATGGGCCTGTTTATTTTCGTATGGTTCCTTCTGCTTCCTGTTGCCTTTTTTCTTTCTTTTATATATATATATATATATATATATATATATATATATATATATATATATGTATATGGGGTCTATATTAGAACACCGAAGTTTCAAAACTTTGAGTGTTCTAATATCGAACCCTATTCAACGAAAGTTGAAAACATTGAACATAAAGAACAGCAAATTTTTTCCTAGGGAAAAATTTGTTGTTTCAAAACACATACAGCGCAAGCACACTAAACAAACAGCAATCCACACACATACACCTAAAGTCTTACACCTAACCCTACACTAAACAATACATACACCACTAACTATCCACTTACCTTAACCCAAATCCTAACCCTAAGGACCGTCACTATCGCACAGTCACCTCACCCACACCCTAACCCTCACGTCCACACAATCCCACACTTATCTGACCCGCACCCTAACCCGCCCTAACCCTCACGTCCAGACAATTGCACACTTACCTGAACCCGACCCGTAACTTTCCACTATATCACTGAAAATACCGAAGCAACAGAAACGGACAACCAAATTCTTTCCCTAGGAAAAAATGTGGTTTTCTGTTTCTTCGATATTTTCAGAGTTTGCTGAAAATGGGTCGATATTAGAACACTCAAAGTTTTGAAACTTTGGTGTTTTAATATAGACCCTGTATATGTATACATATATATATATATATATATATATATATATATATATATATATATATATATATGTATACACACACATATATATATACACATACTTAGAGGTTTCTAACTTAGAAACCCATTTTGTTTCCTTTACTAGGCTGCTTGTCTTCTTTCTTTTCAGTATGTCAGATAAACCTGCAGGGTTTAAGAAGTGTGCTACGAGTCGGGAAAAGATCCCTCTTTCAGATGTCCACACGAAATGTGTTTTAGGGGCCTCTCATCCGGACTTCTTTTGATAGAAGGAATAAACTCATCCTTAAGGGTCTTTTACCCATTTCTTCCTCCTCCTCTGTGACTCCTTCCACTTCAAGGGCTCAAACCCCCACCAAGAAACGCAAGGAGAAGAAACGGTCTCCAGAAAGAGCTTCTTCTTTGCCTGGTGAGCCTTCTCGTATGTCTGCCAAGACTTTGCATTCTAAGTTCTTGGATCCCAGTGTCAGTGAGCAATCTGCCCAGATCCAGTCTCCAAGGTTTGCACCAGAGCTAAATTTCTCAAGGCCTAAGTCACCATTATTTCAGTCTCCTAGACCAGCCTCCAGGCCGCCTTCTGTTGCTTCTTCTGCCAGGTCCTCCAAAAGCCTTTCTGAAGCTGAGGTTGACAGGATGCTGATGAGGTTCCTCAAGGCACAAATTCAACTAGGGGTTTTGCGTGCTCTGTCCCCTGTTGAATCTGGTAGCCATCAGCATTCCTCGGTTCCCATCTCCTTCCCCGATCTGACCCCCAGCATTGGAGTTGTCAGGTCCAAGGATCCCAAGAGCCGACACATTGGAGCCAACAGGTATGATTACCTCAATTCCGACGGTTGCTCTGAGTAGTTTGGACCCAACAGTCTCAGATCGGGGAGATTCTCAGAGCCGTAGCACAGGCATTGGATCCGAGGGTTTGATATCAGCTGCAAAGTTTTCAGAGCTGTCTCTTCCCCTCAGAACCTCAGTGCTGGATACTTCGGCTACAACTCTACTCTCATATCAGTGAGTGAAGGAGACTTGTAGAGTTTCTTCTCTGACAGCTTCTACTCCGGTGGAGGCTCATTCAGATCCCTGTTCGCCCTTGACATTCGAGGTGGTAGAGAGGGTTCTCTCCTTTCCTAGGAGAGCCTTGAGTTTCCCTTTCTTGGAGCCTGGTACCTCCACAGGAGAATTTGTGCAAGAGTCATCCTTTCTGTTTCCTCCTGGACAGCCTGCTCAGAAGAGCTTCCAGACGACTTCTCAGTTGGAACACTCAGATTCTTCCAGTACCTCCCTGGAGCACCCCACCGAGGAGGTTCATCATAAGCATATGTGCAAAAGGAGACACATGGATTCCTCCCTGGAACCCCCCATAACGGACACTGATTTGGATGAAAGAGAAGGGTCCTCAAGATCCCCAGCTGAGGATGTCTTATTTGGCGACATCATGGAAATCCTGGGCCAGAAGGGTGGATGGTCTGCAAAAATCCTAACTCAGATGAATTGGTGTTCCTGTAAGCCTTCAGGTCAGGCCTGTCTACATCCTGGGTGTCCCCCCTTTTGACCTTCTCATTGATCTCATCTCCTGCAGGGCATGGAAAGAGCCGGACACAATAGAACCCATTCCGAAATGCCCGGACAAGATCCTTAGTGCCCCATCAGATAGACCTCATTGGACTAAGGGTGTCCCAGTCAAGGCCATGGTGGTTGCAACAGCCACCAAGAAGGAGCTGACCCAGGAAAACTCCTCTGTTCACCCCCTAACAGGGAGTCCCAGGCAGTGGACAGGTTCAGTAAGTGGGTGTACACTTCAGTGACCTTCGCTTTACGGGCACTGAACTAATTGGCACATTTCACAAGACTACAGAGACACCTGGAAAAGGAGCTGTCTAGCCCAGCTCCAGGGTCCATGTCTGCAGAGGAACAGAAAGCCTTTATTCCAGAATGGCCACCCTTCTTTCTGTAGAGAATATGTCCATGAGGCTAATCTCACATGCGGCAGAGGGTGCGTCACAGGCGGCGGGTTCAGGCATTACTATTAGGCGCCACACCTGGATGCAGCTCTGTGATTTCACAGAACCCTTTAAGGCATCTTTTACTAATGCCCTTTTCGGCGGATCATCTTTGTTTGGTCCTGAGGTTAGAGAGACACTGTAGAGTGATAAGGATGAGAGGACCTTGTCTGCCATCGGAATCCATTTTGCCACTCCTCAGCGGTCCTTCTCCAGGAACCAACATGATGGCAAAAAGTTATGGTTCTGAAGATCTCAAGTTCTTTTCCAGGGAGACTTTTCCTCCAGAGGCAGAGGGAGAAATGGTGCTAATGGCAGATGCCGCCCTCGTGGCAGAAGAGGTCCCATGAACCAGGGATCTCAGGATACTTTCTCGGACAGGCCCAATCATTGATTCTGAAGGATCGCACAACTGCTTGTCTCTGGAGCCCTCTTTCTCTATACCCAACAGCCTGGGAAGCCATCACAGATGACCATTTTGTGTTGAACATTATATCCAGAGGCTATGTCATAACCTTTTTCCAAAACCCTTCTCCAACCAAGACCCTCCTCGATGCACCATCCAGTCAGAGGAAAGCTGCGACCTTAGAAATTTCAAAGCTTCTCACAAAAAGAGTCATCCAGACTGTCCCCCAAGACCAGTTTGGATCAGGCATCTATTCCAGATTCTTTTAAGTGCCCCAAAAATGGGGGACCTCAGACCCATTCTGCATCTGACAAACCTGAACAAGTTTGTTGCCTATTCAAAGTTCTGAATGGTCACCATTCAGTCCATTCTGCCCTTCATGCAGAAGGATGACTGTATGTGCTCGGTAGACCTTCAGGATGAGTACTATCACATCAAAATACACAGACCCAGGGGCGGAGTCTAGATGGCCAAGTGAGAGCAGTGAATTTTGAGAGCTCCATAAACTAGTATAATAATATAGGAAAATGTTATTATTTTCAAGTTTAAAATATCAGAAATCTGTAAATAAACTACTAAACTACATAAATATCAATTTTGGTGGAGATATGCAAATATTTTCCTGTCAAGTAACTTGGAGATATATTGAGTCACTGAATATGAACAACTCGAGTTCTCATTCAGATGCTGCTTTGAAAAAAGAACTGCAATTGATGACATCTACCTTACAGGAACTGTCTTTGAAGATGGATGGCTTTAAAAATGACTTAGAAAACCTCAATTAAATTCTCAAAAACAGACTGATACTCTAAAGGAACTGTTATTGCAACACCATACAAAAATAACAAATATAGAGACTTCCCTAAATGACATTGAAGGGAGACTCAAAGAGGAAGAATTCCAAAAAGAATTTCTGCTTAAACAGAATGCATGGCTGCTTAACAAAATAGATGACTTAGAAAACAGGGAAAGGAGAAACAACATAAGGGTCTTTGGTCTGCCTGAAAACACTGAAGGAGAAGACATTATTTCATTCTTAACCTACATTCCTGAATTTTTAGACTTGAAAGAGGGACTTTAATTTGGAATTGAAAGGGTGCATAGAGCACTGAGTAAACCTGTTTCTAACTCAACAAATACTCCACTTAGATCCATAGTTATAAAATTTCTTTCATTTCTGGACAAAGAACTAATATTAAAATCTGCTTGGAGAAAATCACCCTTAAAATACAATCAAAGCCTGATAAGGTTTGACAGTGATTATTCTTCCAGAATACTAGAACAAAGGAAAATTGTCTGGCCAATAATAAAACTGTTGAAAGAAAACAACATTAAAGCACAGCTGGCCTTTCCAGCCAAGATAAAAATACGTTTTGCCAATGAGATGATAACCTTTAATGACTTAGAAGAAGCTACTATAGTCATCAAAAATAAGAACATAGTGTCTATCCCAGAAGAAATGGAATGGATGGCCCCTACTCTTAAAATAATAAAAGAAACAAATCCTTGGACTGATGTTAGAAGAAACAAAAAACTGATTCCAAGATAGCTGTCCCAAAAAAAATAACTTTTACAGCTACATCTCTCAAAGTATCAGCTCATATGGTACATCACTTGTCATCTGTTTTTTTTTTTTATTTTTAAAAAATGGGAGGTTCTTAAACAACTGAGAAACAATAATGATTTATTCAGAATGTTGAAAGAGTCCAGTAATTCTTCACAAACAAAGGTAGGTCAAGATGGGTTACTATTTACATTATATATAAGCCAAACAAAGCAACATATAATATAAACATAGAAGTTTCTATTTCCCTACTTGAATACTTATCTTGTTCATTTTTCATTGTTTTTACTTATAATAATTTAAGTAATTAATTAATTAATTCAACAAGATACCATTCATCAGAGTTCAGACTCAAATGTAACAAATTAACGTCATATATAATAGCAGTAACAGTAGTGTTTTGAAAAAAAATGCTGCCATGGAGACTAATGCCTTCTTCAGTTAAAGTATGATTTAGAAATGTCATGTATATCCTGGTTGATTAATAGTAGCAAGCTCTTAGTACAAATGTCATCACTATTCTGTCTAAATAAAGTTAATATCAATTATGGCAGGTATCACAGCTATGAGTGCTGTTTGATCAATCCTGATATGGTGTGCGTGGATGCAGCTGTGTCTGGCAGCTAGAACAAATGTCATTATTCTGTCTAAACATAGTTAATATCAATTATGGCAGGTATCATAGCTTCGAGTGCTGTTTGATCAGTCCTGATATGGTGTGCATGGATGCAGCCATGTCTGGCAACTAGTACAAATGTCATTATTATTCTGTCTAAATATAGCTAATATCAATTATGGCAGGTATCACAGCTACAAATGCTGTTTGATCAATCCTGATATGGTGTGTGTGGATGCAGCTGTGTCTGGCAGCTGTTGTGTGTTGCCATTTTTGTTTCTGGGAAGCTGAGAGTTCCGGCTTGTGATTGAGGTTTACTAATGGTTGTGTGTCAGGAAGAGACATTTGGTGTTTTAGCCTGGATCCAGGGGAAAGGGGTAGATAAAACTGTGAACTAGGGATATTTTGGCAGAGAATAGTTTGTTTATACATCTGCTTAGCGAGAGGTGGGAAGGCTGGAAGAATGTGTTATCTCTTGTTGTGGCGGCATGTTGGGAGTTTTTTTTTTATCTGTTTGCTCTCCGTTCTTTTCCTGGCTGCTTCCTCACTGAAAAGAAGGGAATTTAGGCTTGAAGTTGCAGTGAAGTGAAGCTTTGCTTCAGGTACATCGCAAGCCTGTGGTATGCAGTACACAGACACACTAGCAGAAACAGACACTCCCAAGCTGCTATGGTAACGGAGACAGAGTGACGATAATGCTTAATGGCTCTGAGAAGCCTCTGAGATGATTCTCGGCATTGTTTTTGCTTTAAAAAATATATATATATACATACATATATATATATATATATATATATATATATATATATATATATATACACACACACACACTGAAGGCGCAGTGGTGCAGCAGTAGCATTGTCGCCTCACAGCAAGAGGTTCTCCCATTCGATTCTTGGCTGGAGGGCCTTCTGTGTAGAGTCTGTATGTCCTCTCCATGGTCGAGTGGCGTTCAAAAGACATGTGTGAATGGGCGTGTCTTCGTTGAAGGTTGGGCGTCGGGCTGGCACCTCGGCACCGTAAAAATCGACTGCCAATCATTAGCGGACCGGAGTTACGCTGTGGCGACCCTAACCGGGAAAAGCCGAAAGAAAAACAACATATATATATATATATATATATATATATATATATATATAAAAATAATAAAAGGGCTGTTTTAAACCATATGTATACTTATTGCTGGTCTCCCAACACTTCGTTTAGCTCATTAAGTTGATTCTTGATAAAAAGTAAATAAATAAGTGCAATTTTATATTTAAAATGTATTTTGGTCCAAACACATTAAGGCCTTACATAAGTGTGGAAGTCTGAGTTGTTGTGAAAGACTAAGAGCACTTGCTCTTGTGCAGAACCCTTTGCAGTGGTCTGGGAGGTTAGCTTGCTCGGACGTGTTGGGGCACGTGGGGGATACCTATTTCTAGGGGTGTTTGGGGTTGCCAGGAAGTGCTAGAGAGTAATCAGATTTCCATCTTGGAAATATCTGTGGGAATGGAAGGTGTGTTGAGTGGTTTACTGGCAGAGTGGCCACTGCATGGAACAGGCTCTTAAAATTGTGCAGGACAAATATTGGTTTGGGTATTTTGAGAACAGCCTAGAACACACCACATGAGCTAGTGAATGGTATTCTGGCAAAACTGGATGGGTATTGTTGCCCATGCTTGAAGTACTGATGTGTGTATGTAAGGATGGAGATATACTTATAACAAATAAGAAACTAGAAGGGTCTCATAATTTAAAGTATATGGACTGTATAAACATGGTTGGAAGGAGCTAATAATAAGAATAAGCATTACAGCTTGTGGTCTCTCAAATAACTAAGCAACAGCTAAAAAAAAACACACAATAGTTATGTAATGTATGATTTTAGTAAATCTAGACATAAAATATATAATCATATAAGATGAAGCAGTCTGCTGAATTTAGATATTAAAGACAGGATTTAATAACACTGGCTTGTGTATAGTAACACTACTGTCTTAACTTGTCATAAATGACGTATACTACATTGAACATCAAGGGGAAGCATGATGATTTTCTTATGTAAGTAAATATGCATAACAAGTCATGTAATTCCTTTAACTTGAATTGTAGTTTTGTAACACATCTTGACCATATATAATACTTAAGCTGTTACCAAGGTAACTAATGTTTATGCATGACATCAAACTGACATAGTTGTTCAAGAGAAAAAGAGAAGCCTGAACTTGAAATGTCACAGAATGTAACAATCATATTATGAACAAACAGTATTAAATTGACAACAGACAGTTTAATAACATGGGCTTTTGTGTATTGTAACACTACTGTTTTAACTTGTCTTAAATGACGTACATTATATTGAACATCAAGGGGAAGCATGATGATTTTCTCATATAAGTAAATGGGCATAACAAGTCATATAATTGCTTTAACTTGAATTGTGGTTTTGTAACTCATCTTGACCATACATAATACTTAAGCTTTTGCCAAAGTAACTAATGTTTTGTACATGACATCAAACTGACAAAGTTGTTCAAGGGAAACAATAGAAGGCTGAACTTAGGAATGCCACAGAATGTAATAATCATATTCTGAACAAATAGTATTAAATTGACAATAATCAGTCAGTTTAACCTTTGCTGATTATACAAAATAGAATGTTGCCATTTAAATCTAAAAACTTTCAGTATATGCCATAAAATGGCAATTTATGAATATGGAAAGGGAACTTGTAATCATCCATCAGAATAAGTGAATTTGTTGTTTTTAACATATAATTTCACTCATTTTATAATAAGAAACGACAGATGTGCAAATCGTTATATTTAGGAAATGGGGGGAAGAGGGATGCACTGATAATTAAAATGCACTAACTTTCATCAGTGTTCATATAAAACAAACTTGATGCTTTAAGTAAGTTAGCAACAAAGTGATTAGTTAAATGCTGGCAAACAATGAAATATAACTTCTAATATATCCAGTAAAATACATTGTATTATAAACATTAGGTATAAATATTATTACAATCTATTTATATTAAGTAAGTTTTGGATGACTTCATCAATAAGGGTGAATATGTTAAATAACTGTGTGCTATAATCTTTTACTGAGGTTTTATATATGATACATCCTACTTTACTATGATTGAAATGCTTGTCGTCTGTCTTTCATGTGAATATTAATTGCTTTTACAATAAGTAGACATTTATATTGTATTAGAATTCTGTCTAATCTACAATAGTATTATATCTGTTCAAAATAATATAAATATTGCTTATTCCTATTACAAATATTCTCCATATGATAATTGAATTTATGGAGCTCAGATGTTCTGGATTGTCAAGGTATGAGTGGTAATCTGATGGACATAGGTTTATCCATCAGATTAGGAATGATTTTCATTCCATGGCTAGTGCAGATCTTAGTTTTGTTAACATTTATTCATTTTAATTTGTTTCACAAAAACATTTTAGTATGCCTGACCAAAACATTACTTTATTGGAAAACACTCAAAGTATAAAACTGATAATTTACTTTAAAAGCTCAAACATATACTTTATAGTTATCAGAGGAAAATGTTTAATAGTCACAATAAAACAAAAAATACATAGTCTAAATAACCTAAGATGGATTTAACTTTATTATCTTTAAATACTAATGGCTTAAACAATCCTATGATCAAATCTAAGGAAATATTTAAAATTGAATGAAGCACAAGTTGTCTTCCTTCAAGAAACTCATTTCAAAACAAATGACAATTACAAATGGAATCCTAAGGAATATATGATATTGGCGCAATCCACTTATAAGACAAAGACAAAAGGGGTAACAATTTTATGGAAGACAAATGTGATTAACCCAGAAATCATTTATAAGTGAAGATAAAGAAGGCCTTATGGCATCAGTAATAGTTAAATATAATAACAGAATATGGACCCTAGACAATCTATACTGGTTCCCAGGCATTGGACTGGAACTGTTAAAAAACACTTGGATTTCATTTCCAGTAATTATAAAGGCAACTTAATATTAGGATGAGATTTTAACTGTATATTTGATATTTCTGAAACTACAAATAAAAGACCGCTGCATACATCTGCTGTATCAAAAGCTTTAAACAAGTGGGTAGAATCATTTCATCATGTAGATACTTTTAAATTTAAAGAAGAAAAATCTTTGTTGTTCTCCTATCAAGATCACAGTTTTGGTACCCAAACTAGAATAGATAAAATATTGCCCATGACTTACACTCTAAAATCATTATTTTCTCAGTCACTCCCTGCCCCTTTTCAGACCACAATTCATTGATACTAAAACTTCAAAATGAGTGCAAACTATTAATCTTTAACGCCAGAATTCCAGCATATATAACTAAAATTAGAGAGTTCAAACCCTGGTTATTATCTGAATTACAGTTCTTCTTAGATATTAATTACACCACAGAGATAAATAAAATAATGATCTGGGACATATTAAAACAATTATATATATGGTAAACCCCTGACTTGGTATAAAAAAATCAGGGAATGGGATTCTGAATTATTAGATCTATAATCCAAACTTTTGTCGGTAAAATCAGACAAAAATCAAAATCATTTAGAGATGAAAAAGAAAGTAGAAGTATTAAACAATAAATACAACAAAATTATAACACATATTGGCCACTTCTCCCAAATATCTACATAATTTATCCACAAGAATCAAAATACAATAAAAAGCTAATAACATTAAAAGTATCTTCCATCAAAAAAAGGGAAAAATGTATCTGATATAGGTGACATTCTTGATGCCTATAGAAATCACTATATGGAACATTTCCAAAAAGAAAATATACACATCAATCAATTAAATCTAGATGAAAAATGTTCTAATATATAAAAAAAGAACATTTAAAGCTAGATCTGCAAGCACCCATATCCTACAAAGAAATTACAGCTACAATAAAAGAGGGCAAAAATAACAAAGCTCCAGGTATAGATGGCATAATTATGGAAATATATAAACTTTTTCCTTCAAAGATACTATCCCTCTTCCATAAAACTCTAGTAGAAATTCAGTCACAAGCTTTAATACCACCCTCTTGGAGATATTCTTTAATCACACCAATCCTAAAGGAAAACAAATCCCCAAACCTCTGTACCTCATATAGACCTATATCATTATTAAGTAATGATTATAAAATATTTATGATAATATTAACTAACAGAATGGAAATACCGCTATCCAAAACAATAAATAATGATCAAACTGGATTTATATATCATAGACACACACATGACAATATTAAAAGGATAATTTCTCTTATAGATTATGTTAATAAAGAAAATAAAAACTCATAATTGGCTTAGATGTAGAGAAAGCCTTTGAATCCCTAAATTGGGACTATTAATTCAAACTCCTAATGCTGTTTGAATTTCCTCCATCATTTGTTCATCTCCTAAAGAATATATATATACAAATAATTTAGCATATGTCAAGTTAGGTCATGTTACCTCTGAATCTATACATACAACAAAAGGCACTAAACAAGGATGTCCCATGTTACCAATTCTATTTGCTCTGGCTATTGAAATATTGGAAGATTCAATTCATAACAATATAAAAATCAAAGGAATAGATGTTTATGATCAGTACATTTCTAAAGTAATGCTATTTGCCTATGACATATTACTAACATTATCTAATACAAAAAAGACATTAGAAGAATTAGATATATTAATTGACAAGGTTCACATGACTTCTGGACTCCATTTCAATAAATCAAAATCAAAATTTTTATTTTTAAATAAAAAAGAATTTTGCAGACTAAGGGAGATCACATCACAGGGAAACAAGAATCTACCTTAAAACATCTAGGAATTGAGTTATGCAAGGATAATAATGATTTAGTCTAAAAAAACTACAATAATATAATCAATACTATTAAAATCTCTGTGGAAAAAATGGAATTGAAGATAGACTGCAGTTAACAAAAATGGTTTTACTGCCCAAGATCTTGTATATAGCCTTGGCAATGCAACTGTTACCAGAAAGGAATATACTTAAAGAAATAAATTCATGCCTAATTTTGTTTCCCAAAAGAAACAGAATAGCTTTAATACAACATATCAGACCAACAGGGAAGATTAAACTTTCCTGATATAGAAACATATATAAAAGCATCAATATCTAAAACAATCTCAGACTGGATAAGTCCAAATTACTCTGCAAATTGGAAAGAATTACTAACTGTAATGTCAGTAAATGAATTTGATTTACAAAAAAAAATTCAAATAGACAAAAACAATTTGCCATGGCATATATGTATTAGTATGCAATATAACATAACTAAACCCACTAAAACTCATATGATTAATTATTACATTGACTCATTTAGGAAAATTATTAATTAAAATATAAATTTAGAAATCTGGTTTGATCTTTTAACGCCATGTATAGTCACAAAGAACTTTCCACATAAAACGTATAGAGAAATTGTTAATTCCTGGGAACAGAAAGGATTTGTTTGTTGGCTCCACTGTATCAAAGAACTAAAAGTTTTGGATATAGAAGTAATAAAGACAACATACAGAATTTCACAAGAAGTCTGGCTAATTTTACAGAGTATTCTGTCATATTCAGAAGATTTTAAGTAGAATCATTAACAATTCTTCATTTAAAGAAATACCTAAATTTATGAAATACATGTATGAAATCATATATAATGACTTTGGCATAGGAAACAGTATTTCAACATTTTAAAGAATATTGATAAACTATAAAACAACACCCAAAACCTCATATTGGAAATATATAACAAGTGGACACTCAATACAGTTAACTGAAGATATTAAAACAAATATCTTATTATCGATAAAATATACATCCTTTACACAACACTGGAAAGTTTTTAATTGGAAATGCTTACACAGAGCATTCTTAACCCCAGATAGAATCAGTAAAATTAGTTCTTCCATAAAAGGAATATGTTGGAGATTTGAGCAAGTACACAATGCAGATTGGAACCACATTTTCTTTGACTGTGTTAAAATTAAGCCATTTTGGAATGGTATTAATAACTTTCTACAAGCTTTACTTAATGAATCATTTTATTTAACTAAATCCCTTATATTATGAAATGTGAATGAAGGTCCTCATTTGAATAGGTCAAACATGTATCTAGTATGGATTATGCTTCCAATTTCAAGCAAGTGTATAACAAGAAGATTGAATACAAACATAATACCAACTTTGGAAGACGTCTACAGCCTACTGAAGACCACAGCATTATTGGAAATTAAAATTAAAGAATTAAGAATTTATCCAAAGCCATTCATCAACAACCCTTGGGTAAAAGTTTTATCGTTGATTGACACTATACAATAATTGATCAGACACTCTGATAATGAATTGAACATACTTGTAAAGTAACTGTATACATTAAGATCTGTTATAGTGTCAGGCTAATGTAAATAGTGTACATAGTTATTTAAGATTTTATGTATAAATACTATGGAATTCATTCAGATATGTTTGGTACATCAACAAGCAGGGGAAACTAAGTCTTACCCCTTATGTCGAGAGGCCCTGAAGTTGTGGCAATGGGTGATCTCCTCCAACTGCTTTCTAGTGGGAATGCACATTCCAGGGAAGTCAAACACTGTAGCAGACAGGCTCAGCAGGACCATTCTGATGCCTCATAAGTGGTCTCTGCACCCTTCAGTGGCAAACATGATCTTCCAAAAATGGGGTCTACCTTGCTGCGATCTCTTCACGTCTCCTTCCAACATAATGCAGCAAGATTTTTTCCCTGATCCCTCCATAGCGACATCACCAAGAGATGCTGTGGTCTATGCTTGGCCCCCCGGTCTGCTTTATGCTTACCCTTCTCTTCCTGTCATAACCAAATTTCTTCAGAAAGCTCAGAGGTTAAAGAGCAAAATAATTCTCATTGCTCCCCTTTGACCCTGAGAGATGTGGTTTCCCTTCCTTTTGTCTCACCTAGTTTGTCCACCGTGGACTCTGGATTCCATTCCAGACCTTCTGTCCCATCCTTCAGGGCGTTCCTACCCAGACCTATCCAGCCTGAAATTGACCGCTTGGTTGGTTCAGTTCCATTGATGGCAAGAAATTCTGGGCTTTCTTCCCCTGTTAGAGAAATCTTAGTTGGAGCACATACAGTTTCCACCAGAAAAATATATAACAGCAAGTGGAAGAGGTTTTCCATTTGGGCTCACCAAAATCACCTGGATCCTTTCATGGCTCCCATTCCTGCTGTTTTAGACTTTTTAACGTCCATTTTTCGTAATGGAGCTATTTTATTTACTGTGAAGGTACAGTTGGCAGCAATCTAAAACTTTCACACTGGAGAGAATTCATTACCTTTTGCGTTTTCCAAGTTGTGCAAAACTTTACTTAAGGGCACCTTTCTTCCTCGACCTCCTGTTAAGGATCCCAGTCCTCCATGGGACCTTACCATGGTCTTGCAAGTGTTGGTTGCACCTCCCTTTGAAATAGCAGCTAAGGTTGATTTGAAGCTTTAGTCATGGAAAACTGCTTTCTTAGTAGCCATCACTTCTGCTAAAAGAGTAACTGAACTTCAAGCATTATTTATTAAGCCACCCTACTTGATCTTCCATAAGGATAGAGGGACTTTGCGTACCAACCCTTATTTTCTGCCCAATGTTGCAGCTGAGGCTAACACTAACCAGGTCATCAGTCTCCCAGTTTTCTTCCCCAGTTTCCAAAACAAAGGGGAATACAAACTCCATATGCTAGATGTACATAGGCAATTACATTTTTATTTGGATAGAACTAAACGCTTCAGGAAGTCTGACCAGCTTTTTTGGTTCATATTCAAAGACTTATTTTGGGAAACCAATTTACAAATTAACTCTGGCTAATTGGCTTACAAGCTGCATTCCACTGGTTTACTCCATTAGAGGAATACCCTTACCTCTACCCATCAAAACCCATTCTACTAGGTCAGTATCCACTTCCACTGCTTTCTGGTCTAGAGTGCCTATTGATGATATTTGTTCTGCGACTACTTGATCAAGTTCACATACTTTTATATCTCATTACAATCTGGACATTGTTTTCAGGAATAGGGCCTCCTTTGCTTCTGCTGTGCTCTGGAATATCCTTCCATAAGGGCCTCCCAAGAGTTATGTAGCTGGGGACACTGTCCCACGGGATGAAGATCAAATGAAAAACAACTTCATTTAAAAAAAATTATGTACTTACCATGACGTTCCATCTGAGTTGTTGCTTTTTCATTTGTCTTCAACCTTCCCTCCCTCCATCCCCCTTCCAAATTATTTTTTTCTGGAGAACTGATGGTTATTGTTGTCAACAACATGGTATCTATTTTTAGAGCCTGAAGTACTCTTTGTTCTATTCTATTCGGGGACATGTGTTGTTTTTTTTTTTTTTTACCTTGTGTAAGATTACGCAGTTAGTTACCTTGTGAGCAGCAAACTCGTTCTGAGGGATGAAGGGTGAGCAAGGTGTTATGGGTAGGGTAGGAGGAGCTTTTCTGATCCTAGAGCTATGTTATACGGCCGAGTTGTATCCGATGTCGGATCCAAACCCACAGGTTGGAGACAAATGAAAAAGCAACAACTCAGATGGAATGTTATAGTAAGTACATACCTTCATTTTTTTGCAGGGGAAAGCTGCCCTGCGCCCCCCACCCGCTGATAATTATATATACTGACTCCAACATTGCACAATTGTCAGGAAAGGGGTAAATTCACCAACCCTGAGAATTGTCCAGTCTGCCACTTTAGTCATATGTTGACAGTCTGTTTTGTTGCTTAAATTTGCAAGCTAAACAGATGATGGCCAAAGCACCACTCGACAGAAGTAGTGGAATGCATACATATATATATGTATGTATATGTGTGTGTGTGTGTGTGTGTGTGTGTGTGTGTGTTATCTTTAATTTTAATGTTCATGCTATTTGCTACTGCTGTTAATTCCTCTGGGAATTCTAACTTTCCACTGTGTTGTTTGTTTGCTTAATATAGAAGATTGTGATTGAGTCACTAATCATAACCCATTTATTATGTGTTTGAGATATGAATGCCAAGAAATTCCACAGGGACAGGATTTTTTGAGAAGTAATTCTTCTTTTATGCCAAAAATGATATCCAAGTTTACTTTAAGCCAAACTGTCCAACTCTCCATTTTCTTTATTGAATCGAAAAAATGGGGGAGAAAGGATACTTCACACGTGGATATCCACAGACAACCCAGGTACTACCTTGACAGAACTATATTTCTCAGATTGTCAGATCAGTTTATTTCTTGTGAAGTTAAGAAGAAGGGATAGCTTGTGCCAAAATAGACTGTATCCAAATGATTGTACCCACCATAGCAAATCTGTTCCAGACAGGGTCAAGGCCCTCTGTGCCAGGGCCTTGTCTTCATTTAAGGCTTTTTGGAAAGGGTTGGAGTCTAGAAATATTCTAGAAGCTGCTACTTGGTCCTCTGTACATATGTTTGCAAAGTACTATAAGCTTGATTCCTTCTGTAGGCCCAGAACAAGCTTTCTAGAACAGTTCTCCAAGGGTTCTTGGACTCTTCTCTTTACACCTCCCAAAAGTAGTTAGCTATGGTAATCTACTCACATAGCTAAGGCTACTACTGCAATGATCAGGATGATGAACATAGTACAGTTGTGTAAGGTGAACTTAGCCATAATAGTGGATGGCTGAATGATCACTACTGCAGTAGCCGCTCCCTCCCTCTACTACCTTGTTTTTTTGTGTGTTTTTTTACGCCAGGTTGTGGACATTTATGTTTTGTTGTTTCTAGCATAGTCCTTTCAGCCTCCCTGTTTCTGCTAGCAGGAAAGCTCTGAAGAGTCTTAGGTTAGTACTAAGCTAACTGCCCTTGCGCATTTTTTAAGCTCAGCCACTATCCCTTGTGAGACTCAAACCCTGCACCTTGTGTTTGTAAGGCAAACACCTTAACCATTAGTCCACCCTCCCAACCCTAACGTCTCATGCCCAAAAGTGTTTTTTTTTAGTCAGCTCAGCTCAAGCTGCTTGACAGTTTGGGTGCATGGAAGCTGCTCTGAAGCTTTGTAAGTCTGCTGGTTATTATATCCTTGGCAGGATGTAACCATATAGCTAAGGCTACTACAGCAATGATCATTCGAACATCTGCTTTTATGGTAAGTTCAACTTACACAGCTGTACTTTCATAATGCTAAACTATTAATAACATCCTTCAAAATAAACACCAAGATAAAATAGTCCTACTAGGTCTATACAAACCACCAGGTAACAATGCCTCCAACTTAGAAAATATTCTGTACTGGATCTCTACTAATATACAATAAGAAACAGTAATCCTAGGTGATGTAAATATTGAGTGGAGCACCATTAACTCAAACAGCCCAACAACAGGCATACAACTGGATGGTTTTACTCAACTTATTAGTACCTTAATAAGGTATCATAAATAAACAGAAAGGTAATCCATCTTGTGGAGTACTGTCACATCCCATCCAAATAAGTATTCATCCTATGGTACTCTGCACAACTCTCTCAGCAACCACCTAACAACCTATCTAATCAGACAGCAAACCCAAATATCCTTGAAACACTAGTATAAGGATGTTGGAAATCTATTCAGATTCCAAACTGATAACTTTGTGTGTGCCTTACAACATAATAACTGGAATATATTAAAAAAAACTGCTTGTTGATGCAGTTTTAGCAGTGAACAAGACCTTCCTTAGCATGCTTAACAAACTAGCCACCATCAGTGTAAGAAGACCTTTCACTATCTAAGAATAGCAAACAGTTTATCGAAGATAGAGACAAAGCCTGGATAAAATGGATACACAATAAAATATCCACAGATTTACAACTAAAACAGCTAAAAAAACAAATGAAATACCAAGTCCTAAATGCCAAAAAGCCACCTGTACAAAATATCAATATAAATATAAGTGTGACGCAAAACTATACTTGACCTCCGTCAGTAACCTTTTAAACCCAGGCAAGATCCACCAAACCATGTCCTCTGACTTCTCTTCAAAATGTGAGCATAGCCTCTCTATTCACTTCTCATTTTATTAAAACAGTAGCCTCTTTTCTTACTAACGCTTCCATCACCAACAGAAGCACAAACTGCCAGTCAACTCAACTCTTTTTTCATTTAGCTCATTCCCTACCATATTTATCAGAAAACTCCTACAAAAACTAAAACCTGCTACTTTAGCCCCAGCCAGTCTTCATCTAGAACATATCAACACTGCTGCTGATGCAGTGGCATATGCAGTATCTATTTTAATCAACTGCTTAATAAAAAAAAACTAAGTAGCTTAACTCTGGGGAAAAAAACTGTCATACCTCTACATGAGATGGTCCTCCCAATAACCTTTCCAGTTTTTTAGACCCATCACAATGCTATCACACCTATCAAAAATTCTGGAAGAGTGCATTCACTCCCAACTTCTCAACTATATCCTAGAGTGTGAACTCTTCTCTCCAGTGCAGCTTGGCTTCAGATTATATCACAGTACCACTACAGCCCTGCTTAGCTTTACCAACATAGTTAATGAAACTGGTATCCATCTTTCCCCTTGGCTTTCAATACTGTCGTCCCCAAAAAAATCCTACATAAACTTTCCTTATTTGGTCCGACAGAGTCTGCTAACTAGTTTGATCATTACTTAACTCATTAACAACTAACAGCTAAAAACTTGCTGCAACACACAAACTGACAATGGCCAATATCCAGGAAAAAACTTTTATTCCCGTTGCTAAGTGCTTTAGTTCCTCAAAGTGAGACTTCTTCAGAACAAATAAATTCCACAATAAAATTGCATTTAAAATGCCATTTCAGAAGTCACATGATAAAAAAAATGTACCAATAGTAAAAACATTTCAATTAACCAAATAATTAAAGCTCTAAATAACGTCAATCAAGCATTATAATATTGTAATCTCAAGACAGAATTAATAGAACAAGAGTCATTGAGTCCTTGGTAACTCATGGCATCCAACTTTAATTGCCATTCTAACTCACATTTCTCCAAGTGTTCTTATATAACAAAGCCCTGGGGATCTCTACGAACCTGATGAAGCAACTAGTGTAGTTGTGAAAGCGCTAACCATTTTTATTTTTTCTATTTTTGGTTTGAATAAACTTATGTTTGTGTGCTAACTTGGTGCATTTTATTTTATTTTACATATCTCTACGAACCTGTTCTATAACTAAAAAAACAAAAGCTGTGTGTGCTTTCTTTCTCCACTTATTTTATAAAGTGCATCAGTAGATTTACATTTGCAAATATCAAACAAATGTTCCTAAGTGTGCTTCTTGAGATTTCGAGAAATTTTCCCGACAAAGAATGCTGAACACTGCCTACATATAGTTAAACTGCCATTGTAGAATTACAAGAAAACCTTCCTTTTGGTTCATAAGTTACATTCCTAAACTGAAAATATTTTTTTATACATATATAAGCTCTATACATTTCATTAAATAGCTGTTTTCCAACTGAAGCTTTTTAAACTTAAGCAGAATTTTCTCAAAGTAATTTAACTGTTGCTTTAAAGAACCCATAAGTTCGATAGATAATTCAGTCAGGAATTCAAACTAGTTCTGTTTCCAGTCCTTCAGATCATTAAAGGACATCAAACCATTCGTGATAGACACTTCCTGATTAGTTACTGGTATAGGTTGTATAAGCAGGAAGCCTAAGAGAATGGTAATACTTTAAGATGTAAGAATAATGCTTATATGACCAATAGGGGTATGCTTAACTGTGGATGTTGTCCCCAGTGCACTTATATATGTGTAAAAGATAATTTTCAGGTTAGGAATGTAACTTATGAACTGAAAGGAAGGTTTTCTTATAATTCTACAATGGTAGTTTATCTGGCTCAATGCCAGCAATGTCTAGCATTTTATATCGGGAAAACGTCTGAAAACTCAGGGAGCACATTTATGAACATTTGTTTGTTATTTGCAAATGTAAATCTATTAATGCACTTTAGAAATATGTGGAGAAAGAAAGCATACACAGTTTTTTGTTTTTTAGTTATAGACTAGGTTCGTAGAGATTCCACGGGACTTTGTTATAGAAGAACACTTGGAGAAATGTGAGTTAAAATGGCAGTTAAAGATGACTGGCACAATTTACTTGAGACTCAGTGAATCTTGTTCTATTAATTCTGTCTTGAGATTAAAATATTATAATGGCTGATTTATGCTATTTAGAGCTTTGATTATTTGCTTAATTGAAATGTTTTTACTATTAGTGTATTTTTTTAATCATGTGCCTTTTGAAATAGTATTTTAAATGCTATTTTATTGTGGTATTTATTGCTCTGAAGAAATTCAATTTTGAGGAACGAAAGTGCTTAACAACTGGAATACAAGTTTTTCTTCTGGATATTGGCCATTGTCAGTTTGTGGATTGCGGCAAGTTTTTGGTTGTTGGTTTATTTATTTATTTTATTTTATTTTACATTTGTTGACCAGGAAAGTTCGACTGGGTATATTCCCATTTTCAGCGGAGGTCCGGGGAGAAAATCTTCATATAGTCAGACATATGAGATTTACATAATGTAAGAGTACAATCTAGCATATAAGAAACAGTATAATTATAGTAAAGACACAATTCAACAGGAGAAATTACCTATATGTCAGAGTATAATATCACAAGGAAGGCTCCATATATTCAGACAAGCAAAAATTCACATAATATAAGAGTATAATCTAGCATTTCAGAGGGAAAAAAAGCAGCGTATTTATAGCAAAGACACAGTCTGACAGGTGATGACATATGTCAGAGTATAATAATATAAGGTGCAAGACATTTGCCTAGTAGTATTCATTTTTCACATAGAGAAAAGAGTAAACATCGCACTGCAATCATCTGCTAGTTAAAGGATATGAAATAGTAATGAGATACTGATAACCTGTTGACAGCTAATCGTAGAGCTGGCAGCTAATTAGTGGTACAGGAGAAAGGGGGGGGGGTTAGTAGGGGTATGGACAAGGACATAGCCAGTGAGATTTTAGGTGTGCTTTAAGAGCATTTTTGAAGAGACTGCTGAAAGGGAGGGTAGTTATGGCAGTGGGAAGTGAGTTCCAGATTTTGGATAGGGAGTAGGAGAATAGCACTTCCCCTGCAGAGTTGTTGGGTTTTGTGACTTGGAGTAGATTGTTGCTGCAGGAACGAAGGGGTATGGAGGATTGGTAGGGTTGGAGAAGTGTATGAAGTGAGGGAATTTTAAGAGGGTGGTTTACAACTTTATGAGCAAAGGTAAGTTGGGTTAGGTGTAGGAGTTGACGGAGCTGAAGCCAGTCTAGGTTTCTAAGGGAAACACAGTGGTGACTGCGGTGGGAGTCCTCTGATGCAGATTTTGCAATTTTATTGTAGCAGGCTTCGAGTTTTTTTAGGTCTGATTGTTGAAGATTTGTGAGTATGGGTGGTATATAGAGTAGGGGTTGAGATTAGTTGGGAAGCTGTGGTAGAGATTCTGGCTGGTTTGGTAAGGTATTGTTGGTTTCTATACAAGGCACCCAGTTTTTTGTGGACTTTTTTATTGTGAGTGACATGTGAGTGTCAGATTTGAGTTTGTTGTCAATCTGTACACTGAGTAGCTTAGTGTGGGCTGTTGGTGAGATGGAAGTGTTGTCTTTGGCAAGTATGTTGAAATGGGGGATGTTTGGGGTAGATTTTCAGGGTTGAAAGATGAGTTTGGTCTTATTTGGGTTTAGGAGGAGTTGAGCATTTAATAGCCAACTTTCAACAGAAGAGAAAGATGCTTGAGTGATCTGTTGTAGTTCTGTTAGAGTTGGAGCTGAGCAGATGAGAGTGGAGCCATCTGCATACTGTATGAGGGAGGCATGTTTGGTGGTGGTGTGCAGGTCATTGGTAAAAATGGAGAAAAGCAAGGAGCCAAGGATGGAGCCTTGGGGAACCCCGAGAGTAACAGGGAGGTGAGGGGATAGATCGTTATGCCAGACAACTGACTGCTGGCGGCCATGTAGATAGCTGTCGAACCAATTGATGACAGGTATGGAAAAGGAGAGGTTGGAGAGTGCAGAAAGTAGAAAATCATGTGATACAATATCAAAAGCCTTTGATAGGTCAAGAAATACAGCAGAGGAGAAAAGGCCATTGTTTGTATGTTGGAGAATGGTGTTAGTGAAGGAGAGCAGAGCAGTTGTGGTGCTATGGTGTGGTCTGAAATCATGCTGTGTGTAGGAGAGGAGATTATTGTCTAGGAGATAATTGGAGATCTGTGAGTTGATACATTTTTTGAGTATCTTGGAGAGAGGCAAGAGGATGGCAGTGGGGCAGTAGTTGGAGATGTCTATTGAGGGTCCGCTTTTGTGTAGGGGTATGATGTGGAATATTTTCCATAAGGGTGGCACATAGGACTCAGATATGGAGCGGTTGATTAATATGAAGAAAAACATCAGCTGCTATTTTTAGGTATTCTGTGGGCAGGTTGTCAGCTGCTAGTCTTGTGGGTTTAAGTTTTATCAGTAGTTTTTTCATGTTAGACGTGGGTACTGTGGAAAGGAAGAAGGGAGGGAGGGGTGGAGTTGGTTTGGGTGTGGGGGGTGTTGATGTAGGGAAGTGTTTTTTAGTTAGGGATAGAACAGTCTCTGTAAAATGTTTGTTGAAAGAGTCAGCTATGCTACAGGTGGAGAGAGGGGTGGTTGGTGGGGGGGGGGTGTTTACCTTCCCTGGGCAGAGGATAGAGTTAATTGTGGACCAGAATTGCTTTGGGTTGTGTTGAGAGGAGTTATTGGATGTCTGATAGAAAAGGGCTTTGTCTGGTTTTACTTGCTTTTTGACTTTGTTACGTAGTTCAAGGAGTAGTTGCCTATCTGAGGGAGTTTTTGGTTGTAAGCCATTGTTCACATATTTTATCCCTGGATTTCATAAGGTCTTTGGTGTTTTTTTGTAGCCAGGGGGATGTTTTAGTTTGGATTTTGGTGCATCTTTGGGGGGCATGGAAGTTAAGGATGTTGAGGAAAATGCTGTTAAAGTAGTGGACTGCTTAATCTAGGTTGAGGTATTTTAGGGGTGACCAGTTTATTTTTTGTAGGGAGGTTGTGAAGGAGATGGAGTTGAATTTAGCTTTGTAGCGAATGTGTCGGTGGACAATGGGTTTACTGCAATTTATGTGGTGTTTTAGTAGGAAGGTTGGGGAGTGGTCACTTAGGGAGTCAGGTAAGGAGCCTGCCAGGTAAGAGTGAGGATCTCTGTTGACCAGGGCCCAATCAAGAATGGTGTGATTATTGGGGTTTTTATTTATCCTGGTTGGGGATTGTATAAGCTGTGAGAAGCCATGGAGATGTAGGTGGAGTGCTGGGGGTTTACTATTGCAGGATAGCCAGTTGATGTTAAAGTCACGTAGTATGATGGCTTCTTGGGGTAGGGCTGGCTCAGTTTAATAGGTTTTCAAGGGGGGTTATATTTTGGCCTGGAGGAAAGTAGCAGCCTATTAAGTTGATTGCTTTCTTAGGATTTAATTTTAGGGTAGCATAGAGGATTTCTTCCTTGTCAAGCTGGGGAGCTGACTTGGTGAGAATTTGGATATTGAGGTGATGTTTATACATCAGTGCCACTCCTCCTCCTTTTCTGAATATTCTGTCCTTGTGGAGTATTTTATATCCAGGTGGGAGTATTTCTTCACTTTTGATGTGAGGTTTAAGCCGAGATCGTGCATTCAACTTGCTTTTGGTTCCTGGTTTTATTTGTGTTCATTAACAGTTATATAGAGCGGCATGCCACAGCACTAGCAGCCTACACACATCTTGCATTCCAGAGCATTTTCAGAAAAGTAAGCTTAAAAAGCTTGCAATAAAGAAATGTAAATATTTTGTGACCAATAAAAGCTGTTGAAACTGTACAAGTAGCAATGTTATCAGTAAGAAGTATTCTTTACATAATAATAGTGAGTGCATTCATATTCTTTTCTGTAAATTCTGTAATATATTATAATGCACACAAATCCCAAATTATATTTTTTTTCTAAACTTTCACAAACATATTTTCATATCTTGAAAAAAATGTATAGCCTAGACATCTATTGTTAGAACATTTTTGTTAACGGGACATAAGCTTTCACAAGACAACAAGAACTATCTCTGTAAGTACATGCTTATTGAGATATTTATGGAAATATGAAAACATATTTAATTGTATAATTAGCAATACAGATAATACTGGATAGTTCTCAAGATATGCAACATACAGTGCAAATATTAAAGACAGTTTTTTTTCAACATCTAAGGTTTCACCAAATGCCACGCAACAGTTTGTAAGTCACTTGCTTTTGAAATTTTGAGTACAATTGGACATATTGCTAATTTTCATAATTACTGTCAAACAGCACTATTTCCAGTATAGTGTGATATTAAGCAACATTTTCAGTGAATTGTCCTGCCTCCCACATTGGTATTTCACACCATACACCTCAATAAAACGTAGCTTTGTTAGTTATAAAATGTGAACATAAGTATGAAAGTAGGAATAATAAGTGGCAAACAAATATTAACTTATCAAACAGCCACTGCAAGTCCAAAGGAAATGTAATGGAACCACAAAAGGAAGGCACAGTCTTCAAGCAAAAGATTAACTTAATCAACTACAGGGCATCCTAGATTAACATTCTTAGTGTCATTTTGGCAGTAACTCTTTGTCGTTTCCAATACTGCTTATTATTAGCTAGTAAGTCACTTAGTTGAAGAGTCCAGACCCCAAAAAGTTCTGGATGCCATAGAGAGGCATGGATGTGAACTTGAGTGTGCAAAAATGACATTTTTGTTTGAATGCGTTAACAAACACACAGCAGGCTGTAAAGTGCAAGAATGATCCCTTCCTTGCCATAACCCATAACAAGTCTCAAGGTTCAGTTCTAGGTCCACTACTGTTCGACCTCTTAATAAATGATGTACAAACTGCCTCAGTGCATGCCTCTATAGTTCAGTATGTTGACAACTCTATAGTAATTTGATCAGCCACAAATCTGCTTTCCCTACAGTAGCTCACTGAACAATCTTTCTCTTCCTTATATATCTGGCTTATCAGTTTACAACCGCTTCTTATCCCCCCCCCCAAAAAAAAAAAACAAACAAAAAAAAAAACAAGCTAATATTGTTCCCCCAAAAAAGTTTAATATCTAAAAACTGCACTTCTCCATAACTTCAAACAACAGTACTAAAATGGAATTAGTGACATACATTAAATTGCTTTGAGTGTCCATAGATGACCAAATGATGTTTGACATTCATGGATCACATGTAATAAAAAAAGACGTACCAAAAAACTAGGCAATTCATCACAGCTACAACCAGGACTAGCATTGTTACTAGTTTCTTACTCCCAACCCTCCTATATGCCTTACCAGTTCTAACAAACTTAAAATCCTCCATAACCCTTAAACTGTGTTACAACAAAATAGACAAGTTTGCAAAACGTTCCATATGAGTCACCACTTGCCTCTTAAAAACTTAAACTTACTAGAATTTTCACATTGCCCTTACTTATGCACAGCTACATGTAATCCAAAAAGTGCTTCATAAACCTGAACAATGTCCATGCCTAGAATATTTTCTATTTCCCTACTTGCCGAACAGAACCTTGCAGTCCAGTTGCAAAATGCTGCTTGCCACAACTAAATCCAAAAAGTATGGTAAGTGATGCACTGTACTGTCTCTTACAAAAACAGAACTCCCTTCCATTTTCTATAAGTCAAATTGAAACTCTGCACTCTTTTAAAGTCAAACTGAGCCAACATATTAAACTTACTTGGCTTTACAACTGTGAAACTCGAGGATAATTTCTTCCATGCTGAATCACAGCACGGTATTATGCATTCACGTTTCATGTATTGTTCATAACCTAATTGCACTGCATTATACTTTGTGTTGATCTACTGTACAGGAAGCACTTTGTGTTCTTTATATGATTTATATTATATTGTAATGTATTTTATCATTAGGCCCTAATGAATGTGGTCTATGCCCAGTTGGACTTTCTCAGTCAACAAATGCAATAAAAAAAAAATAATAAATCAATAGTTGTAGATCTATGTATATGGGGGTTGAATGCTAATTGAAAAACTGTTATATGCTTAGTTACCCAGTTTTATAAATGAAAGCCAGTTATTTAGTTATAGATTTATCTAAAGACTGAAACTCTAGTGTGTTATGTCTTGACCTACCATACGACTTACAGCTGGATATGCTGTTGAAGTTGGATATCACTATCCTGGTGCATCATAATGAATTTTTTTGTGAGATTTCACTTTTCACTTTGCCATTTTAAACTGAGATAATTGACAAAGACTGTGTATTGCACTTTGTTATACAGTGCAAAGTAATGGGTTCACTTGCAATTTCTGTCTTACTTGGATATCTTTACTGGGCTAATTTTGTACAAAAATGTTGGATGTGAGGTCTGAGGTTAGCTGTACTCATGCTACTCTTAACTGATAGCTGCTAACCTAGTTTCAAAACAGAGGCTGTACTAACTACTTGGGAAAAATCTGACCCACACATGCTTTTCAGAGGAGAGCAGTAACCCCAACACCTTCTTAAACTGTGAAGACAAAGATGATTTGTTGACTTAGATCTTTCTGAGGATTACTTCGCACTGCTGTACTTTCACCAGTAATATCAGGTTACCGTAGGCCTACGTTTAGCAGATGACAGTAATATCTGTAAATAAATCGCTGGATGAGTCTTTTTTCCATTGCCCATGCTAGCTGAATAGCTGTTATAGGAGAAGTGATGGAATACTTTCTCAACTTGAAGCAAAAAAGCAGTGCATTTATAATCCAATCCTTCTTTTTGATCTAAACTAAAATGTATATGATTGCTAGTACATACCACTGCATGGATTAAATAAAAGTTTTCGTCATGGGCTTCCATTTCGAGGCAGATAAAATTATGATGTACTTGCTTCTTCTTACTTTACCTTGAAACATGTCTAAGTTAACATAATGTTCATTTTACACTGTACTCAACATGTTCCAAGAAAACAATCTTTGGTGCATAGTTGGTAGCTACTGAGTATTAAGGTATATCTCTGGCATGTAAAAATCATATCAGAAGTCAGAAAAAAATATATCTTCTCATGTTGAGACCAAAAGCTCTTAAAATACTAGATTCTAGGAAAATAATCAGTTACCATTTGAAATGTCTGGATCTACCAAATCAAGTCGAGAAATACAGAGATTGAATGGCTGAAAGATCGGACTTGTATATAAAAAGTTTGAGATGCCATTTTTTGGAATATTCCCTTTTCTGCAAGGCATTGCAATACCAGAATTGGTATGTAGTAGTTTGGGAATGTGGAGGGGTGTAGTGGGTGCTTACCCCCTGCAAAAATAAGTTTAAAGGAGAGGAGTGATTTTCGAGATCCACTGTTGTCCTCTGTTATTGATCTTTTTTTTCCGGCTTGTCAGCACTAGGCATTTTGAGTGCTGACATTTCAGTAGGGAGCCTAATAGTCAGTAGCTCTACAGTATAGTGTATACATAACTCACAGCAGTTTATTGATATGCTTATCAGTTACCATATTATACTTATTTATTTTCTTACTCATTTGTATTCTCCCAACTTCTTCTTGATGTCCTTTAATTAATATGTGATTTTCTCTTACATTCTCTTCAAGAAAATTTGAAAATTACTGTAACAGATTACTGATCTCATGTCAAAAAATCAGAATGAAAATGTGCCTCACAAAATGTAATCCCTTATAATTTCAAAAAATCAGTTTTCCATGTGAGTATTCACATGTATGCAGCATGTAAAGTAATATGGTTATAATCATAATATACTAATTACAAGTGATAACACTTTAACCCATTAGAAAATGAACAGTAAGTTACCAATGTGTATTGGTTACCACCTTCTGAAAATATGAAGGTTTCCTTACAGCTGTGCATAACTTTCTTAATGTTGAAATTCCTTGTTAAATTTATGTTAATCTGATCCTTTTTAACCACCAAATAAACATATTAAATACTTGTCTGTAGTTTCCTGATGTATTTACTTTTAAATAAGATATCACCATTTGAATGTTATTATGTGGTACAATGTACTCAGTTTCATATGTATCAGATTAGCAATTGCTAGTTAGTTAGAAGTCAAACCTAGAATCCTCTAATTAGCATAAACTTAGTCATTTACTTGGCATTTACTATAAGTATAAAAATAATTTGCGTTTGAAGTCTAAGCAGTTTAATAGCTTATAGGTTCATATATTGTTATTAGGCTTGTACTCCAGGAGGGCTGTTGAGGAGCCTAGTTCAAATTCCTAGTTGCCCCTAAGCACTATTAAGTTAAATGACTTGCTCAAGGTCACACAGCAGACATAAACCATGTCATGAAATGTCTGTTAAACATTGTGTTGCATTGCCCTTAAAAATGTGTATGTTTTACTGTAACAAAACTGTAATATATTCGGCGTCTTTCAGTTACAATAAAATATATCTGTTAATTTCCCTAAAACTCAGACTTAGTATAATACATGTATGCACAATAATAACATTTCCAGTAAACTCCTTTTAAGAATTCTGTAATTTAAACAGTTAAGTCTATTTGAAAAACATTTCTTAGTGTATGCAGAAGTCATTAAAGCTATCACTAAAACATTTAGTTGGTCTGTTAGTATAGTATTGTTTCTGTACTGCACTGCATCTTGTATATTAATTTTTAAACTCACATACAGTATATATGTATTTCAGAATAAAATAGATGGGTAAATAATCACATTCACAGTCTTCCTGTGAGACACTAAGAATCTAAAAAAAAAAAAAAGGTAAAAGAATGCTTTCAACTTATCTAATCAAACTATGTGTGTCAGCTGTGAAGTATAACCAACTGCCCAGCCAACACAGCATGTTGTGAAAAGACTGGACTTTTAGGCTCATATGTGTTTACTAGCATAATGACCACAAGGGCATTTTTAAGCCTAGCCATGCATCCCAAATCTCTGACGAGTTATGATACCTTTGATAAATGTAAGCATGGGCCTGGGAGATGAACCATTTACAGGTTACCTGTTTGCATCGGAGACATAGCTGCCAAACCAGGGATGAATTTCTGGTTTCCCATCCAATTGTCCAAGTTGCACTTGAATTGGATTAAGGAAGAACTCTGCTTCATATGGATGGAGTGCCTGTTCCACAGATGGGGTAGTCTCTGGGATACATACCTATCTCTCCAGCAGGTCCTATTTATATCACAGGCAAGGTTTAAGTCTTTAGAACGGGTAATTCTGGTACTGTTTATTTTGTGGATATGCAGGAGGTCCATCAGAGTGGTGTCTGACAATGCCCTGTATGCCAGGCATAGATCTTCCCTCAAAACCCTGTAGGAGACAAAATACAGGGATAGGGCCTTGAGGCGGTCTGCATAGGGCATATTACTTATGCCCTGTACTCTTTTAGTAAGGAACTTCTTTGGACATTCCAGTTGTTGGATATGCCTGGTTAGGTACATACCAAAGGGGGCATTGTACTCAATGATAGGTCTGATGAATGCCAGATACAGTGGAATAATGACTTCCTTGTCCTTGGACTTAAATGCTTTTAGCCATTATTAATCTAATATTTACTTGAAAATCAAATGTGAACACTGACGTATAAATGTCACTTCTGAAAATGAGAAAAAAAAAAAAACAGCAAAACCCCCCAAAAGCTAGTATTAGCATGCAAATATTTATGTATACCGTTTATTACTTATCACTGTCACACACCTGCCATCTCTTTTTGCCTGTTTTTTCATTAAAGAAAACTAAGTAATGCATTCAGAAGTATAACTGAGAAAACAGTATCAGACATATTTCTGTCTTTTCATTTGTGAAGTGGCTTCATTATGCATTTCTTTTTTCTGAGAGCTGAGTGTCAAAGTCTCATTTAACAAAGCTTACAGCTTTTTGTAGATATATTTTCTTAAGCTTCATTATAGCAGTTTGTGGTGGAATATAAATACATGTTAGTATCCCCTTAGCCCTACAAATCTGCCATTATTATTGTTTTATCCTGTTGTATCACTATTGGAGTTCCTCTTGCAATTAATATAAGTACTCCTGTTTTCTCTTGTCCATGTATTCTGCTGAATAACCCCCTGAAAATCTTTCTTTATCAAATTCACGTTTAGTTCTTTCTGACTGTGTCTCCTGCAACATCGCTATTTCCACTGTACGTTTTTTAATATAGTTCACTACTGTTTCTTTTTTGTATTTATCTGTGAGACCATTGATATTTAAAGACATTACAGAAAGCATCATTGCATTAAAAAGTTATTATTCCCACCTTTTATATGTAACACCTTTTTTTTTTAATGTCTAGTTCTAGCTTTTATGTTGCATACATAAACTGTCTGACAAGTTGAACTTTTATATAGTTGTTTTTTGTCATATCCATTTGAGCCTATGTCACATCTTACAAAACGTTTTGATGTGAAGTTGTCCTATATCACCTTCATTCTCTACTGATGGGTTTGGAACTGATCCTCGGTTCCGACTTGGCCATTTACTAAAGCTCAAGGTCTTCAACTAGCTTGTGGCTCACTCCCTATCTCATCATGCTGTAGGGCATTCCCCAGATATCGTTTACCACTGAAGCGGATCGAGTGTCTCATCTAGCTCTGGCTAAGTGAAATTGTTTTTTTTTTCCTATTTCTCAACCTTAATTTTTCAAAACGTTTTTATACATTTTACTAGTTTAATAATTTTCTTTCTTGTGTGTGTGTTTAGAGTGCCATTTTCTATAGATATATAGTGTTTGTTAGTTCTTGTTTGGCCAAGTGTTGTTAGGCCTCAATTCCCCTATCCCTATTTACGACAAGTGTGCTTTACAAATATTTTCTTACGTAGAAATTGTGTTAGTGTAGTTAGAAATCTCTGTTTTTTGTTAGATATCAGTCTGCAGTTGAAGCTAATGTGTCTGTGTGTCAATTTAGTCCTTTTTTAATGGGCTGATTTTCATTGTATATCTTCAGCAAGGAATTTTAAAGGTTTTTTTGTGTAATTCCCTTCTCATTCCCCTTGTAGCTCATTTTATTTAGAGAGCTATAGAGCCCACTTTTAATTAGAGGGTGTGTTTTCATTGTATATCTTTATTAGGTGTGTATTTCTAGCAGAATGCTATTTTCATTTTTTTCTCAAAGAGCAGTAAAATTGTTTGTGTGTGAATCTCTTCTTGTTCCCCTTATAACTCATTTTATTTAGAGAGCTGTTGAGCCCATTTTTAATTAGAGGGCTGTTTTTTTCTCTTTTTTTCTTGGTGTGTGTTGTGTTGTATAGTGTCAAGATGTCGAAGCAGTCTAAGGAGACCAAACCTTCAGCATTTAAAAGGTGCCCCAAGTGTTCTCAAAAAATGTCCATTACTGATGGACATACTGATTGCATGTATTGTTTGGGGGCACTGCATTTACGTGAGTCTTGTTCGATTTGCCACTCCTTCAGCTCAAGAGTCCTTCATGAAAGAAGGAATAAGCTGATCCTTAAGGCCCTACTTAAGTTTACCTTTTCTGAAGCCTTCTTTCTGAGCAGGGTCAAAGCCTCCAAAAAAGTCAGCATCCCCCTTGCAAAAATCAGACAAGGGCTGAAAAAGACCATTATCTGCATCTTCTGATGGATCGGAACCATCTAAAAAAGTTTCAAAAGTATCAGAGCCCATTGAACTTGTTTGACCTTCCACCTCGGCTCCATCTGTTTCTGGGCTGATGGTGTTGCAAGTTAAGAGCCGCTCACCTGCATTGGAGCCGGTTTCTCCTGCACCACAGTCACCAATATTTCAATCTGTGGCATCTCCAGCCCCAACCTCTCATTCTTCCAGGAGCCTTTCAGATTTTGATATGGCTCGTCCGGTGCAGAAGCTGTTGAGGACGCCGGTGCTGGCAAAAAATTTTGTCAGAACCAACCAAATCGGCTTTGGAACCGACAAGACTCATCCCTTCTACATCGATTCCTCCTCCGACCCAGACTGTGGGCTTGGAGCTGGAATGTGTAGAACTGATAGAGGTGGAATCGTCGGGGCCGAGACCTACTTCAGCATCTTCAGCTTAGACTGCTCTGACTACCTTAGTGCCATCTGAGGTGTCTAGGAGTCGATACTCCCCACTCGGGTCCAGAGAGCACAGTCGGATTGAGCTTTTATCAGTTCTGGACTTGCCTCTCAGGGCCTTGGCTCCTACCTCTGTCTCGGAGCCTCCACCTCTGGTGCCGAGGAGATCTTCCAGTTCCTCGGAGCTGGGGGTTTCCTCTCTCATGAGAGAGGGGCTTTCATGGCTATGAGGAGAGCTTTGTCCCCATGGGCATCCTCTGCATCAGATCTTTCTGTTCCTCCCCTTAAGGCACCAGTATCTGTTTCGGCACCGGTATCTGTTTCTGCACAGCCGATCCAACATCAGAGTAGAGACCTGAAGCCTCAGGAAGCCCCAGAGGGCAAACTCTTCTCTTCCAGAACCTCTCTGGAATGCCCATCTGAAGAGGCACCCCAGAAGAGACTATGTAAGAGGAAGCAATTGGACTCCCCGGAGAAGTCACTCACATCAGACACGGACCTCAGTGAATCAGAAGGGTCCCCAGGGTTGCACTCTGAGGATGTCTCTTTGCAGACATCTTGGAAGTCCTTAAGCAAAGAGGCAGCTGGAAGGCCACCACCCCTTCTGACGAGGAGTCTGTTTACCTGAAGGATATTGGGTCTCAACCTTCTGCCACTTGAGTGGCTCTGCCTTTCAATGGGCTTATGGAATTAGTTTGTCAAAAGGCGTGGGAGTCTTTGGACACAGTGGAATCTGTCCCTAGGAGAACAGATAAGTTTATAACATCCCCAGAAGCCAATACCTTTCTCACTAAAGATGTTCCCATAGATGCTATGGTGGCGGCAGCCATCAAAAAGGAGTTATCGGAAACATCCACATCTGTCCATTCCTCCGAACAAAGAGTTGCCTACAATGGACAGATACGGTAAGCGCATGTTCTCTTCAGAGACCTTTACACTCTGGTCCCTGAATTACCTCACTCACTTTGCCAGGTTACAGAGAGATCTTCTAAAGGAGCTTGAAGATGCTCTCCAGGGTTCTGTAGCCATGGGAGTGGCTGATAAAGTATACTCCCAGCTCTCCACCCTCAATTCATTTGTTAACTCATCCATGAGGCTCATCTCTTATGCAGCCGATGGAGCGAGTAGGTCAGTGGGTTCAGGAATTGCCCTTGGGAGATATTCCTGGATGCACTTGTGTCACTTTGCGGAGCCCTTCAAGTCATCCTTCATTAATACTCCCTTAGATGGCTCATCACTGTTCAGGCCTAAAGTCAAAGAAACACTTACTAGGTGTGAACAGGAAGGAAAGACTCTCTCTGCTGTCGGAGTCCATTTTTCCACACCTTCTAGACCCTATCCCAAGAGTCAAAAGGGAGGAAAAATGTGGTTTCAGAAAACTTAGAGAGCCTTTCAAGACACACATGGTGAACCTTCCTCCAGGAGCAGAGGAAGAGGTAATAATGGAAGATGCTAACTATGTGGCAGAGGGGGTCAACAAAACCAGGACGATAGAGAATCATTCTTTGGTAATCCTTTTTCAGCGTTCCTGAAAGGAAGCCCGTCCTGTACCCAGGGGGTCACTTATCCTTGTATCCAGAGCCTGACTAAAAATAACAAAAAAAACAAGTGGGTACACATGATCATATCTGGAGGTTACTCCATACCCTTTTCCATGCCACCCCCACTAATAAAAAGGATTCTGGATGTTCCACCCAGTCACTGGAAGCAAGCAACCATAAAAGTTCAAAAATTGCTAGAAAAAAGTAATTGAACCAGTCCCCACAGACCAGATAGGATCCGGAACTTACTCAAGGTTCTTTTTAGTTCCAAAGAAAACAGGGGAATGGAAACCCATACTGGATCTCAACAGTTTAAACAAATATTTAAAGAAGACAAAGTTACGGATGGTTATGCTGGAGTCGACACTCCCTTTTCCAGGAAAAAGATGATTGGATGTGCTCTATAGACCTCCAGGATGCTTTACTACTACATAAAAATGGACAGGTCATCCAGGAGTCACCTGCACTTTCAGCTGGGAGCCAGTCATTGCCAATTCTGAGCCCTGCCCTTTGGTCTTACTACAACCCCCAAAGTGTTGACCAAATGTATGGCAGTGGTCATGGCTCACCTGAGGCGTTTAGGATTCAGGGTGTTTCCATATCTGGACGACTGGCACCACCAAGCATTTACTTTCACAAGCAAGAGACACCACCTTGAATGCCTGTGCTCAGTTAGGAATTACAATAAACTATGAAAAATCTGCCTTATTGCCATCTCAGCATATCATCTTTATAGGTGCAGACTTAGACATGGTTACAATGATGGTAAAACTTCCACCAGACAGGATACAAACCTTATGAGCACAGGTTCAAGACCTCCTCTCAAAAACAAAGGTTCAAGCAAGGACAATTCTCAAAGTATTGGGTACGATGGTGGCAGTGATCACTATGATCCCCTTAGCTCGGATGCCCATGTGAGTCTTACAGTGGCTCCTATTCACCCAATGGTCCTTGAAGGAACTTCCGATGTCGCATCAGATAATGCTAACAAAATCTTGCAGAAGAGCCCTACGTTGGTGGCTACATTCAGTTGAAGTGACCTTAGGTCGTCCTTTCATTCTCCTATTCCCTCTAGCCACAGTGACCACGGATGCTTCCCAGATAGGTTGGGGGGGGGGGTCATTATCAGGGAATGACAGCCCAAAGCACATGGCAGGATTATGAGGCCCATTTGCATATCACTGTCCTAGAGATGAGAGTGGTGCTTCTGACATTGCAGGCATTTCAACACTATCTTCCAATTGCAGTCCAGAAAGACAACTTGTCAGTGGTTTGATATATAAACAAACAAGGAGGAACCAAATCCTACCCCCTTTGTCGAGAGGCCCTGAGAGTATGGCAGTGGGCAAATTCCTCCCAATGCTTTCTGATAGCAATGCACATCCCGGGGAAATCCAACGTGATAGCAGACAAACTCAGCAGAGCAATTCTAATGCCTCACAAGAGGTCCCTGAAACAAGAAGTAGTGGAAATGACTTTCTGAAAATGGGGCCAGCCTTGCTGCGATCTTTTTGCCATGTCCATGAACACAAGATGCAGCAGCTATTTTGCCCTAATCCCCTCCTCTGGGGGAATCCCCAAGGGATGCACTTGTACACAATTGGCTCCTGGTTTTCCTCTACACTTTCCCTCCTTATTATTGATACCCAAATTTCTTCAGAAAACCAGTGCTTTGGGAAGAAGCTTAATTCTGATAGCCCCTTACTGGCCTCGCCAGATTTGGTTCCCCTTCCTAAGGCCTCATCTTCAGGAAGAGCCTTGTATTCTGGACCCAGTATCAGATCTCCTGACCCATTCATCAGGGGCTCTTCATCCATCCCTTCAGACCCTCAAGTTGACAGCTTGGCTGCTCCAATTCCAAACATAGCCAGGCTACAAAACCTTTCATCTACAGCACAACATATCCTGATTTCTTCTCACAAGACATCTACCAAAAGGTTGTATCTCAGCAAATGGAAGAGATTTTCAGTCTGGGCACTAGAGAATCATACTGATCCTTATTCAGCACCTATACTTTCTATCCTAGAGTTCTTGACAAAACATTTTAATGAGGGAGCAGCTGCAACTACTATTGGAGTGCAATTAGCAGCAATCTCAAATTTTCATCTTGGGAATGAAGGACCAAACATTATGTCCCACAGACTATCAAAGGCTTTTCTGAGAGGTACTAATATTTTGAGACCCCCCCACATTAAACCCCCCAATACCACCATGGAACCAAAATTTCATACTGTCCAGAATAATAATTCCCCCCTTTGAGCCTTCATCATCATGTGACTTAAAGTTCTTAACGTGGATGACCATTTTCCTAGTGGCCATTACCTCAGCTGGGAGAGTTTCAGAGTTACAAGCATTATCTATAAAACCACCATATATGTTGTTCCACAGTGACAGGGTGTCACTCTGAACAAATCCAACCTTTCTACCAAAAGTATGTTCACATTCTAATTTGAACCAGTCCATAGACTTAGCAGTTTTTTTCCCCCAAGTATGGCAATAAGGCAGAATATATGCTTCACCTACTTGACGTTCATAGACAGTTGTGCTTCTGTCTACACAGAACAAAAGAATTTAAGAAAATGGATCAACTATTTGTATCCTTTTCAGAGTGCAAAAAAGGACTGCCTGTAGCAAAAACTACTGTATCTAGGTGGCTGTCAGACTGCATTTCATTCACTTATAAGTCAGTAAATAAAAAGCGTCAAAACAGTGTAAGAATCTTCTCTGTGTGGAAGGTTTTCAGTCCATATATCTCTAGTTAATCACTGTATATTAATCAGATCAGACAATAGTAGTAGAACTAGCGAACTTAAATTCGTCTTAAGTAAAAAAAAAATAATAAAAAATATATATTGTACAGAATTACTAAGTATTCGAAAGTAATCCAAGCAAGGCAGGCAGTCTGTTTCCAGTCGAAAATCCTTTATTAACTGCACAGACAAGCGATCCAAGTAAAACAAAAATAGAGTAATAATTTCCTTACAAGGTTTCTAAATATATATATATATATATATATATATATATATATATATATATATATATATACTTTTTATCAGGCAAGGGAGTGGTTTATTGTGCTGTAAAACAAAGTGTTATTGGTACACATATTAAATTCACTTCGCTTCCCCCATCAGTGTGACATTCCAGCTGGTCCTGCCCTACTTAGTAGCTGTCATAATAATATAACCCTTATATACTTTAAATAAAATTTATAATGATGTGGTACTTCTTATTTAACCAGATTATTAAATAGATTATTAAGTCTGTGATTTTATCCAAGATGCCAAATAGACTAAGGTTGATATATTTCCAGCCATGTAGGATATTGTCTTGGATAAAATCACAGACTTAATAATACTAGAGCTGTCTCTACCTCCTCTGCCAAACTTCCTATAGACACCATCTGTGCAGCAGCTACATGGGCGAGGCCTCATACCTTTATCACTCATTACAAAGTAGATTTGGCCTCCAAGGACAGGGCCTCCTTTGGGTCCACTGTTCTGAAGAATGTACTCCTGTTAGCCACCCAAGAAGATTTTTGCTGGGGACGCTGTCCCATCAGTAGAGAATGAAGGTGAGTTAGGACAACTTCACATAAAGAAGTTATGTACCATCCATAATGTTCCATGTGAGTTGTCCATCTCTCCTTCATTCTTACATCCCACCCTCCTACCCCCTTCCTTTGGCTCCTGGAGAAACAAGAAGTTACAATTAGGCACCTAATGGTCTTTGACCATCTTCTTAGCTTACCAGCTTACAGAAACCCCTTCTTTCTTTATTTATGTATATTTGATTACATACCAGTATTTATATATCAGCAAAGAAGATCTGAGGAATGCCCTACAGCATCATGGAATAGGGAGTGAGCCACAAGCTAGTTGAAGACCTTGAGCTTTAGTAAATGGCCGAGTAGGAACCAAGGATTGGTTCCAAACCCATCAGTAGAAAATGAAGGCGAGATGGACAACTCACATGGAACGTTATGGTAAGTATATAACTTCTTTTTTTTATTGAAAGCCCTCAAACAAAAAACAAACACTCACCCAATACCCCCTAAAATATATTAACTTAATACTAACACAGAAAACTATGCACATCTTCAAATACTAAAGTTTTACCCTCCTAATAGGAACAAAAGTCCCAAACTGACAGTGACACTCACAGACCTGACATAAAAGAAAGGTTAAGCATGCTAAGATGCATGATGCAGCCTGTGCTTCTACTAAGTGCTAATTGTTTTGTCTTTTCTTTATAGCTGTCCCAGCTGGGAAAACCCCTGAAGGCTTTCAGAGAACATTTTCTCCTAACCAATTTCTCCTTTCAGTTTTTTTTTTTTCTTCACTCTCCACCAGACTGTTGTCAGTTTATGTTTATCAGATTGTCTCCATGGAGAGACAAGAACCAGAAAGCCAGTTTCTCTTTATCAGATTGTTTCCTTGGAAACATGAACACCAGCTGCAAAATTGCTACTGAACATACATGTGTTTGCTAGAAAAAAGCATCATAGTATTCAATATTCTTTTTTCATTTACTTGCTTACTCTTAAAACTTGTTACTAAATCAATCTAAGGCTCTAAATCTAAGGTTACTAAATCAGTCTAAGGTTCTTAATCCAGTCATTTTCCCATGCAAGAATAAGAAAAAGCACATTAATTTTTCTTTTGTCATGCTCTCTTAACCTGGCTCTTTTTCTCATTTCATAGCCTACATTTCCTAAAACTGAACAAGAGGAAAGAGAGAAGGGGAAAGAAAAGAAAAAAAAACAGAACAGCAGCGCCTGTTTATAATCCCTATTACACTTAAAAATAACCGAGAAAACTTTATATGCAAAGAAAACCATACACCACAAAAATAGTGCTAGTAAGAAAAAAATTCTTTACTTACAGTTCACTTTCTTCCTCCTCTTCTCCTCTCCAGAGCATTTCTCAACATTAATGACATGAAGTAGGGCATATGCTCTAGACTTCCCCCCACAAGTCCAACAAATTCTGAATGACATGAAGTAGGGCATATGCTCTAGAGTTCCCCCCACAAGTCCAACAAATTCTGAAAAAGTCCAATATTTCCAGATTTTCTTGTTCTGTCATATTTCACACACATAATTGTAGTATTGTAATCCCACATTGTTACTGGTATTATTACTGTTAATCTCTGCTTTATTTCTAAAGTCCTTTTGATTCTTCACATCAGCTCTCGTGGTCCCTTCCTTCACTCCAACATTTTCCATTGAAATATTGGAAAAAGTTTCATCAGTATAGTCTCTCTGTGGTCTTTATTACCAGAAGAACAAGAAGCAGAAACTTTTTCTGTTTCATAACTCAGTTTTTGTTGGGCAAACTTTTGTATGTCCTCTTTAGCAAGTACTTCATCAAAAAACAATTTTGTCCCTCCAGGGAAGAATACTTTGAAGACAACTGGGTACCTGCGTCTCAACATTCCTTGAATAGTGGAATAAATTTGATTCTCTTCCGCCTGGTGTACAGTGAGTAATCATTACATACATGCGGTGTGGAATACAGCAATACAAAGCTGCTCTTACATGTACACAGTAGACACCTGGCAGACATCTAAAAATAGAAACTGGGTGTAATTAATTATTTATTTCTGTATATATTCCCATTTGTGCAGCTCGCTGCAATTGCTTAGTAATGTATGTGAAGGTATACTACTTTATATACTATCCAAGTAGGTAAATGAGTAGAATGATGGTCTACAGTTCTGTAGGTCCCCATGTTCGAGTCCCTAGCACACATATTATTTTTTAAATGCAACATAAAATGTCTTTTAAATTACAATCAATATTTTTACATTTTGGAGAGCTGCACAGTGCTAAGCACTGCTTAAATATGGTTAATGGCTAATATTGTTTGCGTGTTGCTAAGCTTCAGTAAAACCATGGTTCTGCGAGTTTTTGCTTTGCTTGGCTTTGCTGAGCTGGTTTGCACAATGCTAAGCAGCGTGGCGCTTTTTTGAATGTTGCTGAATGACGTGCAAGGGCAGAAAAACAGCCTATATTAAGGCCAATAGGCAGGAATTCTGCATCATTTGTTGGAGTCTACTTATCTACTGATATGCCAGGCAGTGTTGTAGTGGATGCGAGCTTTCAGGTGCAGAGATGGGGAGTACAAGAGTCCAGGGTGTTTGTTGGACTCTTCATACAGAATTATGAACCTTGATTGCTGCAGGTTAGTGGACAGTGCTCAGAGTGTAAGGCTGTGGCCTGCGATCACTTGGCCAGGGATCTTACCAGTGCTACTGGTATCCCCCACACTGGAGAGCAGTGTCATCACCACTATGATGACCTGAAGTGGAGAAAGAGGGGAACGTTGGAGACCTGGTTCCAACAGGTTATGGCTGGGCATGCCCCACAAATATACAAGTATTTTTTCCACTGTTTTACCAAAATACAAACTGAATGTATGCAAAACTGGTATGGATAATGGTGTGCTTCTCTCCCAACAGCTGTACCTGAAATAATTTGCAATATTCAGTCCCACGCCAGGCGCCTGGCCAAGTTGCGACGTGAGTGTGATAAGTATGGATATATTATGCTTCCTAGAGTGCAGTAAGCAATAAAGAATAAAAATGTACCACAATAAAGAATAAACAGTAAAAACTGTAATGCAGTAACTGGGCAATTAGAAATGTAGTGCAATAAATGGGCAATTAAAACTGTAGTGCAATAAAAGAACAATAACAACTGTACTGCAGTACACAAGAGAAATATCAGCAATACCAAGAAAGTGTTAAGTAGCATTGTGGTTTCCTAAATAAACCTGTCTTAACATTTGCAGCACAGCTATATTCATTGCATGTGTACTGTCACTACAGTCAGGTGTAAAACTTTAGTAGCTCTGCAATGCAAAAGGAATGTCCTGTAAAATGTTTTTCTAAACTAATAGTATTTTTCAAGGTTGTCTCCAGGCCAGTTACAGTCACATAATGCTCTCATTTTCTTCCACTCCAGGAACAAAAGGTATATGGCTGAGGTAGCCCACTTTATGAGCACATAGTGAGTGTGTGTAGATTTCACAGAGAATTATCAGCAATTCCAATAAAGTGTTAAGCAGCATTGTGGTTTCCTAAATAAATCTGCTTTAATAATATGTCTGTATTCATTGCATGTATGTTCTGCTGTCACTGCAGTCAAGTTTAAAACTGTAATAGCTCTACACTGCAAAACAAATGTCCTGTAAATTGTTTTTTTTTCCAAGTAATAGTATGGGTCAGAGTTGTCTCCAGGCCAGTTTAAGTCACAAAATGCTCACATTTTCTTCCACTCGAGGAGCAAAAGGTATATGACTGAGATAGCCCACTTTGAGTATATAGTGTGTGTAGATTTCACAGAGAATTATCAGCAGTACCAATAAAGTGTTAAGCAGTGTTGTGGTTTCCTATATAAGTCTGTCTTAATATTTGCAGTAGGGCTGTAGTCATTGCATGTTTGTTCTAAGTTGCTGCAGTCAATTGTTACATTATTTGCAGATGTCCCCTGTCGTCACAGCTATTGGGTTCTGCACCCATGTCTGCCAGCTAAGGCATGATGCCTGTCTAGTTTACTTAATGTACATAAATATGCCTCTCAACTGCCATGATTTTTCATAATGTAATTACAACTGCCTAATCTGTCTGTTCTGTGATTACCTGGAATGCTATATTCTTTCAAATCCATTTACATAACACCTTGGTAGTTATGTAAGTCCACATTATGCGAAACTGTTCTGTGTAGTTCTGTGCCTGTATTTGTTACTGCTTGGCCCAAGCTGTCCCATGCTAACAGCTTGAGAGGTATGTATGTGCTATATCAGCTATAGAAGATTTGAAGTCACTGTACTCACAGCTGACACCACACACTTCTAGAAGTTTGTAGTTGTACTCTGTGTATTAATATTACCTGCGAGGTAACTAATGTTATGTTTTTCTGTCTCTCCCCACTCCTTATCTTCTTTAATATGTATTGTTATTTATTATTATGATTTAATAGTAACATATTTTGTTACACTAACTGTTTTACTGGCCTTATGGTTTAATTCATACTGGTTTGCTGTTAACATACTTACTGCTATGTTACTTAATGTTCTGTTACACATATAATATACCTTAATATGTATTTGGATTAATAAATATATTCCGTTCTGTTAGTACTAATATTAGTTTGGTTAATACTATCTTTAACATACTGTTACAACTACTTTACTACAGAGCGTCAAGGTCTGCCAGTTCATCTGCCTACCTTGCCTCCTTCTGCCATGGCACTGGGTCCCAGCATGTCTGAAACCCAGCCAGGTGGTGCCCCTCTGCTGCCCCTGCACTACCTGCGGCATTGGGTAGTACTGCCCCACGGGACAGGGACATGCCCCTTTCTGGGAGTGGTGGTGGAGGGGGAGTTGTCGCCTGTAACAAACTGCCGTGTTTGGTGTGCAGGATCGTCTTTCATGGGTTTGGATGATGCCCACGCCAGATGGAACCTGTCCCAAAAAAAAATGTGTCTCATACATAGCTCTCCATTTTACACACATGACAACTGGACAAACATAATTTGGTCCAATTGGCCTAACAACACAATTATGTTATCACCCTTCTCTCTGGGGGTTAGAGTCCAAAGTCATATACAAGTTGTGTCAAAGTGCACAGTTGTTGCTGTACAAGAAATGGCTAGCTATGGTTCTTTCCTGCACTCATCCTGCACATACCTACTCGCCTTTCACTATGTTTTCCCCAGTACTTGCATCCCATTTCACCATCTTCCTATCTCCCCATTTTTCTTTTTATTATTTGGAGTGCGCCACTGTTCATTGTGCCAAGTTGTGCGGCTTTGCTAAGCTCAGCTAAATGGAGCTATATTGATATATGTGTTTTAAGTAATAAACATGTACAAAGTAAACACCTGTCTCCTCCTTTGAACCCATGACCATTGCACCTGTAGGGTGCTGCATTAACCTGCCATGCCACACAACTGTTAATTAAAACAGGTGTTTTAAGCAAAACTTAGTAATTACAGGTTACACTCATTAAGCATGTTTCAGTGGAGCTGTGCATTGTGCCACATCGCGCAAACTTGCTTAAAGACTAATGCAAAAATTGTGATTACACCTTGCAGTGTGATACAAGAGTACACTACTAGAATGCCAAACACACAAGAATGGATGTAAGTGAGATCTGTAATTGTAGGTAAATATCCCTTTTTATCAACAACATTTACAAGTACACCTGTTAAGGAATAACTGGCAAAATATATGTACAACAGGGATCTTGGTGTAGATATTCATCCATATAAAGCCATGCACACAATGTTGGCTGTAAAAATAGTATGTCACAGTCTGTATGTGTGTACTTATATCTTGCAGATGCACCTGCTGAGTCTGTTAAATGCCTTGCAAGCAGTACATTTTGCAACACACAGTCTTGGGTTCAAATCTAGTGGTGTGCAGTATTTAAATAACATTATTGTGAAGCCACCAATTAATTACTGAGTCATTCATTCTTTATCCACAGAATGCATTAGAAATGAAATGTCTGCTTGTCACTGATGGAAATCACAGGCTTACAGATGGGAACATATTTCACATATACCTACAGCAAAACCATAAGAGCATAAAGTTCATGTCCTGCATTAATATGCATTCGCAGAGGATTTTAACTCAGGTAATGCAAATGAGGTCCATACTGCCAGAGTGCAGTATACAATCCTTTCAAACTCACAGTGCAGATTAGCACAGCTGTACAACTAACATACTTATATGAAGCCCCTGCTTTGTAACAAGGACTGCCAGCATACATGTTCCAAATGAGTAACAGACTGTAACATGTGGCCTATCAGTTGCCCAAATGGTGGACATAATATATTTATCTCCTATGTTGTATAAGGACACAGCAAACATGCAGCCTAGTACTCTGTTAATGACACCATTGCCTAACATACCTACCTTAAACACATGCCTTAATTGGAGTAGAATGGCTACCCTCACTGTGGTTCTGCATCTACTACAAGGCTGCCACAGTTACTCCTACAACATGTTGCCCTCCTGAGTGTTCACACTCTCTGCCTAGGCCTATTACCTGTAGCAGCAGCTGCAGCCTGTACAACACATATCTTTATGTAACAGTAGCTTCCACAGACCTACCTTCTGGGATGACGTAGTCTCCTCACCCCAGTAATGTCCAGCACAACAAATTAGAAAGGGCTTGTAATCTACACGGAGGCCTTATATCTTGTATAGTGGTTGCATGTCATTGGCTGATGATACTTCAAATCAGCTGCGTTGCCTGCAGTTAGCATTTCAGAACCACAGATTGAGAGGCAATCACATGCTAATCAGAAGCATGTTAAAAGACAAACACGCTGTCTATGGGGAACTATTCTGTATGAGATTTTCTGCACACAGCACATGCATTTGCAAAAACCTAAATATCACCACATATCAACAGAGGAGTTTTGCACTCCAGCAGGTATTCAACCTTTTTGTTTACAACAGGATGCAGATGTGTGAATATACTTATGGGGAATAGGGGTACAGCATTAAGCCTTTCTTAGAACCATGATAATGACATGTCATTGATATCCAGATTTCGAAAACCAGTTTTGATATCCAGATTTGTTACATCTGCAGAGGGCGTACAATACATCAAGGCTGGAATGCTTATTATCAGTGTGACACGCTGTTGTCTTGGGACTGTCCCTTTATAGTGGTTATAATAGCACACTGCTGTTTGTTTGGCACTGTTGTTTTGCCATATTATCTGGGGGTTGCCCCTGGGGAACACACTACAGTAGACTCCAGTGTTGGGTGTATGATCATACTGTAATATCTGTCATGGCACACATGGGAATAGCTGGCTGTTGCTAGTATCTTAGTTGTATCCACACACTTATTCCTCAGTGTGCTAACATACTATGACATATCTGAGCAACAGTGGATACTGCCAGCCATTCTGTTTTTGCTGTATCTCTACATAGTGTACTTCCACATGTGTTGCCATTCTGCTGTCTTTCAAGACATGTGTCCAAGATGCCATGCACCTTTCATGGATGCAGAGAATGAGATTATACTTGAAGGCCTCAGGCAACACCATGAACTCCTACAGTTCAGGGGAAGGTTAAGCAGGGAACAGCGGGCAGCACTGTGGGCTGACCTTGTCCTTGGCATGACTGCTACAGGTAATCAGAGCAGAACATATGATCAGGTTTGACACCGTGCATCAGACCTGATTAGTGCTGCACACAGAACACTAGCAGATGTAGCCTGGGATCGTGGTGTCATCGGTGGAGTGTCTGCAGTGGAACAACTACTATCAGCCACTGAGGAATTCCTGGCAAACCTAGGCATACACGACAGCTCCCAGGCATCCATCACCGTACATCGTGGATATGGGTGCTACAGTTACCATGGCAGAGGAGCATGCAGGTAAGCTTAGTCTGATCAGCATTGCAATACTGTAGCAATCAGTGTATCAGAGTGTACATAATCTTATGTGGGCATCAGGTCTGTGTTCTTTGTGGGGGAAGGGTGTAACTGCAGTTTGACTCTCCTGCTCAGATGTTGACTGATAATAATTAACATAGCTACTATAAATTTGAGATATATGGACATAATTACCTTGCTGTGGTGCAATATGCGGCAGTACTGACATTACCTCTCCATCTACTTTACACAGGTCCATTGGGTGTTGGACAAGGTCGTGGTCCTGCACCTGGTAAGCACAACACTGTTTTGTTATAGATGTAGTTTTATAGCAATGCAATCCCTAAAGTGTCTTCCAGGCCTGCTGCCTGGAGTGCTGTACTGTCAGCATGATTGCCAAATGCACAGATATTGTATACCTGTACACATGTTACAGCCATATGTATGCCTTGTAGGTATGACCACACTGATAGATGTGACACTATTGTCAGGACATTGCAGATTACCATATGTGTCAACTGTGCAGAGTTTTCACAGTGTCAGAAGTGTAACTCATTTTTGGTAATGCGATTGCTGTTTACAGAGTTGTTATTTACAAGTAACTACAGCTGTTTGTGGGGATAATAATGTCCTCTTGTCCTGCTATATGAGGTTGGGGATTCAAAAGGTCTGTAATAGTGCCAACAGTGTATATAGCTACACAGTTATAGCAGAGCATAATAGTGTAGGTATTAATGTACTGCTTTTTCCTCTGTTATTACAGGTGACCAGTGGGGTTGGTCTCTGTCCACTACACAACCTGATGTCAGTGTCTCTTCAGACTATGGTGATGATGGTCACAGTGTGAGGCACAGGTGGGTATTTCAGGGCTGAATACTTCCCAAAGGTTGACATCACTCTTCTGCCCTCATTTTCACCGTACACAGTATGTCGACACATACCCAGTCCTCAGAGGCCACAGATATTAGACAGAGGGTGGGGACATTGAACAGGAAACTGTGGCAACTATGGCTCCAGCGAGTGTAGACACTGGCCATAGCCAGACAGCTGGTGAGGTTCCACACAGGCGGATTGATAGGGGTGTTTGTAGGAGGCCTGCTGTCCTTCCACCACCTGTTGCAGATGTCACATCACGGTTCACTTGACATATGTTTCAAGCCATCATGGAGGCACAGGCATGTTCTGAAAGGAACACGAGACGTATGCTCAGGGTTATGGATGCAACACAGTCTGACATTCGTGACTACCTCCACTGCATTGGTGGTATGACGGATCAGTTCACTGATGCAGTGGACAGAAGGTGGGCCAAGACAGTGTCTGTTTTGTAACACACAGTGTCTGTGCTGAAACATGTGGTTGGAGTTGAGCATTGGCCTCATGGACATAGGTCAACAACCCCATCTGCTGAGAGTCTACATGGCCATGCACAATCACGCTGCCACAGTGGCAGTACATCCAGCTCTGCAGAGGAGAGTTTGCTGTCCACACCAAGATGTGGCAGGCCATGGGCTCATGGTCCTAGGTGTTCCCATGGAGGACATGGTCCCAGTAGACAGCAGTCACTGTCAGGTACTAGCACCACTTCTGACCTTGGGCGTGGAGGTGCTAGTGCAACTCCTGGCAGAGCCATTTCCCATTTTTGGGCCCAGAGTTTGTGGACTATCATTGCTACCATGCATGGTTCAAAGCTGTCCAACATATACACATGTAGGGCTAGCACTGAGCTTGACTGTATCCTTCCACACACACTCACACACCACTGTTAAATGCAGGTCACCTACAAACACACACAGCACAATTCCATGGTCCACCTTGCCTGCTTTCCTTCCTGACTCACACACATGCCGTCAACCTTTTGGCTCAGCCTAGGCCTCCTACACCCCCACACAACACCTTGTGCAAGTGATGATACCTGTGCCACATCACTGTCATTGTCATCATCGATGCAGGGAAACAAAGCTATGTATCTTGATGCACAGGGTTACTATTATAAATTAACATGCACTTATGTAATGCATTGCTTTGTAATATGTTAGCTCCATAAATTCATGTAGCCTATGTTGTATGGCATTGTAATGGCTGTATACTTACACAATGAAAGGTGTGTCATGGAGCTGTTTGTTTCTGTTTCAGGATTCTGTTGGGAACACCTATGGACACATAGCAGCAAGACAGCCATGCACGTCACAGCACAGAATAGACTGTCTGCACACAAGAAATATGTCCTCAGCAAGGTACAGCACTGTAGGTGCATGGCTCCATAAGTCCATATGTGTGTAACCGGCTAACAAGGACAGTGGCCTCATGCAGCATACTCATGCATCCCTAATCTGTGAAAAGGTCTGATATCCTTGATAAGTTTCACCAGGGTGTTGGAAGCTATCACATTTAGAAGCTGTGGTGCTGGGGATGACCCATCTTCACATTTCCTGTGTCCAGTACAGACATTTGTCCAACAGCAGCTATGATTGTTGTGTTCTGACCTGTGGTGTGACCTGAACATGATATGTGTCACAGTAGATGTGTGCTTCATATGCATGGGGGGGGGGCTGTTACATATAAGGGGTGCTGTCTGTGTGACATACCTGTCTCTCCAACATGTAGTATTTATACCACAGTGATGGTGCAGGTGTGTAGGTTGGATAAGGCATGTGTTAGTCCTGTCATGGATGTGTGGGAGGTACACAGTGGGATCTGACACCTCCCTGTATGGCAGGCATACACATCCCCTACAAAGCATTTATGAGACAGACTACACATGTATTGTCATGACATGGACTCCATAGGACATGTTATCTACAGTGTGTATTGCAGTACCATGGAATCTGTGTGACTACTACAGTTGTAGGACATACTTTGTGTAATAACATAGCAAAGGTGCCATTGCACACAATGATAGATGTGATGAGTGCCACCTTCAGTATGGCAATGACAGTCTGGGAGTTAAATCACAGACCTGTCTGTTTATGATGTACAGCACTGAATGCATCCCCACATCTCACCGACCACTGAAAGTGAATGACTACATTTTTCCCTGTGTCCATACATCCATGATTAATGTCTCAACTGTGTGTGGTGAGCGGACACTAGTATATTTCCCATTGGTGGATGACTTTTCAGTGGATAGTATTGTGCAGTCATTGGCATTTAGTATTTGTCAGTGACTCAGACTGCAACTAAATATGTCTCACAGGCTGTCATTGTTAAGTGACAGCTCCTGATATGCAATCACCTGCTAATGTAGGCAGTCAGGGGGCACTGACAGTGGCTGTGACTGCAGAGAGGGAATGGCTAGAAGGGGTACGTCATCAGTGATATCTGGGGAAATCCACTGGTGACTGGTGTCATTGCAGCCTTGGTCTCCCAATGCTGTCTTCCCAGATTATGGCTGTCAGACACTTGCCTACCCACCAGCAGACATAAAACTCAGTAGATAACCTACACAGTTTCCAGCAAGGCCTGCTGGCCTAATATTGTCAAACACCTTGTCAGGCCATGGTAGGTAGAGTGAGTAATATTCCCTGTATCCATTGCATAATGTAACACTCAGTGGGGTCCACCAGTTTAGAGTCGCTAGGCATGATTTGGCCTTGAGCATAACAGACGGGTGTGGTCAAGTGTCAGTAGGTGTTTGACAGTCTTACTGTTCATATCCATGCTAACTCCTTTCATGGCATTTTATGTCACATGACTCAGAGATGTTGGGACACTGCTTGGCACTACATGCTAGTTGTTCTTTGTGCAACTAAGTATTGCAGCTGCTTCCAGCATGTTGCAAGAAGAGAGCCATCCAAGGAGTGTGTACAGAGAGCAGACCAACATGTTAGGGAAATGTAATATGTATACCCTTTGAAGGTATGATGGGGTTTCACACAGGTATTCTGCAATTGGACGTTACCCAAGCGGTGTGTACTGGAAAGACACAATTATTTTATGAAGACTGTGGAAAGCAGGGGTGTCCACAGAATAGCTGGTGCTTGGCAACTACTAATGCTGGTCTCACCGACACCACTCTCACATAGGATAGCATGCTCTGATAAGTTTTCTAGCATCACATGCAAAACTATACTGCAAAGCCCATGATGAAAAGCAGGGCACACCCTTTTCATCCACATAGCTGTCCAACATCATGAAAGGCTCTGTAGGCTTCACATACCCTTTTCCATGTAGATGTCTTCATTAGCAACCTGGGCAATCAGTTGGCTTTTGCATGTGTTATTCCATCTGTTCCAGGGTTGGTGCTATGTCCCTAGGAAACTGACAAAAGTGGGATTAGTAGCATTGCTGTAGCACCACAATATAATGTACAATGTACATTGACATAGATGTCCAGTCTTGCTGTAAAAATTAGCACACTACTGGTGAGCCATCATAGGTGACACTTTTACAGCGCTTCAAGCATCCTGCACTTCATGCATATTACTGGTGCATATCTGTATGACATGGTCTACTTCAGTGGACTGGTCACCTTTGGCCAATGTGTGTCCACCTGCCACATGTCTTAGGCACATCATACTGTACAGTTATGTATCCGACACACATCTGTGTTCCCACATCATACCACACAACAACCAGTATGCTGTCTAGTTGCTTGACAGGCATCGTACACTTGCGAGGCAAACATAATGTCAGCAAAGCTGAACAAGTCTGCTATGCCTGCACAGGCATCCACATCTTCAATGCAAGGTGTGCCTACAAACACTGTTTTTCAGGCTGTCAACTGCAAGGGTGTGGCAGCATGACACTACCTTTGCAGGACCTACTGCTGAGGTGTTGGGAGTATCCTCACCCCTGTACTCCTGTGACACAGATGTGACTGCATTTCAAACCTTTCTGCCATAGTGTCTCCAACAGCAGTCATTACATATGGCAATGATCATTATGCCCACATGCACAGCTCACATCCTGCACCACCTCCACCCACATCACACACACCTGCATCTGTGCAGCTCCTTACTAGACACATTGCCAAACAGACGCCTCAGAACATCCTGCCTCTAGAGTGCACAGTACACATAATACTGCATGCACCACTCTCTCACAGGTCAAATACCCGAAACAAAATGCAAAAGCACACCTCTTAGTCAGAGGTGATTACATTGTGAAACACATTGATGTCTGTGCCAAGTTGCTACATATCAGACAGATCACAGATAGCTGTCTGTGGCTTGAAGCAATAGACCTTACTGCACATTGCTGCAAATCAAGGGATATCAGTGAATATAATGTTGACATTATAGTTCCTGTAGGCGTCTATGACTAGAGACATAAGCCACTGGCCTGTATGCAGACACTTAACTGTACTTAGCCACTCGGTGTCTTTCGCGGGTATATGCATGCCTTTTGGCTGCAGTTGACACTCACCTGGGAAGATGACTCCATACACACGTAAATTGATAGAAGTCAGTAATTGCCTTAGAGTGTGGTGTCATTGTCAGGGGATCTACTACATGTCTGCCTGGAATGCTTTGCTCAGCAGACATCAGTGCTTCACCAATGATGTTGTTCATCTCTCACCTCAGCGATTTGGAGTAACGGCCATGGCTACTGACACACCCACAATGCATCTTAGATGCACTGTTCAGGGAAAAGTTGGCAATTAGAACACCATCTGTATACAACATCGTGGTTATGCTGCTACATGGTGAGTATGTCAACACTGAACCCAGCTTTGTGTAATGTGTCCCCACCCTGAATTATGCAGATATGTGTGCAAAGACATCTGGTTCAAGGCTGTGGACAGCACCACAGCCATACCAGATTACATGTCCATCCACATCTTCACACCTCAAAAAGACAGTATTTAAAGTAATGCAGGTGGTATATACATACTCATTAAGGATAGATGCACATCTAGATTTTGTGAAACACTGTGATTTCCTGGAGACAATGCAGGTGCCATTCGGTACCGGAAGGGCTCATAATCAAGTCATAGCCGGCTACAGGAGCAGCTCCATGTATCCAGGCACCCATTGTGCATATTTGTACATACATGTATCTATCAAGATATATCATTACACCATGTTGTAGGGTGGCATTAAGTGACCACCAGTTGTGTTGCTTAGTCATGATGCAGCTCACTTACCCAAAGGTTAGTCTACATCCTTAACTACAATGTCCTGTAGCAGTGCCATGACATCTCCACAAGGGGAACCAATGTATTGCAACATGTGTTTACCAGTATGGGTGACCACTGCAGTCCCCCAAAGTGAGGTCCTCCCTGGTGGGATCTGGCCACAGGTCAGTGTCATTAAAACTACCAGCAATAACCCCCCCCCCTGCAGATAATACAGACATATATTTCAACAAAGCCATTTATTACCTCATGTGGGATGGTTTACTTAACTTGACTGTACCTCCCCCATCTGATGGAATGGCATTTATGCAGAGCTGTATACCCATACATTATGGCAACAGCATTACAACTGCATGAACTCAGCTGTACCTGACAAGAGGAACACAGGCTCCTCATGGCACAGCAGACCTGCCTGGTGGACAGCTCCCATTATCAGGCTGTACAACAGGAGGTGGACATTGCTGTGTGGCAGTTGGAGTGAGGGTGCCCCCCTCCAATGGTGACACAACCTCCTCAGCTACAACAACCATATAGTGTTGTGATGTTGTGTAGACACAGTAAGTGACAAAATTAGCCACCCACACAAAGCAGAAACACAACACACACTGTAGTTATAAGTGTAACCACAAAGTGCAGGCCCAGATTGTCGATGAACTCATACTTAATGATGCCACATAGAATGGGTCTGTAGCCATAGCTAACCTGTAGTCCCACATGTTCTGCATCAACTTTACTCCCCTGTCTCCAACATGTATGACACATGACTTTCCTGTAACCTGTCCCATTTTTCCATATTCCCATAATTTCCATATCTACAGAGCAGGTCGTAAATGGCCTCTCTATGGAGGATACACAGCATCTGTTGGACATACTGACATCGCAGGCTGCATCATACATGGGATGTGTCATGGAATACTAATACCATTGGGAACACCTTGCAATCACACTGAAACCACTGGCTGAACCCCAGCTGACTGGACAACGGCAACTGTTCCTTGCATAGAGGTAGTGCATGCACTGACCACCAGAACTGTTACATCTGTTTGCTTGAATATCTATATATGTATGGCCGTAGGGGCAATCACCATGGAGCTGATCAGCACACATACAAGTATGTGTGATCTACACACAGTTGACCATACACACTTTGGATGTCTGACGGGGATCACAACTGTTAAAAGTTGTGGACATTTTTGAAGCAGTCATCAAGGACTTGGGTGAAGGGACATCAGGGCATAGAACCACTTGGACTGAGCCAAGCCATTTGACTATATCTGCCATTCAGGCATCATGTAAAAAGCACCCACTTAGGCATCCATGGTACAATCATTGTAGGGGGTCACTTAGTGGCCCACATACTCAACATAGGGACATCTGCCTCCAATAACTGATCTGTAAGCAGCAGTGTTCAATAGGCTCAGTCCTGGGTCCTCTATTTCTTGGAATCCACTTACCACGGTACAGGCGAATACTGACAGTCTGTGGCTAATAATGTTGGCTAATGCCTGCAAAGTGTGAGCACTCATGGACTCCGAGAGTTATGTCAATATCCTACAGGAAAGTATTGATGAACAAATGCCTGTTGACAGAGTAATGGCCCTAAACTCCATGCAAATATATATGTAGTATAATTTGCATCAGTAACACCTGTGTACCTGGTAGGACATCAGTCGCAACATGTGATGTACATACTCAGGGGTGAAAGAACTGGGCACACAGACCTGGCACATGGGTTTACACCTAATGTGCCTGAGATCACCATATCTTCCCAGTAGTATGATGAGAATCATATGGCATAGCTTAGGGCACAAACTGACATACTCATAACCTCCATGTTCTCTTCCCTCAGCATGCCGGTATCTGAGTGCAATGGCCATTTGGTTATGGACCTTTCCAACCAGTCCTGGCACTTACACACAACAGTATGGTCCCTCACAAGGGAACTTCACTTCTTCAGCATGTGTTCAATGGTGATCGTCTAAAATGAGTGTCATTGTAGCCTGTGGCATATAGACTACTCACAGGTGATCTCTGCCTTGCATACAGGGCAATGTGTGACAGTGCTTGATTGTAAATGCATATCTCTAGATGGCATAGTACATGGATTAATCACTGTAAGGACATTAACCTAGTATGTGACATTAATTTTACATGCTGGTGGGACAGATTTGTCTAACAGACTTTAACCCACCTTTGCAACAGAGCCCTGGCTAATGGCAAACAGAGCACCTCAGTGAACTTAAGCAAATGCCATCTGTATGACTGGCTGAGTGGGAGTCATTTCACCACAGGACTTCTGCCTGTGTTCCTCTTGGAGTGGGACAATGTGTGCTGATCATGTAAATAAGGGTATACAGGTGTCTACGATTGTGATGGATATATGACCATTATGCTAATGAAGTTCAAACATCCTATGATTCTGTAAGCTGATGTAAATTGCTCTAACAGCCACACACACACAAACATGGCTACATTGAGGATAGCATCAATTCCAGTTACTGCTTACAGGACATGGCATGGGACACACACAGTGTAAGTTGGCTGTATGTAGATTAGAACACTTACTCATGTAATGGTACACAGTACAGATCACAGTATGTGATGCATGCAGCACACCTTATGTCTGATGGTACTGTCAGTTTAGGATCTATTATGCTTGATGACATCAGCAGGCCAAGTTGTGGTCAGGCATTTTAAGGACCACATCATCTGCTACAACTAAAAGTCTGCAAAACCCTACTTCTTTGTAAGTTACTGAGGTGATCATATTTATGCCATATGGACATATACCCACACACACACACACACACACACACACACACACACACACACACACACACACACACACACACACACACACACACTTGCCAAGTGGCCTGCAGTGAGATTAGAACCCCTACATATCTAGTCTTACACACTATAGATCACAGCACTTATTGGATGCACCACAACTTAAGTTGGGTGATACAATGGCAGCTGGTAGTCTTAAGGTAGATGACATTATCAGGCCTTCTAGAAGAGGTCAGTTTGGAAGCCAGCAGCAAAATACAGGGCTAGAAATTGCATAACCATTGCAGTTTGATAGCCAATTAGGGTTTCTCAGTTGTTGGCAGGGACACACACACACACACACACACACACACACACACACACACACACACAAGGTGGCCGGCAGTGAGAATAGAACCCCTATCTAGTCTTATACTCTATAGATCACAGTACTTATCATACGTGCCATGGTTGATGTCTCCTTTTATATGTGATTGCAGGCAAACTACTTGTGGATTACACAAACTAGGCTTGTGTTAAACAGCATCTGTGGCCTGCAGAGTGATATTGCTTCGTACTGTTATCTGAATGTAGTATCCTAGCAGTGAGGTAACTATTATCCTAGCTATGTGTGTACACTTACCAGTATGTCCATATGGGCAAAAGCAGTTTGCCCTGTCCATGTGTGTGTAGACAGCATTATACATTACACCACCTACTCGCCTGTTGTTATGTGGTGACATCCTGCAGACACAAGGATCTGTAGGTAAGTGTATTTTGTACTGTTGAGCCCTTACTTTCCTCTGAATAATATTATAGATCTGTGATAGAGCAGCTTTACTCACCAGTATTAGGGTCTGAAGGATAATACATCCACACACATAATTTCTGTATATAATAGGGATGTATATACACATGTAACTGTGTGTGTTTGTGTGTGTATGATTATGTATATGTGTTATGCAGATATATAGGTAGAAACTGAGAAGTATGTTTGTGTATATATATATATATATATATATATATATATATATATATATATATTTGAATATACATAGAAATAGATATACTATATATATGACAGAGAGATAGTGACAGATATGTATACATATATGTATAGACATATGTATACATAGGTCATTTTGATAAAGGGGCAATAAGATATATATATATATATATATATATATATATATATATATATATATACACACCCAGATATAGATATATATCTATTTGAATATACATAGAAATAGATATAATATATATGTGACAGAGAGATAGTGACAGACAGATATGTATACATATATGTATGTATGTATAGACATATGTATACATAACAGGTAATTTTGATCAAGGGGCAACAATATTGCGCTCAGTTTAATTGTAAGGGTATGCCCAGTGGGACTGTCAGTACTTATAAAGTGACTCCAGGCCACACCTATCTGCACTCCAGTCTGGGATTTTGTGTGTTAGACACTGACATTTGTCCCTGTTCCTGCTGTACTGCACTTCACTCAAAATGTCCATGGCATTCTCCAGCTGTCTGATGTAATTAATATACGACAGAGGTTCATAATGTTACACCACACACAGACTGATAGTCTGTGAAAATACCTCACATGCAAAAGATGTGGATACTTCCAGATTTGAACCATCAGTGGCATCCCCTTATCTAGCTTCCCTAGTCCACTGAGCCATACAAACTGCCAGCCAGAGAGTAATCATTCATCACAAAATCTACAGCATATATATGTATGTTGTTATTCCTGGGTTAGTGAGGCATAAAATCTGTCATCAGTTTCTATGTTACTGCCCTGTGTTTGCCTGGACTGCTGATATACCATTGCCGACCTACTGTTTAACCGGTTATATGGGAAAACTGCTGTGTTGGGTGTGGGGGATCAACAGAAGATGTTCCGCTGGGATACACAGTAGTCCTACTATTATGTGACCCCACTGTTTAACATCTTCCTTGACTAATGTAGTGCATATTCCAACCATGAGGCCTAGTGAATATTAAGGAACACATACTCGTGGACTGGGTAACTGTAGTCTGCTGTTGATTTTACTAGTGTCCAAATAGCCCACCATATTTGCTTGCACAACTGCAGCAGATCCATACATACCATAGCCTATTATAGGAATCCTTACAAGTAGTGTGTAGGTTAGGGACTTACCTTGAGAATGCAGTAGTTGATAGAACTGTAGTTCAGGGCTGACTCTGTCTGATGCAAGCAGTACACAGACAATACATGGATAGGTACAGGTCTTGTGGGTTGCCTGGCATCAATTTTACTGTATGTATGTGAGTAGGAGTAAGGTGTTAGTCACTAGGGCCCTAGGTTGTCAGTGAATGTGCTATGCATTGTCTCTTTGCCAAAGGTGGGGCGTACTGGGCATGCCTACATCTGCCTACAGACATCATCAGGGGCTTCCTCCTCCGAGTCCTTCTATGACTGCATCTGTGGTGACCTAGGCAGTGGTTGGGGGCTGTGTATCCCTTCCCTTTGTTGATCCTGCTGCAGCTGTTTCTGCAGGATCATATTACGTACCATACCACATACTGTGAGCATATGTGCACATGTAGCTGGTGAGTACTGCAGCGCTCCACCAGATATAGCGAGGCACCAGAACCATGACTTCGGAAGCCCAAACACATGCTCTATGATGTTTCTAGTTTGTGCGTGTTCTTCTGTGGGTGTGTGTGCATTTCTGATGGGCATCACCTTCCATGGTTCCAGGGCTTAGCCAGCATCCTCCAGTAAATGGCCGTGTGAGATGTCCCCCCTAGCAAACATCTGGTACAGCTGTGATGTGTGCCAGATACAGGAGTCGTGATAACTGCTAGGACTGCCAGCACACACATTCATGATAATCTCCTGGGCATTTCATATGACCTGGCAGTTGATTTAGCGGTACCTCTTACGGTTGACGTAGATTTTACCCTCCTCACTGGGTGGTACCTTGATGTGTACATGAGTGCAATTTATGGCACCCAGTACTTCAAGGTATTGTGCTATATGGTAGATGTGTTGCATATTGTTGGCCATCGCCTCAGCGGTGAGGGGAAAAGAAATGTGCTTGCTGCCATGTGGTGGCATGGCATCCAGGAATTGGTGGAGTATCCTGGATCCTGATGCCTGAGAACCCCCCATCATGTCCCCAGTTGGTGTTTGAAAAGTACCTGTAGTTAGTAGTATACTAAGGGCTACACATACTTTTGTTTCCACTGGGATGGATTCCCCTATGTTTTGCTTTGGGTCCGAATTGAGGGGGGAAGAGCTCAGTGAGTTATTGTAGCATGTCCCTGTCGTGCTCTATACACTCTCTAGCTCATGTAACTCCTGGATGGTTACCCTGGGCCTGAACACTCTTCTCCTTCTCTATCTAGGCCTATAGGAGCAGCAGCAGCATTGACTTCAGCATCTAGCACATACAGGTGCAGCAGACCAGCAGCAGCCCCTAGCATTCCCAAGTCTGTACTGCAGTGGTGCAGAGTATTGGGGAAAAATTAGAATGTGGTGTACACATACTTTCTAGAGCTCTGCTATAGGTGCAGAGAGTGTAATTTGGTAACTATGATGCATTGTACCTGCCTACAATATAATTAACATCAGTTCATGGCCCTATTTTAGGTTAAACAAAGGTCAAAGCTAATTAAATACAATTTTTTAAAACATGCTCACGTGCGATGCAAACATGCACAGGGAAGGTAAATAAAGCTTAGACATTAGTAGATACACACCCTGTAGGGGACACTCTCAGTCAGGCTGAGCGCCAAGCAAACATGCGCACCTCAGCTGCAATGAGCTTAAAAGTCAGTAGACACCCCCCCCCAGTGTCAGTTACCTCCTGTGTAAACAGTAATATGGGAGTAAGTCTACATGACAGGGATATGCGGACATGATTACTCCTTTCTGCTATTCAGTAACTCCACCTCATTTGCATAGGTATCTGTGCTGACAGCCTGGAAACTACACACTTCAGAGCCCAACCAAGTTAGCAACAGCACCAATGCACCATTGTAGGGACTCCACATACATTCATACTACATTTCTGTCACATACTAATTCATTTGTTTTTTTCCACTTTTTTATTTTTCTATAAAGCGTTTTTGTGCACTGCAGTGCGCTGTGCAAATATGCCCAGATTATTAAAAAAAATTATTTTATTTATTTCCTTTCATTTTTCTGACATATAGGATGATAATTTCGGTCATATGTGTATGTGGTATGACATTTCTGTGCAAATATCTACACTTTTACAACCCCTTTTTTCTGTCAACACTCCTGTACTCTGAATTTTTTCATGTACACTACAGACACTGACACGGGGTCTGAAGGGATGCTTAGCTACTTGCTGGATCGCTCTACCTGCCTTATTTGCATGAGATTCAGCTGCTTGTGAGGTGATTTGCATGGCACAGAAGTTTTCGTGTTGGTGCATGTGTGCAATGGCATTCAGCAGCCCTTACTGAAACTAAAAATGTTCGTGGTCATGTAACCAGTACAGCACGATGCCTACACAAGGGAAAAAAAAGTGTAGGCTTTATTAAATTTCCCCCCACAATTTAAGCAAGAGCCCTGTGGGACACCCTGACTGTAACCAAGAATTTCACCTGTCCAATTCTTGTATGATACTTGCCATGTCCTATTTGTAAGTCATGCACCTATCCATCTCATTAAGAGTGCATTGATGCCTATTTCTATTTTATTGATCAGTGTTTTGTTATGACCTTGTCAAATGCTGAAATTAAATCTATATAAATTACATTGCAGCACAATTTTTCATTCATAGCTGTTATTATATTGTTACAGAACATCATGTTATAGAATATCATGTTATAGGTGGTAATAGATCTGTATTCAACATATAGATGCTGGTATATGGTTTCAAGTCCCAACCTATCCAGTTCTGACAAAAATTATCCAATATCACCTTTTTCATTATTTTTCCACAACATGAAAGTAGATTTAAGAGTCTGTATGACTCTGAGTTTGTCCTACTCCCCTCTCCCTTAAAGACAAAGTTAATTAGCGCATTTCTCCAATCTTGAGGAATCTCAACATAAGTGTATGACCTAGTAGATATAATGGTGCTGTAAGTTTACCAGGAAAATCCGGCTGGGACAGAGCCCATTTTCAGTGGAGGCCTGGGGAGAAGTTGTCTAGATGCATGTCTTTGGACTGTGGAAGGAAATTGGAGCACATGGAGGAAACCCACTTGAATGCAGGGAGGATGTGCAGACTCCACTCAGAAGGCACCCCAGCCGAGAACTGAACCGGCGAATCTCTTGCTGTGAGGCGACAATGCTAACAGCTGCACCACTGTGCCACCCACAATTTGTGCAGTTCTTTTTCAATATAATCTAATTTGATTCCACTATCTGAGGTTACCTGGATATCACTAGGACAACTTATCATCCCTCCCTTTGTGGACCCAAACTATTTTGCATAAGATTTTGTAAATATATGTCTATAATGTGTTATTTCTGAGAATACATTTTATAATCTGCATACATTTTATCAATTTGTATGTCTTTACTCTTTCCACATCTTATGTATGTATAAAAAGATTTCATATTATGCTCAATATCTTTATATAAATTTTCTTTTAAAATTTTCTTGATCTTGCTCATACTGTGCTTAATTTGTTTGTCCAGCTTGTTTATTTCATTTTTCAAAGTTGTAGTTCGACCTGTCTTCAATTTCTTATATTTTTTTCTCTCACCTTAATCAGGTATCTTGTTCTTATGGAAATATATCCCTCTGACATTGTATGCCTAGATCCTGATGTTAAACATTTCTTGTTATTTTTTGCTGTCAGATAATTTCTCTTTCAAAACTTTCCACATTCCATCTGCATTTTTTCAACTGAATACATTACTGCAGTTATTTTTACATAGTGACTGTTTTGTTTCCATATAATCTGTAATTAATCTTCTGTGCATTGGTTTAGATTTCAGTTTGGTAGAATTAACCGCATGACCACTGCACACCAATGGTGGTAAAATTTGTCTTGAAGTAACTAATTTATTTAGGAACACAAACAAAGTCTAGTATGTTCTGATCCCTGGTAGTTTTTTTTTTTTGCAGTCTGAAGCAATTGTTGTTCCTGAACATAAGTTGTGAATAATTTCCTTAGTAATGTTGTTGAATCAATGTTATTCTAGTCTGTTTCTGGTAAATTTAAGTCCCCAGCTAGTATTATTCTTCCCTCCTGTGTTTCATGCAAGAAATGTATGAATTCCTGTAGGTCATCAGCACTTGACTTTGTGGTCTATATAGTCCAGCAATTGTTATATATTCCAGGGTTGTCTTTAATGTCACAGTTACACAGTCTATAGTATTGGTGTCATCACTGAATATGTAATAATCACAGGTCTCATAACTATCTTTAATCCCTATCATAACACCTCCACATTATTTTTTGTTAGAATGTCTGTTACAGTAAAAATATTTATATTCTGACAGAACTGGTTTCCAGTCGTTGTTCTTTAACGATGTTCCATAAACAGCAACATCAAGCTTGTGAAAATGTAGCAAATTATTTTCCAATAAAAACTTTATTAATTTTCCTAGCATTAACAACCATCAGAGATTCATGAAATGTTGCTATCTGTGAACTGTTAAATTTTAGACCTGGCAAAAATTTTGCCTAGTGTTTGTCAAATATTGCAAAATATCTGCTGCAAAAATTCTCTTCCTCTGATATTTACAAATGAGTGCTATCCTGTCTGAAGACAGTGTGTGTCCAAAACTAGGCTTGGATGCTCTACACATTTCCAGTTTTTAAAATGGGATATTTTTTCCATGTAGTTATTTAGCCAAAAAATCCTTTCATTCACTGTGACCTGATTATCCTTTCTATATATGATTTGTGAAAAATATGTCCCAACACTAGTACAAACTATACTATGTAAGAGAGTTGTAAGTTCCCCACTAACAGAAAGTCCTTTAAGATGAGATAATTTTACTGACATGAATAAAAAGAGTTCCATACTTCCTTACATTAGGGTGTTTCAAGGCTTGTCTTGCATCTTCTATTTTTGCTCCTGGCAAGCATAACACTATTCAGTGTTCATTTTCTTCTCTGCAAATGTAAGCATCAGTTCCTCTAATAATTGAATCTCCAAGTACAAGAATATATTTTCTGACCAGATATGAAGAATCTTCAACTTCTAATACAATAATCTCTGCTCTAGCAACTGTTACAAAGGAATTATCTTCATCACCATTAGTCTTATTAATCCCACTCTTTTCATTGTGTATTATATATTTGCAAGCATACAGTTCTCATCTAGCTGGCTTAGCACATCCACAGCTTGAGACACGTAGTCAACATCTGTCTTTCTCTTCTTTTTTTCTTACAGTAATGTTCTTCAATCCTTCCACATTCAGTTTTGATTTCTTACTTTTCACCTACCCCTTGCCTCTTTTTTTCTACCTTCTGTTTTGGAAAAATTATGCATTTTTTTGTAGACGGAAGGTTTTCTGGTGGAAAAATGTTGTCATTCCCTGTAATATGTGTGTTACATAACAAAGCAGAGTATTTTTAGTACATATTCTCTTTACTTTACAGACATTTATCAGTTTCTTTTTCTTCCTTGTTATTTGTTGTGAACTTTATTTCTTTTTTGTTTCCTTCTAAACACTCTGAATCCCCAGATTGCAGAATACTTGCATCCAGAATTCCAAAGTTGCCAGGTGCATTGTTTTGTTTCATAGGGCTTGAATGATCTTTACAGACAATAGACACATTGTTTCCTAAATGTGTACTATTTGCTCTTTGCCTACCATTATTTATCTCAACAGTCCAGTCATTAATATATGTAACAACAGTTCTCCAAGCCATGACATTCACACAAGTACAATCATCATCAGTAAGTCTAGATATACATCTAATAATGGTAAGCAAACATACCTCTCGATGTCTTAGAACAAGAAATCTGGACAAAGCCATAAATAATTGGGGGAACAAAGGCTCAAAAATAGGGACAATTTTTAAATGTTGCTTTTGCAAACATTGAAAGTTTAAAAGAATAACAGGTTTTACATTAGCATGCATTTTTGAAGGGAATAAAGTCTGAAATTCAAATGTCTGTCATTATTTTCTGACTTAAATTCTCAATGCTTTCCCAGCAATTTACCAGAAAACCAACATTTTATGAGGCCATACCAAAAAATATGAGGCAGAAATCTGGACATTCTGCAAAAATCTGTACAGTTGAGAGGTATGTGAAACCAAATCATCCAACTTTTGACATGAACACAAATCACCAGTGTTATTAGGTGTTAACCTTTAAATGCGCATTGCATTTATTACAGTGTACAAGATATTTGTGATATAGCAAATCATTAATGTTATACTCATTTAAGGAATTCATATTTAATCTTCAAATTAATAAAAAATTGTAAAAGAAAAGAATAATCAAAATCAGTAACCACAGAATTCAAAGAGAAAGTAAATCAACTTCTATGAGAAACACCATACAAACAAACAACTAAATAAGCACAGTAAAGTTTTTGCTCTCACTGTAGAAGTTCTGAAAGTCAGACAAACGTTGTAACTCCTTTACATCACTTCCGAATTCTCACAGTAGCTTCTGCTCACTGTCACTTGCAGTCATACTTCTTTTTAACAGTAAAGATTAATAAGTCACAAACCAAGATAGGATTGTTTAGATAAACTCTGGATTATGCTCTCTGCAGTCTGTGTGAATTTATAGCTGACTAGGCCCTTTGGGATGGCTAGAGCTTGCCTGTCTAAAAACCTGTCTCTTTTTAGCAAACAACAAATTAAAGGTAAAACAACATAAGCTATCTCTTCCTTCCGACAAACAGTGAAAAACAGTGGTAAAAAATAAAATATAAATTCAAATAAAACTTCTCTTACCAGTCAACTCCACAGTAAATCACAAACCAAGACAGGATTGTTTAGATGTCTTTGATTTCCTGTTTTGTACTGACAGTTGCATCAAACAACAAGCAAAGTGAAATCACTTTTTATTTACTGGTTATATTCTCACTGGTTAGATGAATTTTTAGTCAAGAGCCCATCGTGAGTATAACAACAGATAATCATATTATTTCGGTGACCACAGGTCGTGCTATGCATCATCAACTTTTTTTTTTTATCTCTCATCTTCCTTTTCCAAGAAAATTAAATTACATCAGGTACCTTTTAATTCTAGAATTCATATTGTTGTAGAGTTTTAAATGTTTTGACTCAGATGTTCTGACTTCTAGGAAACTTTTTAAAATTAATACTAGCTATACTCTTAATCACATTTCATACATTTTTTCTCATCTCATTCCTTCATGAAACAGTAGTAACTATAGAATGAAGTTATGAGATTGTACGTTTTTCATTTCAGCTAACTTGTAAAAATCTGAAGAATATTTGATAAATGTGCATCTCAGATTTCACAGAGACTGTTCATTTTATTATAGTGCCTTCTTGCTAAAAGTAGCAGATATTTTATCTTAAGTTACAAAATATTTCACTTCAGTCAATCCCTATGAAAGTTTTTTTATAATCTTTTTAACAGCAAACATGAGTCAATTTTCTTTACTTTTCCTTGTTGTACACGTACTTTAAGATATAATCATCTGTATGCTAATGTTGAAATTCCTGCTTAATTGATTTCCATTTAGCTGCATATTTTTACTTTTACAGATTCCTGTCATGCAATTTGACAGTTAATAAGTTAATATAACAGCTAGACAGACTTATGTTACCATGGAGGACCCACTAAATTGTTGGATGTGATGTTATCCATTTCATTATTCCTCACAGAATGGTCTTGGATCTGATGTCAGATCTGAGCTGGCAGCTTAGCAGAGACAGATCCAAGGCTCAAGCTCCTCCTTCTCCCATAATCCCTGCTGCCCTCTACCCCCCCCAATCTCGTTTACCATGCGTTTGCTATGGAAATGATCCATCTGACTCTTTCTTCAGCTAAGTACTTTAACTACTTTATCTTGAATTTATTATATTAGCTTAGGCAGTCTTGATGGGTTTAGTCTCTGTAGTGTAATTACTGCTTGTAGTTTACCTCTCCTCCCTTAGATTTGCTAGTTTTTGAGTGGTGTAGTTTCCCCCATTGGTCCGTTATCCGTTTTTGGTGCCCTTTTTTGTTGTTAGTGTCCCTGTTAGTGTTAAGGCTTTGTTGTGTTTTAAATTATGTCTGAAAAGACTTCTGGTTTTAAAAAGTACTCCTCGTGGTCAGAAAATACCCAATTCTGACTCGCACAAGGAGTGCCTGTATTGTTTAGGAGCTCCTCACCTGGAGGTTGAATGCAATGTTTGTTCAGCACTCAACCTCGGGACTTTGGTGGAGCGCCGCAACAAGCTTCTTTTAGAGTATGGTGCAGGGAGGGGTCCATTTGTTTCCCCCTGTAAGGCTTCCTCATCTGACCCCCAAGTGGAAGAACCCTTCCATGCCTCTAGTGGCTTTTAAAAAGCCTAGGATGTCAGATCCTAGACCCCTGGATCAGACTGCAGCCCGGGCCACCTCAGATCTGAGATTCTTTTGCTGGTTCCAAGACTCCTCGGATCAGAGGCCCTTGGATCTGGTTAAGGCTAGGTCAGCTTCAGATCTGACTGATTTGTCAGATCCGATTGCTCTTTCTGCTAGGCTGTAGGATCCATCAGGCTTGTCAGATCCTCCCATAGTTATTAAAGATGTAGCCTTGCCTAGTTCTTCTAGGCAGTTGCAGTTGTTCCTGTCAGCTCCTAGGCCCCAGAGCCAAACTGTGGATCTCCAAAGTAGATCCTCGGGGTCTCCAGCCAAGACTACCCACTCCTCCACTTCCTGCGGATCATCCAAGAGTCTGTTGCCTTCTGATATGGACAGGATGATGAGCTTTCTGAAAGCCCAGATAGAGCTGGGGCTTCTGTTGTCTCCAACCCATCTGGCTAGGGGACCCACTCCAGTTCCAACTCTCCATTCTCCTCTTCCAACCCAGGGGGGTTCAGAATCTCGGGACCCAGATATCCGCAGTCAGATCCCGATATCATCTAGTATTAATTTTTTTTTCTCTACCTCATCAAGGTCCCTGGTCTGCTCTGTTCCCCCACCCTCAGATCAGAGTGGGCCATATACCAGAATGGTCATTGCCAGCTCCACAGAGACTGGGTCAGGTCCAGGTTTTGTGGACTGATCTCTTCCCCTGCGAGCTTCAGCCCTTGACAGCCTTGGACTGGTGACATCCAGGGGCCATGGTGCTGTATAAGGGTTCGTCCTTCCTCTCCGAGGGACTTCACCCTCCAGGGTTGAGGACAAGACTACTTCCAGCTTGTTGGCCTTCCGGGTGGTAGAGAGGACCTTCTCCAGTATTGGAGCTACATCTCCTGCCCCTCTGTGCCTTGGTGGTGAAACCTCCCATCCTGTCCAGAGTCAGCCCTCCTGTTCTAACCTTCAGGGGGTTTCCTCCCTGCATGAGGGTTCCTGCATCTTCCGAGTCCTCCCTGGAGCCCCCCACGGATGAGATACCTCATGAGAGAAAGTGCAAGAGGAGGCACTTGGACTCACCCTCGGAGTCCCTCACTGAGGACATGGACCTTGATGACAAAGATAGGTCCCCCAGATCTGTGCCTGATAATGTCTCCTTTGGGGATATACTTGAATTCTTGAAACAGAAGGGTGGATGGTCTCCTCTTCCCCTGTCTTTGGAGGAGTCCGTGTTTTTGAAGGCATTCAGAATGGCCCCATCTACTTCCAGAGTGTCCTGCCCCCCCCCCCCCACTGATGAGTTGGTCAATCTTATCACTAGCAGGGCCTGGAAGGAGCCTGACCGTGTGTAGGCAGTTCTCAAGTAAGGCGATAAATTCCTTAGTCCCCCTGTGGACTGCCCGTTCTGGAGCAAAAGAGTTCTGGTTGATGCCATCATGGTTGCAGCTGCCACAAAGAAGGAGCAGAGCTCCAAGGTCCATCCCCCGATCAGGGAGTCCTGGGTGATAGACTGGCATGGGAAGAGTGTGTACGCCTCAACTACCTTTGGACTGAGGGCAGTTAAGTACTCGGCACACTTTACCTACCTCCAAAGGGACTTGGAGAGAACTCGCCACCTCTCTTACAGAGTTATTGCCGGCAGAAGACCTCAAAAAGGTGTCGATGAGATTAATTTCCAGTGCTGTGGAGACTACCTCTTGAGCAACAGATATTAGCATAGCTATAAGGCGGCATGCTTGGTTATAACTATGAGGGTTTGTGGAACTCTTCAAAGCATCTTTTACCAGTGCCCCCCTTTGATGGGTCCACCTTCTCTGGACTGCTGTGAAGGACACTTTGACCCATAGTGAGCAGGAAGGGAAGGCTTTGTCAATGGTCAGGATCAAGCTTTCTACTCCTCAGAGGTCTATCTCCAAGACCCAACGAGGAACTAGGAAGATGTGGTTCCAGAAGTCACAGTCTTCCTTCTGGATGATCCTAATGATTCCTCTTCCAGAGACAGGTGGAGAGGATTCAATGGCAGATGCCGCCCTAGAGCAAGGGTGACCACAAAGTCAGGGCTCCAGGGAATCTTTCTCTGAGCAGCCTTTTCAACACTCCTGAGGCATTGGCCGAATACACTGCCCTGGATGCAGTCAGGGGTTATATTCCCATCACCTACTAGCCTGGACAATCATTACCTCCGATCAGTGGGTGTTAAACATCTTTTCCAGGGGTTATTTCATTCCCTTTTCAGAACCCCCTTCTATATGAAGATACCTGCCCGACATTCCACTCTGTCAAAGGGAGTTGGCCTTCAAGAAAGTTCAACAATTTCTTCAAAAAAGAGGCATCCAAGAGGTTCCAGCAGGACGAAGAGGATAGGTAACTTATTCTCGCTTCTTTTTAGTGCCAAAAAAGACTAAGGACCTGCATCCTGTTTTGGTCCTCAGCAATATAAATCTTATCGGTCAGAAAGTCCAATTTCTGGAAGGTCACTGTTCAGTCCATTGTGCCTGTCTTATGCATGGATGACTGGATGTGCTTCGTGGATCTCCAGGACGCTTACTATCACATCATGATAGACAGGTGTTTCAGGAGACATCTTCACTTCTGGTTAGGGGACAGTCATTACCAGTTTAGAGCCCTAATCTTCAGACTCACCACAGCCCCCCCCCGGGTGTGTACCAAATGCATGGCGGTGGTAGCATCTCATCTGCAGCTGCAGGGATTTCAGGCATTTCTGTACTTAGACGATTGGCTCCTCATAGCATGTTCGAGGCATCGACTGTCACAAACCTTCCATTATGTTCTTCTCCTTTTCAGTCAGTTGGGGATTACTGTCAATCTTTCAAAATCGAATCTGGTCCCCATCCAAAGTTTGGAGTTCATAGGAGTCCAGCTAGACTCCGTTTCAGCGATTGCAGCATTGTCTATGTGCAGAATTCAGTTGATCCTGGAACAGGTCATGCAAATTTTAGATCTTTTGCATCCCCCAGTTCACTTGTTTCTTCGGACCATAGGATCCATGTCTGTGGCCATACAGCTTGTTCCCCTTGCAAGGTATCACATGCAGGTTTTACAGTGGACCCTGGGGGTCCAGTATTCCACTCTGTCTCAACCCATGTCCATATCCATAAAACTGACACCTGTGTGTGGACGGCACCTTCTTTGATGGCTTCAGTCTCATGATCTCAACCTAGGCAGGCCCTTTTCTCTACCTCTGCCCAAGGCCACCGTGACCACGGATGCTTCCCTGTTGGGGTGAGGGAACATTTCCTGGAAAGAACTGTCCAAGGCACGTGGCCTCCTGTAGAGACCAAATTGCACATAAGCATCCTAGAGGTGAGGGCAGTCCTACTAATGTTGGAAGGCTTTCATGACTGCCTCCCCTTGGGGATGATTGCAGTTCAGACGGACAACATGGCAGTGGTCTGGTATGTCAACAAACAGGAGGAACATGATTTTACCCATTGTGCAGGGAGGCCATGAGAGTGTGGGAATGAGTGATATCCTCTAGGTGCTTTCTTCTTGCAATCCATATACCCGGGGACTCCAATTTGTTGGCCAACGAACTCAGCAGATCTTATCTTGAGTCCTCATGAGTGCTCCCTCAATTGCATGGTAGCGAAGCAGATTTTCGACTGCTGGGGTCAGCTGTGTTGTGACCCCTTTCCCTCCTCAACTAACCACAAATGCAGCATGCACTTCGCCTCATCCCCCTGCCTGGGGAGTCACCAAGGGATGCTGTAGTCCACGATTGGCCTCCGGTTCTCCTTTATGTTTATCCCCCTGTCGCTCTTATTCCCAATGTTTTGCAGAAAGCCCAGTGCCTGAGGGCATCCCTGATACTCATTTTCCCTTTCTGGCCTCGCCAGCCATGGTTCTCCATCAGGTCTCATCTAAAGTATCCTCCCTAGGTACTAGATCCTCTTCAGGATCTGATCTCCCATCCTTCAGGGCTTCCTCTTCCAAATCTTCAGATCCTTCATCTAACCACATCGTTTCTCCAGTTCCGGTGATCTTGAAACAGTCCTGGTTGTTGTCCCCCATCAGGTATATTATCCTAGCCTCCCAGAAACCCTCCACTAGAAAGGTTTATAGTAGTAAATGGAAAACGTTTTCTATCTGGCTAAGAACAGGAATCTGGATCCTTTTTTCAGATATGCTTTTGTTCTTGTCCTCACTGTTCCAGACAGGGGCACGTTTCTCTACTTTTAAGCTCCAGTTCATAGGTTGGTACTAGGCTATCGGCCCTAGGGCCTATACAAGCCTAGCCATAACAATTCCCTGGCTTTCTTCCCGCAATATTTACTGGCAACAATTTCTATTTTCCATGAAAACAGTGAGCTTATGTTCTCTTCCAGACTTTCAAAACCATTCATGAAGGGTGTTTTCATTCTAAGACCGCCTATTAAAGATCCTTGAGACTTAACCTTAGTGCTGCAATCACTGAACCTGCCAGTTCATGCGATTTCAAATTCTTGTCATGAAAAATGGCCTTTTTGGTTGCCATAGCTTCAGCTAGGAAGGTTTTTGAATTGCAAGCTCTTTCCATTGCTTCTCCATATATGATCTTTCAGAAGGACAGAGTATCTCTTAGGACAAATCCCTCTTTTTTTTGCCCAAGGTTGCCTCTGAATTCAGTCTAAACCAATATATTCAGTTGCCAGTGTTCTTTGTTAATTATTCCAACAAAGGAGAGGGCATTCTACATACTTTGGACATACACAGGCAATTACGTTTTTATCTACAAAGGACCAAAGGGGTTTGCAAATCAGATCAGCTCTTGGTGGCTTTTCCCCAAACAGCTGTGGCCTCCTAGTTTCAAAGGTGACTCTTTCTAAATGGATCTGTAGCTGCATGTATACAGTGTACACCAATAAGCATCTTGAGGTTCGGGAAGAATCATGGCTCATTCTACTAGGTCCGTGGCTATTTCCTCAGTGTTCATGGTCATCCTTCTACTAATGACATTTGTGCTGCTGCCACTTGGTCTAATCCTCACACCTTTATATTTCATTACATGCTGGATTTGGTTTGCAGGAGCAGGGCTTCCTTTCGTTCCACAGTTCTCCGGCATGTCCTTCCTTCAGGCCTCCCAGAATGTATGATAACTGGGGACTCTGAACGTACTGGGAGGAATAATGACATGGATAACATCAGATAAAGAGTTATGTCCTTACCATTACTTGGTATCTGTGTTATCCTCTGTCATTATTCCTCACATTTCCATCCCACCATCCCCCTTCCTTGTTCGATTTTCTGAGGAAGTTGGGGAGTCGTGGTTAGGATGTGTCCCTCTTTTCTACTTTTGATGATTAGCTTTTCTAGCTTTGTTAGCAAACTCGATCTGAGGGTTAGAAGGCAGCAGTGGATTATGGGAGAGAGAGGATCTTGAGCCTTGGATCTCTCTGTGCCAAGTTGCCAGCTCAAATCCAATGTCGAATTCAAAATTCTTCTGTGAGAAGTAATGAGATAGGATAACATAGATGCCAAGTTATGGTAAGTACATAACTCTTTTTAAGTTGTCTTATCAGGTCCAGGATCCTTTTAATTTAATTTTTTTTTCAATAAACATCTTTATTAAATTATCACATATGACATAGGCAATCTTACTTTTATAGAAATGAAAAATAAACAGCATTGACACTATTTCAGTTGCAAACATTATACATCACAGACACCAATGAAACAACTGTAGTTGCAAACATTATACATCATTTATAATCTGTCCAATCATTGTCAGTTAGGCATTATATGGCTCATTCAGATCCTGCCACTTAAACCTCATTCCTTCTCTGTATATATTGTTCCCACAATTCCCATTTTTTTTCTATGTAGTTTGCTCCATTCCTTTTCTCAAGATCCCAATTCCAGTTGCTTTATCTCTGTTACTATATTCACTACTTCTAGTAAAGTTGGTCTAGACTTTGATTTCCATTTTCTAGTGATTGCTTTTTTGACAGCCACCATAATTAGACTCAGCAAGGCTTTACTATGTGTAGGCAATTCTGATTCGGTATTATAGCTCAAAAAAATTATCTCCTCAGTCAATCCAATCTGCTCACCCAGCATCTCTGACAGAGTAGTTTGCAGGGAATCTCTAAAGTCTGCCAGCTCATTACACTCCCAAAAAATATGTTCCCAGCCATCTCTTTCTTGCCCGTCACATCTCCAACATTTGCTATCCACCTGAGGAAAAATTCTTTGGACTCTACTTGGGGTATAAAAATACATATGTAAACACTTCCAAGCAAAGATCCTAAATCTTCTAGATTTTCTTGCATATTTGGGAGATATACACACATCCCTCCTATGTCTGTTTGTGAATTGCTTATCCAGTCTCTCTTTCCAATCTTTTCTAAGCTCCTCTGTTTGATTCTTATATTATGTAATATTTTATATGCTCTAATAATTGTTACTTTTTTAATGGCAGCTTCTGTTCTAGATTTTGTTAAAAATTCTACCAGTGCTTGTCTTTCATTTAGGACCCCACTATTTCTTTCTCTTTACCTATACTCTGACATCAATCCTTGATAGGGAAGGAAATCTCTAACCTGCAGTCCAAATACATTTTTGACCTCTTCCCATTCTATTACCTTTCCCTTTCTAGTTATTTGCTCCCACTACCTTGGTTCCTTTGTCAGTTTTCTCAAATAAATTCCAGACACCTCTTGCCTATTATCTTTATCCCTAACCATAGTCATCCCTATTGGCAGAATCTATTTTCTCTATTCTCATGCTTGTTTAATTCTTGGAATAGTCCCTGTCATTTTATGAATATAATACTCTGTATGATTTTTGTTGTTGTCCTTAAGAGTCTGCATCCAAAATCCCAATCTCTCCTTATTTCTTGAGCTTCCCCCCTGTATCATCATCATCATTCCTTTCCACTTTGAGTTATAGTTTTGTGTTTGTGCTAAGTATAAGAGCCTTAACTGTGCTGCTGTAAAATACCCCCTCAAATTGGTTAATCCTAGTCCACCTTATTCTGTTGGAAGAATCAGCTTATCCCACTTGACCCTTGCTATCTTCCCTTCCCAGATAAAATCCTTTAACTCTTTTTTAATTGCTATCCACAACTTCTTCTCTGGATATGCCTAACCTGCATATAAGACTAACGGGACTAAAAACATTTTAATAGTTTGTATGTTCGTATCCATATAACAAAGCTTCCAGTTTCTCAATGTTTGTATTGTCTTCTGTTTAGCCTCTTCCCACATATCCTTAGTTGCCACAACAGAGTCATTAATATGGCTATTGTTGGACCAATTTGTGTGTGGGTACATAATTTACTGCTATTGCCTTTGTTTTAGTTTCATTAATTTTGTATCCTGAGAAGATTTGAAACTGTCTTAAAATGTTCCATAACACTGTAATGTGTTTTTTCTGGTTTTGTCATGTATAAAATAATGTTATCTGCAAATAGAGCTAGCTTTGCCTGACTACCATACCAATTATATCCTTAAATTTCTGAATCCCTTATTTTCTTTGCCAATGGTTCTAAATATAATGCAAACAACAAAGGGGAAAGCAGGCAAACCTTGCCTGGTTCCTCTTCTCAAGCAGAAGTTATCAGAGAGGACCACACCCACTTTAATTTTTCCTCTGATCCCACATATATACTCCTAATCAACCTTATAATTATATCAGGGTAAGCAGTTGCTTCCATTGCCCTGCTCATGAAGTCCCAGTCTACTCTATCAAATGCATTCTGTGCATCAAGATCCACCAATAACAGTGGTATTTTCTTACATTCTGCTTCCCTCTGGATCATCAATGTTCTGTTAATATTGTGAAATGTTTGCCTCTCCTCCACAAAACCACATTGATCCATATATATATATATATATATATCAACTTTGATATCACTTTTGCCATTCCTTTAGTCATTATAAACATAAACACTTTATAACCATGGTTTAGTATTGAAATGGGCCTGTATGAAGCTGGATCCAATGTATCTTTACCATCTTTAGTTATTACTGTTACCACCACCCTCTTCCAGGATGTTGGTACCTCCCCTCCTCTTAAAATAGTGTTAAACAAAACCTTCCAGAGCTTTATCAGTTTTTTTCTATCCTAGCTTCCAAACTTCCACAGGAATACCATCTATTCTTGGGGACTTTCCTATAGATTGGTTATCCATAGCCAATTTTATCTTATCTCTTCATATCCTGTTAGTAAATGAGCCTCATCTACCTCTAACCTTGGCATATTTAATTCTTCCATAAACATTTCCATTTGCACCTTTTCTTGATATCCCTATTTTTCTGCTTTATACAAACTTTCATAAAATTTTTGAAATATTTCTGATGCTTCTACATATCTCTTGTTATCTTCCTTGTTATAAGCTCCCTAATCTTGGTGACAACTCTTTCCACTTTCTGTTGCCTGAGTTATTGTGCTAACATTTTTTGTGATCTAGAATTATCATAAAAAAAAAAAATAGTTGCTTAACAGCAATCATTCTAAACTCATGGATATTATTGAGGTAGTCCCGTATTTTCTGTTTAGCATTCTGCAGTTGCTCCTTTTCTTGTTCTGAGAGATTTCCCCTAGTTTGCGATACTTTAACATTTGTCAGTCCCTCTAAATAATTCTAGTTGCTTCTTAGTTATATCTCATTTTCCTTTGTTTCCACCCTAGTTTTAAACTCCACTTTAATTTTATCCTACTCCCTAGCTATAATTTTAGAAGAAATTTCTAGCTTCTCTAGTAGCTCCTGAATTAATTCCAAAACCCATTCCTTAAATTCCCCTCTTTTCAGTTTATGGGTGGGAAAGCGTCAGTGTCTCATTTTTATTTCATTACCTTGCATTTTTATTTTAGTTATTAATGGTACACGGTCTGAAATATTTATTGGTTGCATTTCAAGACCTTCAATTAAATGCATGTTTACTGTTTTTATATCTTGGAGAATAATATGTAAATTCACTCGGAACTCCTAGTACTGAATTCACATCTTCCATGCCAAACATTTTCATAAAATTCTTCAAAAATCTAACCTCCTTATTTTCCCTCCAGACACATCTTCACTGTTGCAAACCAAATTGTATTCTCCACCTATAAGTAATATTCCTTGCTGAAAGCTGATTATTTCTCCTAGAATTTTCTTAAGCTCCATTATAGCAGTTTTTGGTGGAATGCAAAAGCATGCCAGTGTAATCCTCCTGCCTTGCTAGTAGCCCGTTCATACTATATATCTTCCATTATCTTCTTTTCCTCTTCTATCACTATTTGAGCACCTCTTGGAATTAATATAAGTACTCCTCTTTTCCTTTGCCCCAGATATTCGGCTGAATAGACATCTTGAAAACATTTCATTATCAAATTCCCATGTTCATTTCTTTCCAGGTGCGTCTTCTGTAGCATGGCTATTTGCAGTCTACATTTTTAATGTAATGCACTACTCTTTCTTTTTTATATTTATCTGTAAGTCCATTCAGATTGAAAGACATTACAGAAAGCATCATTTTCTTATATAGTTGTTATTGCCACCTTTCATGTATAACTGATTTTTATTAAATGTTTAGTTCCAGCTTTTATGTTACATGATTGGTCTTTTATACATTTGTTTCTTGTCATTTCCATTTGAGCCTGTGCCACATCTTACATAACTTTTTTTTTTGAAAGTCGTCAAGCAGAACAAACAACCCCCTGTAAAACCTATTAACTTAATAACACACAAAACTATATACTTCTTCAGATATTGACATTTTTGCTTCCTAATAAGAACAGCAGTTCTAAGTTGATAGCCACACAGACAGGTTATAGTTAACTAAAAACAAAAATTAGTCATGTTAAGAAGCATGGTACACCCTATGCTATTAGTAAGTACTATTTGAATTTGTCTATCTTTATAGGTCTCCCAGCTTAGAAAATGTGAATGCTTTCAGTAAGCACTTTCTCCACGTCACTTCTCTTTATCAAATTGTCTTCTAGTGATATGCAACCAGACACAAAACTGTTAAGGGTACCTTGTTTACCAGAAAAAAGCCTTATAATATTCAATATTCTTTTTCATTTACATGCTTTGTAATAAACTTGTTACTGGATAATGCCTAAGGCCATAACTCAGTCATTTCCCTATGAAAGCATGGGAAAAAGCACACTGATTTTTCTTTTGTCATACTCTCTTAACCAGACCTTTTCTCTCTCCCCCCTTTCTTTTTATATTGCAGTGCCTACATTTCTTAAAACTGAACAAAGAAAAAGAAAGAAGAAAGGAGAAAAAGAAAAAAAAACACCTATTTATATTAGCATCCCCGTTGCATTTAACAAATAAACTGAGAAAACATTACTTTAAGTCCAATTGGTATTGTTTTATCTTTAAAGTCCTCCCAGCTGGGAAAAACCTGATGATCCTTTTAAGTTTAAATTACATGTTCAATGATTTCCTCATTAATGAAAATAAAAATTATTTTCTCTGCAGAAGTCATCTGGAGCTCAAGCTGCTTATCATATGAAGTTGTGAGGATTTTTTTAGTCTCCTGCCCCACCCTGCTGTGAGGATTGTCATAGTCTCTCTTGTGTTCATCACAAACATCATGTCAGCCATTTATGCTCCTCAGGACAGTACCCAGCTAAAATAAAACACTAGGTCATACTTGATACTTTCAGGTGAAGTCTAGGATTTATTATAGTGTAATATATTGTTCATATTTTCTAAATAGCTGTTATAGAAGACATGGTGAAACATCTTCATGACTGAAATCAAGGAAACTATGCATCTGTAATGCATTATTAAGTACTGCCTACCTTATGATCTAAATAATATATAATTAAGATTGCTAGCACATTCCTGTAAAGGAGTGTCCAAATGTTCTTTTCATGTTGTCCTTTTATTACCAGGAAGATGAAATTAGGAGGTGTCAGCTCCTCCTTCCTTTCCTTTGTCATTTCATGCCTCTTATACTCTGCACATTCCTGGAAAACAATCCTCGGTCATTATGATCTCAAATGAGCTTAACCTGCAGCTTTTCACAATCTTTGGTGTATCAGAAGAAAGTATTCTTGTACAATACATGCAGTTATATATTTAAGGATGGCTAGGACTGCAGAATTATCCTATTTCAGTCTGACTTCTAAACGCGAATGGAAAAATACATATATTTAGACAGAGAGTTGCATATTACATAGTCACAAAATAAAAATCTGTTCACCAGTATCTAACAGTCTACAGATGAATCTTTTTAAAACTTACATTTGGCTCGTTTGCAGCTTCTCCAGGTAAATTTTTAGAGATACGGGTCTTAATATGCACTAAACATTAGTTTATTTTTTTATACCTTGAAGAGGTCTCTGTGAAATTTGCCCCTAATATCTGAATTGTTTTCTGAAAGGATACTGAATCAAAAGTGCAGCTTACATCTTCATTTCCAAGACTTAATAAAATGGAGAAAGAATTTTACATACTTTGAATATATACTGGAAGATTAAATAGTAAATAGAGTGAATTATGTCATCAGGAAATGAATTAAGTTTTTGTTTGTTTCACCAAGTAAAGTATGGTTTACCAGTTGATATCCAACCCCAGCATTGCTGCGTAATTATATTGCATTATACAGTGACTGGCCATTAACATTTGAAAACAAGCATGCTGATTGGTCAGCCCAACCAGCATGCCCATTGTAAATTGAGCATATACCAACAGATAAAAGTCCGGTTGCTGAAGTACCATTGAGCGGCCAAACTTTTTTTATTGGTATATGGTAGAGGCATTAGTTTGATGGAAAGAAAGTCAGAAACTGTAATATGTGTCATTATAGAGTGACTTCATTCCTCATAAAATTGGTGGTTTTCCAACAAATCACTTAGGAACAAAGTCACTAAATAATGACATGCATCTTAGTTTCAGACTTTCTTTCCATCAGATAATGCACAAATATTCTCACAGTTTTCTAAATGTATATCTCTTTCATAGGTTCATACTAGGCTATCTGCCCTAGGGCATTTATAAGCCTAGCCAGAGTGTATTTGGCTTTCGCCACCCATTTTAAATTAATTTTGATATGCCCTTTTTCGAGGTTAGTATACTGTGCCTCTGTCTAACAGTGACACAGAAGTGATACCCGGGGTAAACCTACGATCCCCCATCCACTCATCAAGATTCCTCTTGAAGAGAGTCAGTGAGGGACTCTGCCTAACCTGGACTGGGATTTTATTCCAGAGTGAAGGGAGCCTCTGGGTTATGAATCTGTCCCTCCAGCATGTCCTATTTATTTCAGTGCTGAGGTTCAAGTCTCTCGAGCACGTAGCTCGATGGGATTTGGATTTTCTGAGGTGCGGTATGTCCATTAATTCCGGGTTGGACATGGCTTTATACGTCTGGCACAGATCACCTCTGAGCAGGCGGTATGCCACTGAGTAGAGCTGGAGTTTCTTTAACCGGGCAGCATATGGCATCTGTTTGAGCCCTTTAATCCTCTTGGTGAGGTACTTTTGGGGTCTTTCCAGTTGCTGCAGGTGTCTGGTAAGGTACATCCCAAAAGGGGCATTGTACTCAATTATGGGCCTGATGAGGGATGAGTAAAGAGGCACGATGACCTCCCCTGATCTAGATGTGAATCCCTTCATGATTAGGTGGGCTGTATAAAATGTTTTTCTAACCACTCTGGCCACGTGGTTGTCAAATGAGAGATTGCTATCAACTTGGGTCCCCAGGTCCCTAATTACTTCTTTTGTACTTAATGGATTACCACTTATGTGGTAATTTGTGGGCACTTTGTTTTTGCCAAAGTGGATGACTATACACTTTTTGGCGTTTAGCTTGAGGCCATGGCTCTGGCACCAGTTGTCTGTTTCTATGAGGCCCTTTTGGAGGATGCTTGTGTCGGCTGGAGAGTCGATTATGACGCCCAGTTTGCAGTCATCTGCGATCTTGGTCAGCCACAGTCCTTCCATGTTGGCCTGTACCTCTGAGAAATATATACCGAACAAGAGAGGTCCCAGGACTGAGCCTTGTGGGACGCCACTAGTAACTGGTTTGGAGTCTGACATGGCTCCAGCAATTCTAACCATGTGGGTTCTGTCCTTGAGCCAGTTTGCAACCCATCTAGTGACATAGGGGTTTATATTTAAGCTGGTGAGCTTATCTATAATGCCCGAGTGGGGTATTGTATCGAAGGCTTTTGCGAGGTCCGGGTAGGCTGTGTGGACCACCTTCCCCTCGTCAATGGCCTTGGTGACTGTTTCAAAGAAATCAACCAGGTTTAAGAGGCAGGATCTGCCCTTAACAAAGCCAAACTGGGTAGGATCCAGTGTCTGTAGGTCCCCAATATCTTTATTTATAAGGTCCATGATGATCCTTTCCATAGCTTTGCAGACCAAGCTAGTCAGGCTTATGGGGCGATAGTTTCCAGGATCCGTTGAGGCACCACCTTTGTGGAGAGGGACCACCATTGCTGTATGCCACTCTTTGGGTATATATCCTGTAGTAAGGCTGAGATTGAACAGTAGTTTTATGTTTGGGTTTAGCTCTTCTTGGAGTTCATGTAGGACACAGCCTGGGACACCGTCTGGTCCCATTGATGCTGGTTTTTTTGCTTTGGAGAGGGCGGCTCTTACCTGAGCATCTGAGATGTCAGGGGGACAGCACTCTGCTGGGATAGATATTTGCCCTTTTGGTGGGGTGGGTGGAGTTTGCGCTGAACCTGTCAGCTAGGATGTTGGCAATGTCTGTGTGTTCGGTGTATTTTTTGTCATTTTGGACTAATTCTGAGCATATCTGGGAATTCCCACCCAGGTTCCTAACATAACTAAAGAAAGCCTTGTGATTATCCTTAGTGTCCTGTGCAATTTTTCTCTCAAAGCTGGCCTTAGACGATTTTATGAGTGCCCGTAGTTTTTTGCTAATACTGATCAGAGATGCCTTTCCTTTTTGGGATTTTGCTCTATCATGTAGTAGCTTCCTCCTTCTATTGTATAGTTTGTTTATGGCTGAGGTCCACCAGACAGGACGTCTGACTTTGGAGGATTGGGTCTTGATTTTATTTGGGAATGCATGATCCATGCATTCCTGAAGGTGTTCATAGAATGCGTTTATAAAGGATTCTGCGGTCTGGGCCGTATTTTCCACAGGCCCGGGGGCTTTGAAGGATTCCACCTCGGTTTTGAGGAGTGTGAAATTTGCTTTAGAGAAGTTTTTCACTGTGGTTTTCTGGGCAGGGGGTGGGGTCGGGATGTGAATATCCAGTGAGATTAGTTTCTTCACATTTCTTGAGCTAAGAGGTTGAGAGGCACATATGAGGTCAGACAAAATACAAGGAAAATCAGGTATGTTCTGCAAAACTAAAGTGACGTACCTGATTTTTGTTGTATTTTTTTCCATCTCTCTTGCACCTCTAAACTGTCCAAAGGTTACAGTTTTTTTTTTCTTAAAAAAAAAAAAAAAAAAAAGCAGTGGAGATTTTCCCATCTCCATTGCTTGCTTTCTGAAGCACTGATGAGCTGTGCAAGTCCCATATCCAGTACATCAAGGAAACCCTTGGATACCGAAAAAATGCAGAACAACACCATGGCGCCATTATATAAAAGCAGTATTTAAGAAAAGTGTGTAATTTTTTCTTAAATGTCATTGTATAATAGCAATAACTCACGGCTGGGTGTGGGTAATGCTGGATTTACCCATGGTTGGCTTTGGTTGGTCACTCGGGTTTCACCTTCGTGACCAAAGCACATCAACAGTGGGTAAATCCAGTACCCATTGCTATATTATCAAGTACTAGGAGAGTCATTTTCAGTAACAGTACACTAAATCTGTCAGGCATTAGGACAGCTTGACATGTAAAACTTTTGCAGGCTGTCTCAGTTCATCCTTCTCCATAATGCAGCCCAGTGTTCTTCCTCTCAAGATCTCTGTAGTTGTACTAAGCATTCATGTGGAATGGTGACCCTAGGTTACCTGTTCTACAGTTTCTGAAAAAAAGGTTGTCAAATTGTGTATGTATCTGTCTAATGTTTTTTCTGAGTTATCTTGCCTCCATTCTAGTTCTTTCAAAACCCATCTAGATGGCTAGCAGTTCAGCAGATTTTTTTCCTGTTTTGTTTCTCCTTACTTATTTGGGTCTCCTTTGTTTTGGCGTGGGGTTTGCTTATAGGTTTTCAGGGAAGTACTAGGCTAGCTGCCCTTGCAAGCCATTTTAAGCCTAGCCAGTTTCCCTTTTTGTGCTCAAAATAACCTGTCTTGTTTTGTTATAGATTGATCTTACCCATCCCATGGTTGATAATTAAATATTACCCCCAATGAGAAAAAGAAGAAGCTGACACCTCCTAATTTCATCTTCCTGGGATCATACCATAGATAATCTGAGGGAATTCATGCATGGGATAAAGCATTTAGGAGTTGAGCTGCCTCAGTCCATTATTAGTGTAGAGGGCAGTCCTGGGTAAATTTTCTGTTTCCCATCCTTAGATCTGAGTTGCGTTTGAAAATGGACAGGGTTGAACTTTGTTTTATGTGGATGTGGAGTCTATTCCAGAACAGTGCTATCCTCTGCAAAATATACCTGTCCCTCCAAACCTTTCTGTTGATGTTGCAGGAGAGGTTTAGATCCCTAGACAGAGTATTTCTGATGCCATTTACCTTGCTGATGTGCAGTAAATCCATCAGTAATGGGTCAGAGGATGCCTTGTATGCCAGACACAGGTCACCTTATAGCAGTCTGAAGGATACTGAGTGCAGAGACTAAGATTTGAGTCAGTCCATGTTGTTTAGGCCTTGTATAGTTTTAGTAAAGCATCTGTGTTGGCTTTCCATTTGTTGCATGTGTCTGTACAGATACATGCTATGGGGGGCAATCTGAAATAGTTATCTTCATTTTATCTGCAACCTGTGGGTATTCGGATCCATATCGGATCCGAGCCGGCAACTTTTCAAGCATCTGCTCTGAGCTCCAAGCTCCTCCCCTTACCCATAACCATCTCCTACCTTCCCTCAGATCTCATTTGCCGCTTCGTGCATCAGCATCGTGATCTCCGTAGCTCTGAGCATAGGGTTGTAGTAAGTGCCTTTTTGGTCCTTTTTCTTGAGTTGAGAGTGTGTTATCAGTTAGTTCCTTTTCCTCCCCCAAATGCTTGTTCGTTGGTATATAAAAAAAAAAAAAAGTTTGTAGGGCCTCCTTCCCCCATAGGTGTGCGTGCTTATAGTGCGTTGAAGTTTGGTAGGTGAGCTGTGTGTGTGTGTGTGTGTGTGTGTGTGTGTGTGTGTGTGTGTGTGTGTGTGTGTGTGTGTGTGTGTAGAATGGCTGATCAGCCCAAACCTACTTTTAAGAAATGCACAGAGTGTGTCCATAAGCTTTCACCAGCGGATGGTCACACTCTGTGTGTTGTTTGCCTGGGAGTTCCCCATTTATCAGTGCAGTGCAGTGTGTGTGCCGGTTTTAACCCTAGGGCCTTGAAGGAAAGGAAGGCCAAACTGGTGGCTAAAGGCATTCTACCTGCTTCGACGCTGGACTCATCAGCCTCGGCCTCGGCTCCAGCAGCTGCTGCCCAACCTCCCCCTCAGGCTGAGACTCACCCTCCAACTAGATCTGTTGAAGGGGATGCCAAAGGAAGAGACAGAAAAAAGGATAAGGACAGAGAGAAGAAGGGGGGATAGACCCCGTAAACGGTCTCCAGATCGGAAGTCGCTCCCTAGCCTGCCATCTAAGATGTTGAGACCTACATCTCCTCAGCTCCACTCCCCGAGATTCTCCCCGGAGCCAACGGAGCGTTTGGATCTGAGGCCTTCATCCAGGTCATCGCAGCGACCAGCCAGATCCGAATCGGTCGCTTCCTCCCACTCGACTCGGAGTCCCTCTGAATTGGATATGGACAGGATGATGAGGAAATTTATTCGCAACCAAATCCAGATGGGAGTCTTGCCAGGCCCCTCTCCCTCTGGGGGGGGGGGCCTTCATGCCCTTCTTTCATCTGATTTCTCCTTCCCCCATCTGACCTGCGGTTTCAGGGTTTATGGATCCGAGGATCTTCGGAGCTGGGGGGTCGGCACCGACAGTTCTTCCAACCTCGACTCCGGCGATTACCTCTAGTTCCTCGGATCTGACCAGTTTGGATCCGAGCAACTCTCGGGGCCGAGGACGGGGAGTCGGATCCGAAGGGATGGAGGTGTCTTCGGCTCTGACATTGTCGGATCCGAGCCGTTCCTTCTTAGCTCCAGCTACCCCAGCCTTGGCCCTGATCCTCACTGCGGACCCGGGGAGAGCTTCCTCCTTGTGGGTGCTAAGGAGGTGTGCTCTCTATCGGCATTTGATATGGTGGAGAGGGTTCTCTCCTAAGGATCGAGACCCCAGCCTGCTTCCTTGGATTCCGCCCAGACTCCTTCGGATTCGGTTACGACTTCCTTCAGCTTGTCCCAGGGACAGCCCGTGCTAGAGGAGCCCCAGGCAGTTCCCCTGGAGGAACCCCCTGTGGCTCACGAGCCCTCTTCAGAGAGTCCCACCAAAGAGGGTCCCTGTAAGCACTTGTGTAAAAGGAGGCACCTGGACTCCCCCCGAGTCCTTGACAGAAGACACTGATTTAGATGAAGGAGAAGGTTCCCCTAGGTCACTTCCCCAGGATTTCTCCTTTGGAGACGTAATGGAGATCCTCCACCACAGGGGAGGTTGGTCAGCCCTAAAACCTTCTACGGATGAATCAGTGTTTCTGGAGGCTTCTGGCACAGGCCCATCTACTTCCTGGGTGTCCCCGCCTGTGGATCCCTTAGTAGATCTTATCACCATGTGGGCATGGAAGGAGCCTGACACCATAGAGCTGATACCTAAATGCCTGGACAAGATTCTCTCTCCACCATCAGACAGACAGGCCTGGTATAAAGGATCCCTCGTGGATGCTATGGTGGTTTCAGCAGCCACCAAGAGGGAACTGGATCAGGTGAGTTCCTCGGTTCACCTTGTGGACAAGGAGTCCAGGGTGGTGGATCAATTTGGGAAGCAAGTGTATTCTTCAGTGACATTTTCCCTCCGAGTGCTGAACTATTTGGCACATGTTATACTACTGCAGTGAGACCTAGTCACAGAGTTAGCTGAGTCGCTCCCAGAGTCTTTGTCACTGGAGGACAAGCGTCTGTTCTCCGCGAACATGTCAACTCTGAAATCAGTATCAAACATGTTTATGCAGAGGGGGACAGGACAGATGCCACCCCAGAGGCAGAGGGGTTCAGAGGAACTTTGGGTTTAGGAAGTCCTTCTCGGACAGGCCCACGCAGCAGCCCTGAGGGGTGCCCGACTCCGGATGCAGTTGGGGGAAGATTATCATTGCACCCAATGGCTTGGGAGTCCATAACTGCAGATCGTTGGGTGCTTCAAATAATATCCAGAGGCTACATCATCCCTTTTTTGTCCCCTCCCGTCCAACCATACCGCCTCCCAGATGTCCCACCCACTCAAAGGGAGAAGGCAGCGCTAGAGTCCGATCAGTCCGGATCAAGAGTTTACTCCAGTTTCTTTTTAGTGCCAAAAAAAACAGGGGACCTCAGGCCCACTTTGGACTTGTCAACCTTAAACCTGGCTGCTGCCAAGCAGAAATTCCGGATGGTCACCCTACAGTCCATTCTACCTTATCTTCGAGAATGCGACTGGATGTGCTCGATAGACCTCCAGGACACTTACTACCACATCAAGATTCGCAGAAGCTCCAGGAGATTCCTTCACTTCCGGCTGGGGGCCAATCATTTCCAGTTCAGAGCCCTACCCTTCGGTCTCACCACAGCTCCCGAGTGTTTACCAATGTAATAGCAGTCATAGCGGCTCACCTGAGGATTCAGGGAATTCAGGTATTCCCTTACGATTGGCTCCACGCTGCTTCCACCAAGCGTCTTCTTTGCTTAGCCAGAGACTCCTTCTTTCATCTTACAGACCGGCTAGGGATCACTATCAATGTTTCCAAGTCCCTCTTGGACCCGGTGAAGTTCTTGGACTTTATCGGGGCACGACTGGACACCGTTCGACTGAAAGTCTTCCTAACTCCAGACAGGGTCCAGACCCAACGGGCCCATATATCAGTGGTTCTTGGCCCCAGGTTTCCAAAGGCAGGCGATGTTCTCAGAGCCCTGGGCTCTATGGCTGCAGTAATCTCTATCCTCCCCTGTGCGCGTCTTCATATGCATATTCTTCAATGGACTCTAGCCGTACAGTGGTCTTGGCTAGATCTCCCCATGGAATATCCAATTCAAATCAGCAACGCCTGCAGGGCGTCGCTTCTCTGGTGGCTCCAATCGCCGGAGATCTTAGCGGGACACCCATTTGTTTCACCCACAGCCCAAGCCACAGTGACCACGGATGTCTCCCAGCTCGGGTGGGGGGGGGCATTATCTGAGGAGGACGGTCCAAGCCACGTGGTCCCAAATCGAGACCAGATTGCATATCAATGTTCTGGAGAAGAGAGCAGTGCTTTTAGTGTTGCAAGCCTTCCACACTGTTCTTCCTCTGGGGATTATTGCAATTCAGTCAGACAACATGTCGGTTGTCTGGTACATCAACAAACAGGGAGGAACCAGATCTTACCGTCTGTGTCACGTGGCCATGAGAGTGGGGGATCTCCACCAGTCGGTTTCTGATTGCAACGCTTATCCCGGGACCCTCCAACTTAACGGACAGATTGAGTCAGGTTATTCTAATGCCATACGAGTGGTTTCTGAAACAATCGATAGCAGAGGAGATCTTCCTTGCGTGGGGTCAGCCTTGCTGCGATCTCTTCGCATCTCCTTCCAATGCGAAGTGCAGCGAATTCTACACTGATCCCCTCACCAGGGGATCTCCCTAGAGACACTCTGGTCCATGCTTGGCCTCCCGGGTTACTGTATGCATATCCCCCATTACCTCTCATTCTGAAGTTTCTTCAGAAAGCTTGCCGACTGGAGTGCAAAGTGATCCTCATTGCCCCGTTCTGGCCTCGTCAGGTGTAGTTTCCCTTCCTCTGGTCTCATGTTCTAGCTCCTCCTTGGATTCTGGATCTCTGCCCGGATCTCATTTCTCATCCCTTGGGCACTTGTCCGCCCAACCTGGACAGCCTCAAGCTAACAGCTTGGTTACTCCAGTTCCCTTGATTGCCAGGACTCCCAGTCTTTCATCTTCAGTAAAAACTATTCTGGTGGCTTCCCATAAGGCCTCCACTAGGAAGATTTACCTCAGTAAATGGAAACGATTCTCTATTTTGTGCTATGTATAAGAGCCTTAACTGTGCTGCTCTAAAATACCCCCTCAAATTGGTTAATCCTAGTCCACCTTATTCTGTTGGAAGAATCAGCTTATCCCACTTGACCCTTGCTATCTTCCCTTCCCAGATAAAATCCTTTAACTCTTTTTTAATTGCTATCCACAACTTCTTCTCTGGATATGCCTAACCTGCATATAAGACTAACGGGACTAAAAACATTTTAATAGTTTGTATGTTCGTATCCATATAACAAAGCTTCCAGTTTCTCAATTTTTGTATTGTCTTCTGTTTAGCCTCTTCCCACATATCCTTAGTTGCCACAACAGAATCATTAATATGGCTATTGTTGGACCAATTTGTGTGTGGGTACATAATTTACTGCTATTGCCTTTGTTTTAGTTTCATTAATTTTGTATCCTGAGAAGATTTGAAACTGTCTTAAAATGTTCCATAAATCTGTAATGTGTTTTTTCTGGTTTTGTCATGTATAAAATAATGTTATCTGCAAATAGAGCTAGCTTTGCCTGACTACCATACCAATTATATCCTTAAATTTCTGAATCCCTTATTTTCTTTGCCAATGGTTCTAAATATAATGCAAACAACAAAGGGGAAAGCAGGCAAACCTTGCCTGGTTCCTCTACTCAAGCAGAAGTTATCAGAGAGGACCACACCCACTTTAATTTTTTCCTCTGATCCCACATATATACTCCTAATCAACCTTATAATTATATCAGGGTAAGCAATTGCTTCCATTGCCCTGCTCATGAAGTCCCAGTCTACTCTATCAAATGCATTCTGTGCATCAAGATCCACCAATAACAGTGGTATCTTCTTACATTCTGCTTCCCTCTGGATCATCAATGTTCTGTTAATATTGAGAAATGTTTGCCTCTCCTCCGCAAAACCACATTGATCCATATATATATATATATATATATATATACTTTGATATCACTTTTGCCATTCCTTTAGTCATTATAAACATAAACACTTTTTGGCGTTTAGCTTGAGGCCATGGCTCTGGCACCAGTTGTCTGTTTCTATGAGGCCCTTTTGGAGGATGCTTGTGTCGGCTGGAGAGTCGATTATGACGCCCAGTTTGCAGTCATCTGCGGTCTTTGTCAGCCACAGTCCTTCCATGTTGGCCTGTACCTCTGAGAAATATATACCGAACAAGAGAGGTCCCAGGACTGAGCCTTGTGGGACGCCAATAGTAACTGGTTTGGAGTCTGACATGGCTCCAGCAATTCTAACCATGTGGGTTCTGTCCTTGAGCCAGTTTGCAACCCATCTAGTGACATAGGGGTTTATATTTAAGCTGGTGAGCTTATCTATAATGCCCGAGTGGGGTATTGTATCGAAGGCTTTTGCGAGGTCCGGGTAGGCTGTGTGGACCACCTTCCCCTCGTCAATGGCCTTGGTGACTGTTTCAAAGAAATCAACCAGGTTTAAGAGTCAGGATCTGCCCTTAACAAAGCTGAACTGGGTAGGATCCAGTGTCTGTAGGTCCCCAATATCTTTATTTATAAGGTCCATGATGATCCTTTCCATATCTTTGCAGACCAAGCTAGTCAGGCTTATGGGGCGATAGTTTCCAGGATCCGTTGAGGCACCACCTTTGTGGAGAGGGACCACCATTGCTGTACGCCACTCTTTGGGTATATATCCTGTAGTAAGGCTGAGATTGAACAGTAGTTTTATGTTTGGGTTTAGCTCTTCTTGGAGTTCACGTAGGACACAGCCTGGGACACCGTCTGGTCCCATTGATGCTGTTTTTTTGCTTTGGAGAGGGCGGCTCTTACCTGAGCATCTGAGATGTCAGGGGGACAGCACTCTGCTGGGATAGATATTTGCCCTTTTGGTGGGGGGGGGAGTTTGCGCTGAACCTGTCAGCTAGGATGTTGGCAATGTCTGTGGGTTCGGTGTATTTTTTGTCATTTTGGACTAATTCTGAGCATATCTGGGAATTCCCACCCAGGTTCCTAACATAACTAAAGAAAGTCTTGTGATTATCCTTAGTGTCCTGTGCAGTTTTTCTCTCAAAGCTGGCCTTAGACGATTTTATGAGTGCCTGTAGTTTTTTGCTAATACTGATCAGAGATGCCTTTCCTTTTTGGGATTTTGCTCTATCATGTAGTAGCTTCCTCCTTGTATTGTATAGTTTGTTTATGGCTGAGGTCCACCAGACAGGACGTCTGATTTTGGAGGATTGGGTCTTGATTTTATTTGGGAATGCATGATCCATGCATTCCAGAAGGTGTTCATAGAATGCGTTTATAAAGGATTCTGCGGTCTGGGCCGTATTTTCCACAGGCCCGGGGGCTTTGAAGGATTCCACCTCGGTTTTGAGGAGTGTGAAATTTGCTTTAGAGAAGTTTTTCACTGTGGTTTTCTGGGCAGGGGGTGGGGTCGGGATGTGAATATCCAGTGAGATTAGTTTCTTCACATTTCTTGAGCTAAGAGGTTGAGAGGCACATATGAGGTCAGACAAAATACAAGGAAAATCAGGTATGTTCTGCAAAACTAAAGTGACGTACCTGATTTTTGTTGTATTTTTTTCCATCTCTCTTGCACCTCTAAACTGTCCAAAGGTTACAGTTTTATTTTCTTAAAAAAAAAAAAAAAAAAAAAAGCAGTGGAAATTTTCCCATCTCCATTGCTTGCTTTCTGAAGCACTGATGAGCTGTGCAAGTCCCATATCCAGTACATCAAGGAAACCCTTGGATACCGAAAAAATGCAGAACAACACCATGGCGCCATTATATAAAAGCAGTATTTAAGAAAAGTGTGTAATTTTTTCTTAAATGTCATTGTATAATAGCAATAACTCACGGCTGGGTGTGGGTAATGCTGGATTTACCCATGGTTGGTTTTGGTTGGTCACTCGGGTTTCACCTTCGTGACCAAAGCACACCAACAGTGGGTAAATCCAGTACCCATTGCTATATTATCAAGTACTAGGAGAGTCATTTTCACTAACAGTACACTAAATCTGTCAGGCATTAGGACAGCTTGACATGTAAAACTTTTGCAGGCTGTCTCAGTTCATCCTTCTCCATAATGCAGCCCAGTGTTCTTCCTCTCAAGATCTCTGTAGTTGTACTAAGCATTCATGTGGAATGGTGACCCTAGGTTACCTGTTCTACAGTTTCTGAAAAAAAGGTTGTCAAATTGTGTATGTATCTGTCTAATGTTTTTCTGAGTTATCTTGCCTCCATTCTAGTTCTTTCAAAACCCATCTAGATGGCTAGCAGTTCAGCAGATTTTTTTCCTGTTTTGTTTCTCCTTACTTATTTGGGTCTCCTTTGTTTTGGTGTGGGGTTTGCTTATAGGTTTTCAGGTAAGTACTAGGCTAGCTGCCCTTGCAAGCCATTTTAAGCCTAGCCAGTTTCCCTTTTTGTGCTCAAAATAACCTGTCTTATTTTGTTATAGATTGATCTTACCCATCCCATGGTTGATAATTAAATATTACCCCCAATGAGAAAAAGAAGACGCTGACACCTCCTAATTTCATCTTCCTGGGATCATACCATAGATAATCTGAGGGAATTCATGCATGGGATAAAGCGTTTAGGAGTTGAGCTGCCTCAGTCCATTATTAGTGTAGAGGGCAGTCCTGGGTAAATTTTCTGTTTCCCATCCTTAGATCTGAGTTGCGTTTGAAAATGGACAGGGTTGAACTTTGTTTTATGTGGATGTGGAGTCTATTCCAGAACAGTGCTATCCTCTGCAAAATATACCTGTCCCTCCAAACCTTTCTGTTGATGTTGCAGGAGAGGTTTAGATCCCTAGACAGAGTATTTCTGATGCCATTTACCTTGCTGATGTGCAGTAAATCCATCAGAAATGGGTCAGAGGATGCCTTGTATGCCAGACACAGGTCACCTTATAGCAGTCTGAAGGATACTGAGTGTAGAGACTAAGATTTGAGTCAGCCCATATATCAGTGGTTCTTGGCCCCAGGTTTCCAAAGGCAGGCGATGTTCTCAGAGCCCTGGGCTCTATGGCTGCAGTAATCTCTATCCTCCCTTGTGCGCGTCTTCATATGCATATTCTTCAATGGACTCTAGCCGTACAGTGGTCTTGGCTAGATCTCCCCATGGAATATCCAATTCAAATCAGCAACGCCTGCAGGGCGTCACTTCTCTGGTGGCTCCAGTCGCCGGAGATCTTAGCGGGACACCCATTTGTTTCACCCACAGCCCAAGCCACAGTGACCACAGATGTCTCCCAGCTCGGGTGGGTGGGGGGGCATTATCTGAGGAGGACGGTCCAAGCCACGTGGTCCCAAATCGAGACCAGATTGCATATCAATGTTCTGGAGAAGAGAGCAGTGCTTTTAGTGTTGCAAGCCTTCCACACTGTTCTTCCTCTGGGGATTATTGCAATTCAGTCAGACAACATGTCGGTTGTCTGGTACATCAACAAACAGGGAGGAACCAGATCTTACCGTCTGTGTCACGTGGCCATGAGAGTGGGGGATCTCCACCAGTCGGTTTCTGATTGCAACGCTTATCCCGGGACCCTCCAACATTTTAGTGGACAGATTGAGTCAGGTTATTCTAATGCCATACGAGTGGTTTCTGAAACAATCGATAGCAGAGGAGATCTACCTTGCGTGGGGTCAGCCTTGCTGCGATCTCTTCGCATCTCCTTCCAATGCAAAGTGCAGCGAATTCTACACTGATCCCCTCACCAGGGGATCTCCCTAGAGACACTCTGGTCCATGCTTGGCCTCCCGGGTTACTGTATGCATATCCCCCGTTACCTCTCATTCTGAAGTTTCTTCAGAAAGCTTGCCGACTGGAGTGCAAAGTGATCCTCATTGCCCCGTTCTGGCCTCGTCAGGTGTAGTTTCCCTTCCTCTGGTCTCATGTTCTAGCTCCTCCTTGGATTCTGGATCTCTGCCCGGATCTCATTTCTCATCCCTTGGACACTTGTCCGCCCAACCTGGACAGCCTCAAGCTAACAGCTTGGTTACTCCAGTTCCCTTGATTGCCAGGACTCCCAGTCTTTCATCTTCAGTAAAAACTATTCTGATGGCTTCCCATAAGGCCTCCACTAGGAAGATTTACCTCAGTAAATGGAAACGATTCTCTATTTAGGCTTCTCAGAGAAACCTGGATCCTTTTACAGCCCCTGTTCCTGCAGTGTTGGATTTCTTAGCCAGTATTTTTCAGCAAGGGGCTAGTTCGTCCACTGTGAAAGTACAACTGGAAGCTATTTAGAATTTCCACGTTGGCAAAAATATGAATGCCTTGGCCTCTTCTAGACTCTGTAAGGCTTTCCTTAAAGGCACCTTTCTTTTGTGTCCTCCAATTAAGGACTCTGTTCCTCCTTTGGACCTTACCTTGGTTCTCCAGGCTTTAATTTCTCCCCTCTTTGAACCTGCAGTATCAGTAGATTTGAAGTTCTTATCCTGGAAGACAGCCTTCTTAGTGGTCATTATGTCATCTTGGAGGGTTTCTGAGATTCAAGCTTTGTCTGCCGTGCCCCCCCCCCCCTTACTTGATCTTCCATAAGGACAGAGTTTCTCTCCACACAAACCCTTCTTTCTTACCAAAAGTGGCTTCTGAATCAAACATTAATCATACAATTAACCTGCTTGTTTTCTTTCCAAAATTTCAGAACAAGGGTGAATATAAACTGCATTTGCTAGATGTTCATAGACAACTTTGTTTTTATTTACACAGAACACAACCCTTCTGTAAGTCTGACCAGTTATTTGTGTCCTTTTCTAAACCCTTTCTGAGTAAAGCCATCTCCAAGGTTTCCTTAGCTAGATGTATTACACAATGTATTTTGCAAATGTATAAAGACAAAGGTCTGTCCCTGCCTGGTCCTGTTAAAGCTGATTCTACCAGATCTATGGCAACTTCTGCTACCTTTTGGTCTAGGGTTTCACTGGATGACGTGTGCGGCAGCAACTTGGGCAAGGTCACATACCTTCATTTCTCATTATAAGTTGGATTTAATCTCCAGAAGGAGAGCATCCTTCGACTCTGCAGTGCTCAAGAATATTCTTCCATGAGGGCCTCCTAGGAGTTTGAGTAGCTGGGTACTCTGTCCCACAGGTTGCAGATAAAATGAAGTTAACTACTTCAGATAAAGAAGTTATGTACTCACCATAACGTTCCATCTGAGTAGTTACACTTCATTTTTCTGCAACTGTCCCACCCTCCTTCCCCCGAACCTGCTCATGGTTTATTGTAAAGTTGAGTTGCTGATTAGTTTGAGTAGTGGCAAACTCGATCTGAGGGAAGGTAGGAGATGGTGATGAGTTATGGGTAAGGGGGAGGAGCTTGGAGCTCAGAGCAGATGCTTCAGAAGTTGCCGGCTCGGATCCGATATGGATCCGAATACCTACAGGTTGCAGAAAAATGAAGTGTAACTACTCAGATGGAACTTTATGGTGAGTATATAACTTCTTTTTATATTCAATGACTGGCCTAATGAGGGTTGAGTAAAGGGGAACATCTAGACATAATCCCTTTGTTTATAAGCTATGCTGTATAGAAGGACTTTCTTTCAACAACAGATACATGTTGGTCAAAAGTTAAGACACTGTCCACATAAGTTACCAAATCCCAAATAGCTAGGCCAACTCTTAGGGGCATATTGTCAGTGCAGTAGTTCAGTGGGGTAGATGACTTCCCAAAGGATACAATAATGCATTTTTTGGCATTTAGTTTCAATTTATGACTTTGGCACCTGTTATTTAGGACAAACCTTCCTACCGAATGGCAATTGAGGAATTCAGTAACTGTTCTTATATCCAGTTGAATCTGCAAACTAGTCAGCCAGTGCCCTTTTGGTATTGTTTTTTACTTCAGAAAAGTAGATACCAAACAGGAGAGGTTCCAGCACAGAACCATGGTGGACTCCCCTGGTGACTGGTCTCTTTGTGGAGGTAACTTCCCCTATTTTGATTATCTGAGTCCTATCTGTGAGCCAGTTGGCAGTCCAGCAGGTGACATAGGGAATTATTCCCAATTTATTTAGCATTTCTACTATGCTTGAGTGGGGAATTGTGTCAAAAGCTTTAAAAGAAAGCTTTTAAAAAGCTTTTAAAGTTTTACTTTAAAAGAAAGAATGACTCTCGTACTTATTTTAAGGGTATCTCACTTTTTATTGGTTCTTCTGAACCTTCTTTTCTACTTAGTATATTTTCTTATGTTTATTTCCCCTTGTCATTGCCCATATTTATTTCCCTTCTATGCATTGCTGAGTATAGTTAAAAAATGTTGTAGTTGTTGCTACTGCTGTTGTGAACTGTAGTAGGGTCTTTGGCCAACATTCTTTCTGAAACCATGATCTGTGCAGAAAATAAAAGTGCAGTTGCCACTGGCTAGGTAACATAGAGGGATAAAGCCCCTGTATATAGCCCTTTTAACCTGTGTCCATATAGCAGTTCAGGCACTGGAAGAACTGGGAAGGAGAGGGTGGAAGTGAGTGACTTACACTGGTTTGCCCATGCTGATGGGGAAGGAGATGAGGTCATTGTCAGACAACTATTTTCCAGGCAGGATGAGGCCTGGATGTTAGCATTTTCAGTAATACCAGTAGATGTGGGTTTCCTTATCCAAAACCAATTTTTGTAGCCCTCAGTGGCATGTCTGTGGGAGTGCGCACACACATAAGCAGGGCATAGGATGTTACTGTGGTGATGCAAGTGCTCATGTCAGCCAGCAAGGGTGGAGTTAGGCATGTAATTATCTGTTATTGGTAGGGCACATATGAGGGCACAAACCATTGTCTTGGCTAACTGTATTATGGCCTCCCTTGATCCCCTTCCTGCCCAGCTAGCTAATATTCAGGATGGTGGACTGAATAAGCTTGCCTCATAGGGTAAAAACTTGGTGGTCAGCAGACATACTAGGAAATAATATGTTAAAGTTATAAATAATAATAATAATAATAATGAAAAAAATAAGTACGCATATGAAAAAAGTGAAATTGTAGGTAAACATCTCTTCACAACCGAACCATAATGGGAGAGGAGCACAATATTTATAGGTGCCCCATCTGTAAGGCTTTTACAAGAAAGAATAGATAAAAAATATAGCTCAAGATTTTAGTGCATAAAAAAATCCCTTTCCAGTATGAGCTAATGTCCTCATATTCCATTGTTAATATTCCGAGGCTTTCTCTGAGACAAAAGCTCCATAATTTTTCCAAGATAGCCCCAAATCCCCCAGCCTTCCTGTCCAGTCTCAAAAAAAAAAAACTTTTGGTTGTACAATCTGAGTTTGCTGTGTAGTTAACCAAGTCTCAGAGCCTTACTAATTTGATAGTTAAGAGATGGTTACTAAATATTGAGCCATAGACTAGCTTCTCAGAGAACTTGCTCATTAAGTTTGATTATGACAGCTTTGCAGATGCCCTTTGGAATTAAAAGAGGAGATTATCTGTTGCCTTTTCCCCTTCTGGTTCTTTTGGAAAAGTGTCATTTTATTTGTGCTTCCATAGAATATAAGTTTTCTAGGCTGTCATCACCAGCCCTCATTTCATTAGCACCAGTGTCGCAGTTGCAGGCATAGACTCTTTAGGCATTGTAACTAATGTAACCTTTATTGATGCTGGGGACCTGTGGTGTGTTTTGTTCTCCACTTGATGTTATTAGAGCCATCAGTGACCTTGCCTTTGTTGCCCTCTGTGCCGATGGCCCCAACACTGTCGCTGTGGATGAGGACTTTACTACTGTCCTTGATGCTGACCCTTTCAGTATTGACATCGCTACCGGTGAGCCCAGTTATGCAGAAAGTCAGTTGGCAGTTCTGATCTTGATGCGAGTATGCAGACTTCATTGCAACAGTTGCGTATGTCCTTTGTTGCCCCAGTGCTGACATAAGTTGTAGAGAAGTCCTTTACTGAGCCCTCAGTGCTCCTTCCAGTCATACAGCTGGACTGAGGGACCGAGGGTTCTGTGTAATTTGCAGTACCTCTTTAGTGAGGAGATCATCATCTTTCTTTTCAACCTCCCATTATAAAGATCATTAGGAAGGCAAGTACATTAGGAAACGTATATCAACAGTCCTATTGCATCAGTGATCCTGCATGTGGATATTGAGTTGGATAGAGACTCACCTATATACCCCTAGTGCCCCCAGATTTGAGGAGATATGGGAAACAATGAGACAGAGGGAATGGGATGACCCAGTTGCTTAATGTTCTGTAGTGGATACTTTACCTCTCTTACGTAACTTTTAATTAAAACAGGGTTTTCTTACATACTAATGTTTCTTTATCTTCAGAGTTGTGACATAATTAAATGTAACCTCTGTATAACCTTCCACTTTTGCTTTCTTCACTGCTTTTGACATACACCATCAATGGAGGTTTTTCATTTATATGATCAAGTCTATCCAAAAGGATTCTCAGCTTATTTCTTTGTCTGACAAAAACTTGGGTATACCTTTTGTAAATGAACTTTGGCAAAATGAAATATGTATTCGGTTTTGTTAAAGCAAGAAGAGTAAGCCTCTTCCTTCAGTGCCGAAGGCTTATTTTGCAAAAAGGTTTCTAACTCTCATTTATGAAATGCAGCTTTAGGTGATATTTATGTAGAAGCTGCTTAAGTCCATCTTAATACTTTGATAAAACACTATAAGTTGGATGTGAAATCCAGATCCTGATTTTCCTTTGTAAACTCTGTAAAGAGAGGTATATTTTCATAAGGAGTGTTAGGGACAGTTAGCTTGGGACTTTTTTGCTGTTAATGAGCGTACCAGAAAAGAAAGTATGCACAATAATGACATATCTGGGTGAGCTGGTCCATCTTTGGTAACATACCTACACTCCTTTCTCCTTATCTCTAAGAAATTGGTCCAGAGGTATAATACTGTGCTTTTGTCCACTTTGTGCTGTATACTACACATCTGGAGAGAGAGCATTGCATACATTGTTGAATAAGGAAGGAACCAAGGTAACCTTGGAAAGTTAGTGTGCTGAGCTGTCCTAATGCCTGCCTGTTCATACCTGCTCATCCAGATCTGTTGTTATGTTCAGCATATAATTTTTATTTGTTATAAAAAGGATTTGTTTTTCACTTTCTCTGCCCCTGTTGCTTGTTGACTATCAGACCCCTCCTGGCCAATCAACCTATTAGTTCCCCATTGTTTGGGCAGGGGCTGACCATTAGGACTAGATTGGGGGTTTTTCTTCTTAGCTTGGCATGCTGAACTGAAGGGGGGACATACTGATCATGCCTCAGTCGTACATGGGACATTGCCAGCAAGCAGACCTGTCCCCTACCCTTAAACATGGAAAATGGTTTCCCCAGTCTCCACCTGAAAAATCACACTTCATTATGTGCTCACTGAGCACTCACTGCCCTCCCATTCCCCCTTGGAGAGGCAGGCAGACAGTGTCCCCCTTCACTACCTTCTCTCCCTGTGTGGCTTCTCCATTGTCAGAGCATGTAATTCAACTCCAGTCATCTGTGTCACAGTAAGCACTTCATTCCTCTTATTTGTTATGAGAAGTACAATAAATCACTACCTAGTTTACTGAGACCTCCGTGTAATGGAACAATAGGAACAAGACATGCAGACTTTAAGTATGTTTCTTTAAAGCTGCTGCATGTTAGAAAATGTTCATATTTACATAAACACCATAGAAGGGGGTTCCATTCCCAAGAAAGAACAAGACTTGCTAGAGCTGTCCTAAATGTTCTACTGTCATACCTTTTCACCACCCAGGCTTCCTGATGGTTTCTACACAGGGTGTTAACCATTTGTTTTTATTAACTACTGTGATGCATCTTTAGAATTAAAATAGTGCACTTGACTGGGATGCCAACTTTAACAGTAGATCTTAAGGATGGAATTATTATACAATTAAGTTACCCATACCACACTTTAAAGCTGTACAAAAGATAACCAGTTGTATACTTTTGATAGTACTTTAGCTTTGTGTGAGTCCATTTTGTAAACGTTGCCTTCAGTATAACCACAGTTTTATACTTTTTCAGTTTATAGTTTCTTTAGTGTGCTTTATCTTTGAAGATAAAAAAAATTCAGTTTATTAGAATAAAATAAAACCATAAGAGTTAGTGAAACCAGAGACACAAGACTTCAACAATACAATTATCATTAGATGTAAGACCAACTCAGACTCAGAGAGATATGATAAATACTATTGGCAAAATGTGTGCCTAGTGCTGTGGACAAATGGTAGGATAATCACTGTGTATTTATCAGCTTTTATAACAGTTTACTGTGTAAAAGATCTTTTACTAAGGTGGATACCTCACTGAAGTATACATTTTTTTAAATATGGATTGTTTGAAATCTGTAGTGAATTTCTTAAGCAAACTTGTACTGGTTAGCTGAAGAATATTTGTGCTCCTAATTTCTCCTTCCAGTGAAATTTGAAGAAGCCATGGTCGGTTAATATTTTTGTTTTTTCTGGCCTAGAATGTTGTACTGTGGCAGTAGTCCAAGTTTATCATGTGTAACATAATCTTGGTGAAAGACCATACCCTTACAAGAATTTTCAGAGCCATTGGTGATTGTTTTTGCAGTGTATAGCTCAGTGTTGACCCAGCTGACCCTTCTTATGATAAGGGTGAAGAGTTAAGGGATTAATTCACACATTTATTCCTGTTATGCTTTCCAGGCTAGTTTGGATGGTAATTTATTATCATAAACAGCATTCATCTTTCAAGTGTCAACATATTGCTTTTAGTTATTTAAAAGTCAGAAAAAGAGGAACCTGTTTACACTACAAACATGGAGTATACAGATGTTCCAGATATACTGTATGTACTGATATACTGTATCAGGTCTAAGGAACTGTTAAGAAGTTTTTAGTAATGGAACAAAATAATATTTGTCTTACATTACAGAATTTTTCTGGCAATTTTACAGTTGACTTCAACCCCTACCTTTCTCCCTGTAGTTACTTCCTTCACTAGGGCTTTGGTCTACTCTCAAGGTGAATTTCTTAACATCCATGTTGAACATATGATAAATTGGTTATGATACAAGACCTAATCATATTCCTCTATATTGTGGGGATTATCACAGCAGTAAGCAAGCTGAGCAGAATAAACCCAGCTCTGGCTTCTTGTCTGATGCCGACAGGAGATTATTTACTTATAAATTCATTACTTGAGTTGGCAGTTGCTGTCAAGTGGTAAGAAGGGCATTTTATATTGCTCATCTCATAAGTAAGGGCATTGCCTCCAGAAAAAAAGAGGTTATAACCCCCCTGTACTGTTTCCTCATCAGGCCAGTAATAGAGTAAAATGCTCCCCTTGGTATGTTCTTTTCTAAGCACCTGCAGCAATTGATTGGTGAGACCACAAAGGTTCCTTAAAAGGAAATTCAGGGTCTTCAAGATCTGTCTTATGCAGACAGACTGAATCATTTTCACTTTACTCTGTGTCGTAAAGACTGCTCAGAGGCAACCTGTGCCTTGCATATAGACCATTATCTCACTGAGGTTTCTTGGAAATCTACATATTCACAAGTCAAATAGCACATGGGTCACTCACTCAAAGGACCTTACCTGGTATGTGACATCAACAATACGTGCTGGAGAGACAGATTTGTCTCACAGAGGTTGCCTCACCCTTGAACAATCTTCCTATCCATGTTAAACAAAGCCTCTGTTTGGCCCTATTTAAGCATAATTTGGATGATTGGATGGGTAACTGGAAATTCACCTCAGGAGTTCCACTTGTCCCCCTCTTGGACAGGGGCAGTAGGTACTGATTTTAGTGTCTGTTTGAACCAAACACCCTTGGGAACATGGGTTGAACTTGGCTAGGCTTGTAAGGGCCCTGGGGCCATTAGCCTAGTAACCTCCTACGGTCCTATGTTATTGGTTGCTTTTTCATGAAGGAGTGATTTCTCAGTCCTTCGAGTGTATGGTGTTTTATAGTCAGCTCACAGCCTGTTGGAGAAATAATGAGACATTTTTTTGATCTTTTGGTGATTGCTCTTTCTCTAACATGTAGTGACCCCAGTGTATGAATAATAAATTAAGGGAATGCATGATGAGTCCAAGGACGCTTGCCTCCAGGAAAAATAAATAAATGAAATTAAACAATTAAAAATATTTATTTTCTGATGCTTGCATTGTTTTCAATTGCTTGAGATCTGTACAGATATAAGTACATGTGTCACAAGCATATCTTTACTCAGAGTGGCAGGCACAAACAGTTTTTGCCAGAGAAGTGTGTTTCTAGGCACGTATCCTCAGGTGCTATTCCCATTGACAGCCTGCAGTCATCTTGTGGGATCATCAAGCATTGTCAGACTGGAAGGTATAATCCCTCCAGTGTTTTCTGGGTTTGCCCCTGGGCCTCCTCCAATTGGCTACTCCTCAAGGTGACACACAAGGGGTCATCCTTACAAGGTGTCTATAAACTACCTCAGCTGACTTCTGTTAAGCTGGAGAAGATTAGCGACTGCATTTGAGATCCACCTGGATTGCTGAGCTCCTCACTCTGTCATGGAGATTGAGCCTAGGAACCACTTTTCTGCTGCTTGAAACCATCATTTCATCCTTTTGGTCACTGTCCAACGCTAATGATCATAGGTGAGGATGGAGGACATAGCTTAACGGATAAACTGAAAGCTTGATCCTGAGACTCTGTTCACACTTCACCACCATAGTCCATTTCAGTGCCTGTCATAGTACTGCTGTTGCACTCAACCACTGATAAATCTCCCTGTTGTTGCCCTGTATTAAATTGAGAACACTATCACAGTTAGCCAGTGCACAGGTACTTTCCCAGCTTTACTTGCAGCACTGAAAATGCATTTTAACTGCAGTGCCCCAGTAATGTCTGGTGCCTTCAGCATTAACTGTCCTGTTTATCTACTATTTTTCTTATGCATGGTGGTTGTAGCAACTGTTGGTATTGTATTTAAGTAATTGTGCCATGTATGTTGATGTAATGTTTTTGCTTCAGAAATGTATTTCTCCGTTAAGTCACACATACACGTGATCTTTGTAGATTGTGCTGTCTTTTTGGCTGATTTTGTTTATATTCTTTTCTCACCTTACTTGTAAATAGTTTATGGCCCCTGTATTTCAGTCCACCTGCCTTTTTAAAATAAATCAGAAAAAATGGTCCACTGCTGTTAGAATGATGTAAAGCAGAAAGTGGTTGTCAACTGAAAAGATTAAAAGTTGTAGAATGACAGGGATTTTACTGGCTAACAGAAGACTTTGCTTAAGCTTGTGTCAGTTGTTACATTTTTAATGACAGCACTTGCAAAATAAGAAGTTGTATGATTTGCTGACAGCTAGAGTGAATTAGACATAACTTGAAAGACACTCCCATTTTAAAGTTTACCACATACTGACTGCTTTTTCTTATGTCAACAGAAATCCAAAGGCGTGGTGTGTCTACTGAGTCCATTTTCAAGTTCATGCTGTCAGGTAAGGAGTTCTGCTTGCTGAAGCATGTGTTACATTGCTTAACTGTGTTCCTAAACTGCCCAAATTAATTGAGTGAAAAAGCATGGCTTTGATCATCTCCCCCACCCCAGCAGCTTTATGATATTCCAGGACGAAATTGCCAGTTTTGTATAAAATTAATAGAAAAACACCTGAAGAAATGCCATGCTACTCCACTAACAGAAAACAATAGAACACAGTAATGGTGTGATTTATTGGATGAACATAGGCCTTTCTTTACAGCTGCTTGAGCTTTTATGTTAACATGAACCATTCATCAGAAGTTAATAAGTTGATGATGTCAGATATAGCCTTTAATACCCGCTTGTTATTGGAAAGAGATTGAGAACAAGACAGTTATTTAAAAATACTGTTGGTATTAAAGGATCATCCTACTGTGGAGCTTGGTTCTTCATCCATATGACACAGTTGTTTATAAACAAAGGGTTTTATTTAAGTATAAGAATGTCATTGTCCCACTTTACTCAGCCCTCATTAGGCCAGTCATTGAATATAATGCCCCTTTGGCATGTATCTATGCAGACATACAAAACAACTGTGTCGCCCACAGAGATACCTTACTAAAAGCATACAAGGCCTAAACAACATGTCCTACATGGACCAACTCAGTGTCCTATCAGTATACTCTGTATCCTACAGATTGCTAAGAGGTGGTTTGTGTCTGGCATACAAGGCATCCTCTGACCCAGAACTGATGGATTTACTGCACATCAGCAAGTCCAAAGGCATCAGAAATACTCAGTCTAAACCTCTTCTGCAACATCAGCAGAACGGTTTGCAGGGACAGGTATAGCTCACGGAGGATATCGCTGCTCTGGAACAGACTGCCCATCCACATTATAAAAGTTTATCTCTGTCCATATTCAAGCTTAACTTGCATCTATTATGGATGGGAAATAGAAAATCTACCCCAGCGCTACCCATTGTACTACTAACGGACAGAGGCAGCTCCTAAATGCTTTATCCCATGCAAGAGTCCCCTTAAATTATCTATGGTATGATCCCAATTATTCTCATTGGGGGGGTAATATGTAATTAGCGACCATGGGTTTTGTAAGGGCAATTTCTAACCAAATAGGATAGGTTAATTCAAGCATAAAAAAAGGAAACTGCCTAGGCTTAAAATGACACACAAGGCCAGCTAGCCTAGTACTTACCTATGAACTTATTTAATGTACTGTATTTTGCTGTGAAAAAAAAGCAATAAAATAGTGGCAGAAACCAAAAGAATTTTCTGCTTCAAAGGACAATAAAATATTTATGTAAAATAATATAAATAGAAGTTTGTAGCAGTTAATTAATAGAGCCGTTGCCGAAGTATAGCAGGCAGTTTGACAGTGGCTCTGCGAGGTTTGTTTTGAGTTTAAATTATGCCCTCCAGTGGTCATATAGAAAAACACACTTAAAAAAATTCAGCAGTAAATATCCAAAACCAGCTCTTCAAGATACTTGTACTGCATTCATTCTCCTGAATAATATGAAACAGATTTAATAGGTTGTAATGCATACAGTGTGTGTGGGTGTGTGCACGTAATAACTCCAGAAAAAAGACTATTGACTATATAAGAGAGTTTTAGTCATTAGTGTGGGGTTTGTGAGGTATCCACACACACATAACTTTTGTTCTAGTGACTTGTTGGCATCCTCCACTGTCACATATTTGCCTGCTGATTGTAAACATGTTGATTGCATATAGGACTGTAAACTTTATTCACTCCATACATATCAACTTTTATACTTGTACCATTACCCGATTATTACATGTATGCAGAATATTTGCTGCTAAGGAAATCTAAAAATATAAAGTGCGTTGTTGCTGTGACATCTTCTTTTGATACTCTTAACGTATCCAACTATTCATACATTGGATATAAAAAGTGTACACACCCCTGTTAAAATGCCAGGTTTTTGCAATATAAAAAATGAGAGCACAATATATTATTTCAAAACTTTTCCCTCCTTTCATGGGACCTATAACCTGTACAATTCAATTGAAAAAACAAAGAAATCTGTTAGAGGAAAAATATAAAGAAGATAAAACATACAATGCACTGGTTGCATAAGTGTGCACACCCTTAAACTAATACTTTGTTGTTTGTGCACACCCTTAAACTAATATTTTGTTGAAGTACTTTTTGATTTCATTACAGCATTCATTCTTCTTGGGAACACACCTGTCATCAATTAAAGAGACTCTGATTTAACCCCAAATAAAGTTCAGCTGTCTTAGTAGGATTTTCCTGACATTTACTCAGTTGCCTGCTACAGCAAACGTCATGGCTCGCAGAGAGTTTACAAAACATCAAAGGGATCTCATTGTTGAAAGGTATCAGTCAGGAGAAGGGTACAAAAACATTTCCACAGCATTGGCTATACCATGGCACACAGTGATGACAGTCATCAAAAAGTGGAGAAAGCTGGACATCCCTCCAAAATTGATGAAATGACAAGATGAAAACTGGTCAGGGAGGCTGCCAAGAGACCTACAGCAACCTTGAAGGAGCTGCAAGAATTTCTGGCAATACTGGTTGTGTACTACATGTGACAACAGTCTCCCATATTCTCCATATGTCTGGACTATGGGGTATTTTTGCAAGATGGAAGCCTTTTCTTACACAGAAAAACATCCAAGCCTGGCTAAAATTTGGAAAACAATACATATGTCTCCCAAAAGCATTTGGGAAATGTGTTCTAGTCTGATGAGACCAAGGTTGAACTTTATGGCCACAATTCCAAAAGGTACGTTTGGCGCAAAGCATGGCGGTGGCAGTGTCATGCTTTGGGGTTGCTTTTCTTCAGCTGGAACTGGGGCTTTTGTCAAGGTGGAGGGAATTATGAACAGTTCCAAATACCAGTCACTTTTGGCCCAAAACCTTCAGGCATCTGCTAGAAAGCTGAAGATGAAGAGGAATTTCACCTTTCAACACAACAATGACCCCAAGCATACATCCAAATCAACAAAAGAATGGCTTCACCAGCAGAAAATTAAGGTTTTAGAATGGCCCAGCCAGAGCCCAGACCTAAATCCAATAGAAAGTCTGTGGTGTGACCTAAAGAGGGCTGTGCACAAGAGATGCCCTCGTAATCTGACAGATTTGGAGTGCTTTTGCATGGAAGAGTAGGCAAATATTGCCAAGTCAAGGTATGCCATGCTGATAGACTCCTACCCAAGAAGACTGAATTCTGTAATTAAATCAAAAGGTGCTTCAAAAAAGTATTAGTTTAAGGGTGTGCACACGCACACAACAAAGTATTAGTTTAAGGGTGTGCACACTTATGCAACCAAAGTATTGTATGCTTTTTATTTTTTATATTTTTTCCCCCTAACCAATTTGTTTTTCAATTAACTTGTACAGGTTATAGGTCACATTAAAGGTGGAAAAAGTTTTGAAATGATTTATTGTTGTCTCATTTTTTATATCACAAAAAACTGGCATTTTAACAGGGTTGTGTACACTTTTTATATCCACTGTACTCTCTCAAGTTTTCCAAATAGAAGCACAGTCACACAGAGGCAACGGGCTTCAACTTGGCTAAATATTTTCTACCACTGAAGCATTGGCACATTTTTTTATTAAAAAGAGGTTTATCTAGAAAACTACATATTTTACTACTAGCTCTGCTGTATAAAGCTATGTTATATTTAGCATTGATCTGAAAAACCGAAATGGAAATTTACATGTGAATGCCATAACCTTTGTATTACTGTATAGCTAAAGAAACAGCAAATATATGCAGCAGTACTGGAGGCATAATTTTATCTATTTGTTTGCTTAACGTATTTATTCATTCAGTTAATTAAGTTGGCTGTGCCACAGTGTGTATATCTTATGACCTTATGAAACACAAAGCCTACAACTGAATTAAAATATGATATAATGCATAACCAATAAATGCAACATTACACAGAAAGAGTAAACCACTCAGGCATTGTTAAATATTCAGCAGTAAGAATGCATTTCTAAGTATTCAGTGAGTGATGTGTGTTGTACATCTGTATAGGAAAAAGCTGCATGGGAGAATTAGAGTTGCTAACAGATGGAGGTAGCAGGAAGTTTACAATAAATTTGTTTTGATATGACTAGACCGAGATGTACTCTTGTGTGTTACTTTGTTAGCAGTATTTGGACTGTGGCAAGATTAGTGGGCATATAGCTAAAACAATTGAAAGTTCAGAATGTAAATAGATACACCTTGATGCTAGTTCTGAATTTGATTGAGGTAGGCTTTGCAGTCCTGTGATATGGAAAGGAAGTTCTAGAGTGGGGGCCCAGTTAGAGAAGAGGCATAAGAGGTGAGAATTGGCAATAATGGCAGGTTGAGCTATAGTAGAGGAGTGAAGAATTCTAGTATGGGAGTTTTTTTGGATTAGGTCTGTCAGCTGTAAAAGGTCAGAAGCAAAATTTTAAAGAGTAGGGTTGCTAACATGTATGGTACTGGTGCGTAATAGCTAGGATGTTTGTTTCAGAGGGGGAGGTGCATTGATGTCCATATTTTTGGTGAAGCAAGCAGGTGCCAAAAGGCTCTGTTAAGAGAAGTTTGTAGTTTAGTGGTATTATTTGAAGCATTATGGAAGATGAGTAGGCCATAGTTTAGGACTCAAAGTATGGAAAGGGTGACTTTAAAAAAAAAAAAAAATTTGGCTAGTTGGAAATAGTTTCAATTTTTCCTGTGCCAGCTAGGGAGTCGGTGAGTTTGTAGTTAGCAAGGAAGTGGAGAAGTTTGGTTGGATACCAAGTAGATATTTTTGCCAAGCTGACAAATATCACTTCTTTGAAGTATGCCTTTTTCTTATTTGTATAGCTATTATTATCAGTGAATGCAATAAAAGAAGAAGTCAAAATCATTGTGTTTGTCTGGCACCCTGTATAGGTCCTCAAATTGGTGCCCACTCAACTGAAACTTGAGGAGAAGATAAAAAAAGCTCTTCACAAAGTTGAGGACCAAAATAAATCAAAACTAGTACTGCACTCCCACACTATTGGCACCTGATGATTTTGCTTCCAAACAGCATATGCTAGGGCAGCCACCCCCTTCACCCCACCCTAGTTATGAATCTGGAAACCTTAGTGCTGTGTCCTTCAAAGAATCCATGCTGGCTGAGACAGAGTAATTTATTTTGGTCAAGGGAATTTCTTAGCCAAGTGTAGATGGTTTTCACTTCTAGTGTAGATAGGACTGAGAGAAAGTATATGGGGCAGTAGTCATCAGGGGTTATGACTCAGTTACTTTAGACGAGGGAATGATAATAGATGATCTGATGTTGTCAGTCTTCACATAATCCTTGACTGTGGGTTCGGTTCTGAGCCTCGGAACAGTCTTGGATGTTTTTTTTCAGCTTGTGCCTCCCAAACTCTCTAGCTAGGCTCTACCAATAATGCTCCTCACTAAATTATGTCAGATCTCATTTGCCGCTTTGTTGTGTCAGACTCATCTGTCCTATCTCTCAAACTTTGGCATTATTAGACTTTAAGGTTTCTATAGTTTCTATATAGTTTCTATATATTCTCTGTTTATTCCTACCCACTCCTCTCTCCTTTCTTGTACACGGGTGAGTATTTCCCTCCTTTACTACCATTAGTTAGTTTACTGTACCATCGCTGGTACTTCCTCTTTCTGTTTTCTTTACCTCAGGGTAATCTTCATTACCATTGTTGGTAATTTCTCCTTCCTTTCTTGTCCTTTGTATATATAAAAAAAAGACTCTCTTTCTCCCTCTCTTTGTGTGTGTGTGTGTGTGTGTGTGTGTATTATAAAGCTAGGTCTTTCCTTTGTTAGCATGGTCAATATGTCATCTAAGGGCACCTCTGGATTAAACAGGTTCCAAAAATGTGACAGGAAGGTGCCCAACTCAGATAGGCATGTTTTGTGTGTATATTGTTTAGGTGGTGTCCATCTCCAGGAGGATTGTGCAATTTGCCGTGGTTTCTCTACCAGAACCTTGACTGAGCGGAGAAACAAACTTATTTTGAAGGGACTTTTAAAGGGTGATTTTGAAGAGGCCATATCTGGAACAAGAACTGAAGTCAGCTCTTTCCCCTCTTAGTGTTCGTCATCAAAAAAACAACCACATTCAGTTCAGAGAAGTTCCTCAGAACCACCTTCTAAATTGACAAAACAAGCTACGGTGTCGACTGCATCTTCGGCACCACCTGCTACGGTGTCGACTGCATCTTTGGCACCGGTAGGTAAGGATTATTCAACATAATGTCAAATCTCAGAGCAGACATCAGGAGCTTCTGTACCAGTGACTTTTTCTGTACCAAAGCAAACTAGCCTTATTTCCTTACCAAGGACTTCCTAGTCACCATCTGTGGACCCTTTTGCTGACCATTCACCAAGTCCTTTCATGGAACCAATACCACCTAGGTCCCCTTCAGCGTCCTGTATTTTGTCCACTAAGAGTCTGTCTGAATTGGACATAATGAGACTGCTCGACCAGCTCCTGACAGCGAGGGGATTGCTTCCCATCCTTGGTTCACAGTCAGCTTGGCTCTGGAAAAGGTCCTTCCTCGACTCCCTCTCAGATTCCTCGTCCGACTTCAGCTGAGTGTTTGGTGCCCCTGGCACCAACTTGCCAAGCTCTGACTGCCTCATTGCTGGTTAGAGTTTCTTCTCTGACACTGATGGTTGCCTTGAGTTGTTCTGGTTTGTTGGAACCAGAGACCTCCTAGAGTCGAGGCTTTATTGCTGGTTCCAAGCAGAAGTGTTCGACTTCCATGTCTTCGGTGCCTCAGCATTCATAAGCTTAACCCTGACTTCTGCTTCGGAGTCAGCTTCCATGGTGCGGGGTGGGACCATGGTTCCAAAGGTGTCTATTTTGTTTCCGGGCTCCCATCCCTCTATGGGAGGGACCTGCCTTTCGATCATGGAGAAAGCCTTGCCCATTATGGACTCACAGTCCTTAACATCCCTATCAGGCCAAATATCTTGTAAGTCCCCTCGACCTGAGCTTCCTCCAGCTTCATCCCTGGGACAGAGGGCACAAAAGTCTCAGGAACGATCCACCCTGGAGATTTTTTTCTTTGGATACCTCTCCGGAGCATCCCACCGAAGAGGTACCTGAGAAGAAAAAGTACAAGAGGAGGAGTACTTCACAGAGGATACCAATTTCAGTGAAGGGGAAAGTTCCATTAGGTTTACCCCCTGATAATGATTCCTTCAGGGACATCCTAGAAATCCTGAAGCAGAGGGGTGGCTGGACTTCCATCCAACCTTCTTCAGAGGAATCAGTATACCTGGAGGCTTTTCGTGCCTAGCCATCTACATCTTGGATCTCTTCGCCCACTGATGAGCTTATTAAACTAATTGCTTAGCTGGCCTGGAAAATTCCTCACACCATCAAACCAATTCCAAAAAGACCTGACCGGATTCTGTCTGCCCTTAAGGATGAGCAACATTGGGCCAAGGGTATTCCTGTAGATGCCATAGTGATAGCATCAGCCACCAAAAAGGAACTTGCAGAAGAAAATCCTACTATCCATCCTCCTAACAAGGTGTCTAGGACTATGGATAAGTTTGGAAAGCACGTATACACTTTATCATCTTTGCTCTCAGGTCCTTGAATTATATGGCACACTTCACTGGGTTGCAGAGAGATGTGATCAAAGAGCTTTCAGACACTCTTGCAGGAGCAGTAGCTGAAGGGTTCCAAGATGAGGTTACCTCTCAGCTCACCACCCTTGAATCAATTTCCAATTTGGCCATGAGGACAATTACTTATGCAACTGAAGGGATGACAGGAGCAGCAGGTTCAGGCTTAGCCATCAGGAGACACGGCTGGCTGTGCTTGTGTGACTTTGTGGAGCCATTTAAATCTTTTTTCGTTAATGCGTTGTTTCATGGATTATCCCTGTTTGGGCCCAAGGTTAAAGACACACTAGCCAGATATGAAAAAGATGGGAAGACACTTTCTGCCACAGGCGTATGCTTCTCCACTCCTCAATGGCCCTACTGTAGGAACTGGAGACGTGGGAGGGTATGATTTAAAAATACCCAAGGGTCTTTCCAGGACTCACATGGCAAGGACTTCTCCTGAGGCAGAGGAGGAAGTAATAATGGAAGACGCCATTCTAGAGGCAGAGGTGGCCTGCAAAACCAGGGGTCCAGAGATTCTTCTCAGGTAACTCCTACTAGCACTCCTGAAAGGAGGCCCAATTGCCTTCCTTTGGAGGCAGTCAGGGGATGGCTATCCCTGCACCAACATGCCTGGCTACAAATGACAATGGACAAATGGGTGCAAGGGATTATTTCCAGTGGATACATCATTCCCCTTTCTGTGAAACCAAAAAGACAAAAAAAGACTCCCAGATGTTTCACCCAGTCACAAGGAAGCAGCAGTCATAGAAATTCAAAATCTGCTCAACAAGTAAGTCATCCAATCAGTCCCACCAGATCAGAAAAGATCCAGAATATAGTCAAGGTTCTTTTTAGTGCCCAAAAAACAGGGGACTGGAGACCCATTTTGGATCTCAGCCAGCTGAACAAATCAGTCGAACAAACCAAGTTCCGGATGGTCTCTGTACAGTCAATACTTCCATTCTTGGAAAAAGATGACTGGATGTGCTCAGTAGATCTTCAGGATGTGTATTACCACATAAAAATGGACAAGCAGTCCAGAAGACTCCTGTGCTTCTGGCTGGGAGCCAGTCACCATCAGTTCAGGGTACTGCCCTTTCGCCTCAACACAGCCCCCAGGGTGTTTATCAAATGCATGGTAGTGGTAGCAGCACATCTCAGACTGCTAGTATTCTGAGTATTTCCATATCTTGATGACTGCCTCCTTATCACTGCTACCAGGTGTCAACTATTAAAGGCAAGAGATTACACCATTCATCTTTGTACCACCTTAGGAATCACAATTAATTATGAAAAATCTCATCTGGAACCCACACTACATCTGGAATTCATTGGAGCTATACTAGACACAGTCACGGGATTTGCATCACTACCATTAGAAAGGTTCCAAAGGATCAGATCACAAGTAAATCATATTATTCAGAACAGAAATTTTCCAGCAAGACTCGTACTACAGGCTCTAGGGTCAATGGCAGCCTCTATTACCCTAGTTCCCACATCACTATCATATGTAGATTCTTCAGTGGATTCTGGCCCCCTAATGGTTATTATTAAACCAACCGATATCTCATCAAATTTTGATCACCATTTGTTGCAAACAAGACCTGTCTTGGTGGCTCCATTCCACCGAAATCTTGTTGGGCCATACCATTTCCCTCTTTCAGCCCCATGCCATGGATGCTTTTCAGGTAGGGTGGGGGGGCATTATCTGGGAAGGACAGTCCAAGGTGTTTGGTCCCAAATGGAGGCCAGTTTGCATATCAGTTTTACGAAGATGAGGGTGGTGCTGTTAGCACTGCAAGCAATTCTGAATGCCCTCTCCTTTAGAACAGTAGCAATACAAACAGACAATATGTTGGTAGTCTGGTACATCAGCAAACGGGGGGAGGGAATAACCAAGTCTTACCCACTTTGTCGAGAAACCCTCAGAGTATGGCGATGAGCGATTTCTTCCATCCACTTTGTAATGGTAATGCACATTCCGGGGAGCTTCAACGTGATTGCAGACAAGTTGAGCAGAACTATCCTAATGCCTCACAAGTGGTCTCTCAATCCAGTGATAGTGGAAAAGATATTCCGCCACTGGGGTCAACCTTGCTGCAATCTATTTGCACCCCCCCTGAACAACAAGTGCAGCAGTTACTATGCCCTAGGCCCCCCTCTGGGGAAGTCACCCTGAGATTCTGTTCTCCATGATTGGCCCTCCTGGTCTTCTGTATGCCTTTCCTCCAACTTTCCTCCAACTCCTCTAATATGCCATTTTCTAAAGAAAGCCAAGATATCGAAGAACAAAATAGTCCTCATTCCTTCTTTCTGGCCTCAACAAGTCCGGTTTCCCCTTCCTTTGGCCTCACCTGCTTTGGAAACCTTGGATTCTGGACCCAGCTCCAGAGGGAATGGTTCATCCAAGTCTTCACAACCTCAAGCTCACTGCATGGCTTCTCCAATTCCTCACGATTGCCAGGCATTCCTTCCTCACTTTCCTTGTCCAAAAGATCATTTTGGCGCACTACAAACCTTCAACTAGAAAGCAATACCATAACAAATGGATAAAATTTGCTAGATGGTCACTTAATAGTAATATTGACCCCTACACAGCACCTATGGATAAAGTTTTAGATTTTCTAGCTTCTCTTTATCACTCTTGCTCCTCAGCTTCTTCCATTTAGGTCCATCTTGCTGTGATGTCTAATTTTCATATTGGGTTTGATAGTTCATCACAAATGTCTCATAAACTTTGCAAAGCATTTTTGAAAGGAACATTAATGTTAAGACCTCTGTTTAAAGAACCCATTGTTCCATGGGATTTGTCTTTGGTGCTACAATATCTCATTTCTTTCCCCCTTTGAACCTTCGGCAACTTGTGATATAAAGTTCTTGACCTGGAAAACTTTGTTTTTGATCGCTATTACATCAGCCAGACGAATATCGGAGATTCAAGCCTTGTCCTGCAAGCCCCCCTATTTAATATTTCATAAGGACAGGGTTTCCTTCAGGACAAATCCATCCTTTTTGCCTAAGGTTGTCTGAGTCAAATATCAATCAAACCTTACACCTAACAGTCTTTTTCCCTAATTTCTATAATAAAGGAGAGTACTGTCTGCACTTATTAGATATACACAGGCAATTACATTTTTACCTACACAGAACAAACAATGTTAGAAAATCCAACCAACTTTTTGTGGCTTTCTCCTCGCTTTCCTTAGGTAACCCACTTTCTAAACTTAGTTTGGCACCTTTATTTATCACTCATCTCCTCATACCTTCATTACTCATTGCAAACTGAACCAGGTCTCTAGGGGATGTGCATCATTCGGTTCGATGGTGCTCAGAAATATGTTTTCGTGAGACTTCCCAAGATTCAGGTAGCTAGGAACTCTGTCCCACAGTCAAGAATTATGTTGAAGATTGGCAACATCAGATAAAGAAGTTATGTCTTACCATAACAGTCAAGGATTAGTGAAGATTGACAACACAGATGGAACGTTATGTTAAGACATAACTTCTTTATATCTATATGTTAAAGAATGACCCTGCTGCAGGAAAGTTGCTGATGATATGCTAAACAGGTAATGAACTAGAGATGTTGCATGCATATATACATTTAGATTGTAGGCTGTTAGTGCTATGGTAATTGTGTGGTTTTATGCTTTTGAACCATATTTTTTACAGTAGGCAATGGGAGTGCTCAGTTAAATGTCATGATAGGAGTGAACATGTTTATATCCCCTACAGGACGGATATTAAATCTGGTTTGGTCTGACTGCACTTTGAGAACAACATTAGCAAACTATGTTTAGCTATTATTATTTGCTTTTGTTGGCATGGGGTAGGTCATCTGAGATAGACAAGGCCTATTTTCAATGCTGTTCTGGAGAGAAAAGCTCCAGAATTAGTAGTTAGTAGTAATACAATAAGATAACATGTTACAGGCATGTCATAGAATTTACACAGCTTAAAATACATTTTAAAATGTTTGAGTCACACACAGTTTTTAAAATACCAGTAAGCATCAAACAGTTTTAAATAATGATAAGCTAAGAAGTGTACTGTATATGCCATGATGTTACTGATTAAGTTCAAAACAGCAGGTAAAACTAAGTAGAATTGTAGTAATGAGAAAGCTGATTTAATGTGAAAAAAAATGGATAAATTATAGATTTGAGAATCAAGGTAAATTGGAGTGGTGTCTTTTTATTTTTATTCTAGGAAATTAAGTACATTAGAAAGATGGAAGAAAGACACAGTGAGCTGGTTATGTATAAGTTCCTTTATGAGTAAAGATTGTAAGATTTGTCAGTTTTGATGTCATATGATAGTGAATTACATTGTTTTGCTATGCTGACTAAGTAGAGAGAATGACTTGCATAGCTTGTAGACTTGGCAATGGCAAATAGTTTTTATTTGGATCATAGCAGCCTTGGAGGGGAACATATTTGAGCAAGTATATACAAAACTGGGTATTGAATTGGGCTATAGATTATGTTATGCGCAAGTCTAAGTTGGGTTAATGCTGTATAGCTCTGTATATCTAGCCATTCTGTTTTGTGACTAACAACACAGTGGTGCAATCTGTTTGGAAAATGTGATGCATATTTGGCTATTTTATTGTATGTTTGTTCAAATTTGTTTCCTTCTTTTATATATTTGTAGTTTGTTGACTAAGTTAGTCCCACTAGGCCAATGTCTTCTTTTCAGGGGAGACCCAAGGATAGATTCAGACTGACAAGGGTGAATCTAGCCAGGGCACTGGGGAACTTCCCCTACTCTTTTTAAGCACTAGGTGGTGGTGTAGGGCTTCCATTAGTTCTTGTAGAATTCCAAGATGGAGGAAAGAGTAAACATTGCTGCTGGAGAAATTTTGTAGAGAGAATCATAGCACACTGAAATCCTTGTTATGGAGTTGGAGTGAAGGTTTGGACAGGAGCAGCCTTAGGTCATCTGGCGCCCTAGGCAAAAGGGCTCCCCGGCGCCCCTCCACACTACCTGGTGCTCCCATCCTGGTCTACCTACACCAAATAATTACTGGAAAAGTGCTCCTGGTAGACCGGCGCCCTAGGCGGCCACCTAGTTGGCGTATGCCTAAGGCCAGCTATGGGTTTGGATAAGAGATATTGAAGAACTTGAAGAAGAACCAAAAAAAAAAAGTGAGGAGACAAGCTGGAGTGCACTGATGAACTGGGTGCTGTAGGAGCAGTCTGATAATGGAGCTGAAATTGTGACAGACAAGCAGATTACAGAAGCTGAATGTACAGAGGCATGTTTGGCTAATGAAGTAATCTGTTTTAAAATATGGCGCTGCAGTTGGGTACTCTGGATGACAGAAATGAAGTACAAAAACTTATACAAGTGCTGTAAGACAGGGAGCAAGAAGCAGTATATAACATGAAGGATCGGTATTTGTCAACAGCAGAAGAGCAGCAAATTCAGAAAAAAAAAAGACTGGTAGTAAGGATAAGAAGCAAAACCTTTGCTGCTGTTGACAGGTTTGTCATTATGGACAATATTATATTGCCATTAGAAATTACTTTAAAAGACGTAATAGCTTTGATACATTTAGAGTCAGAACATTTATGTGAAATAACTTTCAAGACTTTTTCCAAGTGCAGAAAAAAATATGGGAAAAGTAGGAAAAGGAAATGACATGTCACACTGGAATGACTTTATTTTTCAGAACTTTGGCTTGCAGTTAAAAAGAAAACTGACTGTGTAGTTTGGAATATGGAGGAATTTGAACTTAAAATGTTTTCCTTACAATATGTGACAAAGTGCATGACACAAAGAAAATGTATGACAACCGAAATGTATGGGAGGGGTGGAAGGTGTGGGTTATGCCGGGCATGCATGATGAAAACCTTTGACATATTTCAAAAAAATATAATAGTAAATGGAAAATAGCAACTATTAGGTATTGTGGTCTACCAAGGGCTTGCTTTTATTGTAAGAATGAAATACATTTGGTTCAGGAATGTACAAAAAGAAGATGTGGGCAATGTAGGGAGCAAGGCCATACTGCTTGAAATTGTAGACTATTTTGCAAGAAATGTTATAAGTCTGGATATTTTTGATTTGAATATTCTCTGCTGGAGAAAAAACAACAGGTACATGAAAAAGAAACTGAGAGGGAGGAAAGTCAATAAATAGAAATCAGTATTCAAGATGAAAGTGAAATTGCAGATATGAATATGAAAGTGAAAGAGATACAACTCAAGATGAAAAAAAAAAGAGCAAGTGGAAGGACTAACGTTATTCCCCTCCACAAAGGTCGTCTAGAAACAGACCCAGGGAATTACAAACCCATAAGCCAGACCAGCCTCATTTGTAAGGCCATGGAATGTATCGTTATGGACCTCATAAATAGCTGACCTCCAAAACCTGGATACTACTCAATTTGGCTTTGTGAAGAGCAGATCCTGCCTGTTAAATCTGGTGGATTTCTTTGAAAATCTGACCAAGGGCATTGACAAGGGTAAATCTGTGCACACAACATACCTAAACCTGGCAAAGGCTTTCAACAAAATTCCACATTCAGGCATTACTGATAAACTTAGCAAACTGAATGTAAACCCCTTTGTTGTAAGATGGGTTTCCATTTGTCTCACAAACTGGACACACAGTATCATAGTGGGTGACTCCACATCAACCAGCTGATTTGTTGCTAGTGGAGTGCTACAGGGGTCTGTGCTGGGCTCCCTACTGTTTGGTACATACTTCTCAGAAGTTCAGGTTAGACCTAAGAGGTTGTGGCTGACCAAGTTTGCAGACGACTGCAAACTAGATGCAATCATTGAATCCCCAAATGATGTCCGTATACTCTGAGGGTCTCACACAGACCAGGGCCTGGTGTATTAGTCATGGTCTCAAACTGAATGCAAAGAAATGCATCATCATTCCCTTCAACACAAACAATGTTCCTTCACACTATCAAATCAAACACAGTACTCATGAAGTGGTAAGGGACATGGAATCATTAGTTGACTGCGACTTAACGTTGACCACCATCTGTCAGCTGTAGTAAGGAAAGCTTTCTACATAGCACACTTGCTTAGTAAAGGCATTGCTTCAAGAGCAAAAGAAGTTATAACCTCCTATACTTGACACTTATCCGGCCCGTAATTGAGCATCATGCCCTGTTTGGCATGCACTGTAGTAAACATCTGCAGCAGTTAGAGAGACCTCAGAGGTTTGTTACAAAGACGATCAAGGGGCTCCAGCATGTGCCTTACATAGACCAACTAAAGTCCGTATCACTATACTCCGTATCGTATAGACTTCTTAGGGGAGACTTATGCCTGGCCTACAGAGTAATTCAAGACCCAATCCTAATGAACTTGCTGCATATCCATAAATAAATGGGGCTAGGGCTACCCATTCCAGGAACCTAAATATGTCCCGAGACTTAAATCTGTCCCTCCAGTATATCCTATTTATCTCCCAGCGACTGCCGTGTCTTTGGAACAGGCTACTAGTTCATGTGAAACAGAGCACCTCTATGGCATTGTTCAAGAGGAACCTGGATGAGTGGATGGGGCACTGTAAATTCTTACCGGGGATAGAGCCCACAATCCTCCTGGACATGGGCAGTCATCACTAAATGCAATATTAGGTATTGATTATTTCTATTGTATTACATTGGGATGAAATGGCTAGGCTTAACGTGACCTCTGGGTCAATAGCCTAGTAACCTCTCTCTCTTTAATTTCTCCAAATCTTTTGGGTTTTTAATATCATGATGGGAATGGACTCCATTTTAAGTCAAAGTATGATTAAAGTTCATGAAATTAGTATTGTTTCAGTCTTTGATGCCATCCAGAAGTGCTCTTCATAGCACCCACAGTGTGCCCAGTAATGACTCCTCCTGCAGTTCATATGGATTTACATGTATCTGTAACATATCTAAATATGATTGTAGATTCTTTTTTATAAAAAAAAAACATTGCTCCTGTTACTATTGGAACTGTCTGGGTATCTTTCTTCCACATTGCTCTTGTTTCTGCCTGCAAATCCTGTTATCTAATGAATTTGTGTCTCTTTCTACACAAGACACTGTAGTCACTGGGTGTAGCAATTTTAATGATCAATGCTACATTTGTCTTCTTTTCTTGCACCACTGTATATTGTTTTCTCGCATCTATCTTTTCAACTGTTGGTAATGGGTGAACCCATGTGATGTAGACTTCATCATTTTCTATGGTGCTTTGTGGAGCATGTTTTCAGTGTTTTTTCAGCTACTTCAGTATTATAATTTTTGCATACTCCCTAGTGCAACAGTCTTGCCACTTTATTATGTCTTTCAGTATCCAGTCCTTTTGTCATTAGTATGTCACAACCAGCAACAAGGTGTGCAACTGTTTCCAGTTCTGTTTTACAATCTACATTTGTCTGTTTCTCCCGCATGTTCAATGGGCTTTGTAAACCAACATGTATGTAATCCACTATCTTGGGCCACCAATATTAATCTTTCATCCTTTGGTTTGAATTCGCCTTTCCTTAACCATTCCTGCATTTGATTGTGATCAACATGAGGTTGTTCCGTGAGTTTTCTATAGTTGCAACTATATTTATGCATTTTCCACATTTCTTGCCTTCTCATCTGATCCTTCATCTTATATTCTATCTTTTGTTTTTTGGTACATTCAGTTGCTGCCTGACTCTTATCTTCTTCTGGTTTGATTTCCATTCCTGCTTGACGCCAATATGCTTCTGCTAGACTAAGAAGGGAAGTCATCTTAGACATATTCTTCTCATATTTTAAAACTGTCACTATGTTTGGGTATTGAGCAGTCAGCAGATATGTATGCAGTCCCACGATTGCAGATCTGTACATGTAATTAATTTCAAGAAGAACCGTACCTCCTTCAGAATGGAGAATATAAATCATTTGATAAGCATGAAGCATTTTTCCTGTTTTCCTGTCCAACTAATCCATAACTATTTGGAGCCAGTCAGTCACTCCAACACTGAAAGTTAGAACAGGAAGAGCAAATTGGTTTATAGCTTTGACTTTGTTCCTAGATGTCAGAGCTGTTTTCAGTATTAATTTTAGTCTTCTAAAATACTCCTTACTAAGTTATATTTGCATTTGTTCATGTTTTATTGTTGATCCTTCATCAATTCCCAAATATTTATACACTCCCTCTTGCTCAAGTTCTTGTATATCACATTCCTGTCTGATAGTGATATTTTCTTGGTGCTATAGCTTTCATTCTTAAAAGGTTGCTTTTGCACATTTATCAAGACCAAATTACATTCTTATATAATCTGAGAAAGTTTTGACCACTTGCAGTTGTGTTTTCAGTTCCTCACCAAATGAACTCTACAGTTTTAAATCATCCACAAAGAAAAGATAAGTCTTTACACTTTGTTGTTTTCTGGGGAGCCAGATTGTTGCCATGACCTAATCTATTAAATAAACAGCTTAATGGGTTAAGGGCAAGACAAAAGAGCAGCAGTGACAAAAAGTCAGCCTGGAATATCCCCATTTGAATTTTTATCCCTGGGATAATAATTTGTCTTCTATCATGGCTTAGCCCAGTAACACTGAGGAATACTGATTATTAAATCTTTATGAAAACAATACAAAAAAGAATGGGGATCTTTTAGAAATCGTGACAGGGAAAGGGGTTATGTAGTAAAAAGAAAACAAGTGAAGGAAGTGTCAGTAATAATAAAAGAAGTAATAGATGCTCAGTTGGTTGCATGTGATGTAGCAAAAGTATATGATTCAGTAAGTCATGAGGTAATATACGATATTTTAACTCATTCCCTCCAGTACAGCTCTTTTGAGTGTGTACCTTTAACTCCCAGTTAATGTGGCTTGAGCCTTTAAAAAATGAAGTCATCATCTTACAGTTCTAACAAATACTCATTGACAGTGGTCATATAGCAATACAGTTGTGTTTCCCATCATGTATGCTTCAAGATAAAATATTCTGATACCTTGTAGGTGGCATTTTTTTGGAATTATTAATGCAAATATGAACAAATAGTATATTATAATGAGTTTTAAGATATTGTGTTTGGAAAAAATAATGAAAGTATTAAAGAAGTGTTATGAGATGTCTTGGGTGAAGATTACAGTAAACAGTTGGTTAGGAAAGAAAATAATTGAAAAATGGGTGAAACGTGTGTCCAGTGAGTATGTGTTTGTGCTAGTTATGAGTCCAATAATTCAAACATGTACTGGTGCAATTAGAAAAGCAGGATGGAAAGTGGAAATGAGGTGTGATAATGCCTGTATCTCTTTCATATGCAGATGATTTAGTTATTGTAACAAAAAATGGTATGAATGTGAGAAGCATTGCAAGGATGGAAATAGGGTTAAGTAAATATGGATAATGTTAAACAGATCAAAAATTCTGAATGAAATAAAGAAGTTCATTGGTGGAAAACTTTCTATTTATCATTTAGAAAGTATATTTGTTAAATACACCTATTTTGGGAACGTTGTGGTATTTGGAGAGTGTATATATGTTTCCTGAAAAAATGGGAAAATAATTGTTAGAGGGTTTTTTTTCAGTTTTATTTGTGGATCAAGACACAGTGTGGTTAGATGGAGAATTATAATAAAGAAGGACTGAATCTGCAAAATTCAGTTGTATAGTTGGAATCTGTACACCTTTTCTAATATTAAAAATATGAAGGAGAAGGAAGGTAGCTTTATGGCTAAAATATTCTATGTAAAATATTATGAGACTGAAAATTGATATGGAAAAAAGTAAAAAGGAGGAGATGAAAGAAAAAAAAGAATATGATTGTGAGGTGAACAATGTTACCTACACTGAGGCTGAAGATATAGTGAACATACTGGCTGATAAATGTAGCTCTAACTTTATCCCTATCTCTTCACCATCTGTCCCTGAATATATACCTGAAACTGACTCACCTCCAGCTATCACGCAAGACCAGGTCCTAAAAGTGTTATTAAATGCTAAGAATACTGCATCAAAGGGTCCTTACATTATCACTGAATGCATCTTAAATAGCATCCAGCACAATTTAGCCATGCCCCTGACAAGACTGCTCAGTCTCAGCCTCCATGTAGGTTTTGTACTAAACGAATGGGAGAACAACTACAGTCATTCACCTGCATAATGGAGGACCTTCCACAGACCCATGAGTCTGACCAGCCTCATATGCAAAGCCCTGGAAAGACTTATGGAATTAATCAGTCAGGACATAGGGAACCTCCAAACACTGGACCTGTGTCAGTTTGGATTCATCAAGGGCATGTCATACTTACTCAACGTGGTGTTTTTTTTTTTTTTGAAAAGGTCAGCAAAGCAGTGGATGAAGGCAAAATGGTATGCACCGCATCTCTCTACCTGACCAAAGCTTTTGCCAGTTCCCCATTTAGGCATAGTAGAAAAGCTAAATAAACTGGGAGTAAACCCCTATGTCACAGATAGGATGCATATAATCAAAACAGGGGAAGTTACCTCTACAATGAGACCAATTACCAGTGGCATCTCCCAGGGTCTCATGTTGGAACACCTCCTGTATGGCATCTACTTTTCTGAAGTAAAAGCCAATACCAAAATGCTCTGGCTAGCTAAGTTTGCAGATGGCTACAAGCTATGAGTAATTAAATCCCCAAATAACTTGGCCATCCTGCTAGAAGGCTTGTTCCAAATAAATAACTGGTGCCAAAAACATGGACTGAAACTAAATGCCAAAAATGCATCATTGTATCCTTTGAGAAATCATCTACCCTAGGGAACTACCACATTGACAATATGCCTGTAAGAGTTTTCATAGTTTTTCAGGATTTGGGAACTTATGTAAACAGTGATGTAACCTTTGGCCGGCATGTGTCTATTGTCTTAAGAAAGTCCTTCTATGTTGGACAGCTTATAAACAAAGGGTTTGTGTCTAGAGCTAGGTATGTCATTGTTTCCCTTTATTCATCTCTTATTAGACGAGGCATTGAATATAACACCCCCTTTGGCATGTATCTGTCCAGACACATGCAACAACTGGAATGCCTACAGGGATACCTTACTAAAAGGATACAAGGCCTAAACAACACATCCTACATGGACTGACTCAAAGCCCTGTCACTGTACTTGCTATCCTTCAGACTGCTAAGTGACCTATGTCTGGCATGCAAGACATTCTCTGACCATTGCTCATGGCTTTATTGTACATTAACAAGTCAAATGGCATCAGAAATACTTGGTCTAGGGATCTAAACCTTTTCTGCAGGATCAACAGAACTGTTTGTAGGGACAGGTATATCTCACAGAGGATACTGCTGCTGTGAAACAGACTTCCCAAAACATAAAATAAAGTCCATTCCTGTCCATAGTCAAATACAGCTTAGCTCTATGGATGAGAAGTAGAAAATTTACTCCAGGACTTCCCCCCATACTAGTAATGGACAGCGGCAGCTACTAAATGCTTTATCATATGCATGGGTCCCCTCACATTATCAATGGTATGATCCCAGTTATTCTCATTAGGGGTAATATATAAATCTCAACCATGGGATGGGTCAGGCCAGTATATAACCAAATGGGATAAATTATTGTGAACACAAAATGGGTATTTGGTTAGGCTTAACATGGCGTGCAAGGGTACCTAGCCTAATACTTAACTATGGATCTATGGCAAATTTTGTTTGATGAAGTTAAAAATATAGAAAAGAATTGTATAACACAACAACATGATAATGGAGAAGTGCTATTTAATAATTCGATGAAAAGATCATAAGGATGATATTAAAACCCAATACAATCCAGAATGGAAAGATTTGAAGGTTTTTATGAGGCTGGAGATGTTTGTCGATATTTTTAGATAAGTTGCCTGTACAAAGTAATATGAAATGTAAAGCAGAGGAGGAGATAAAATATAAAGATTCTAATGAAGAAGAAATGACAAAGCATTATTTTTTGGATTGTAAAAGAATGAAGATTTTTGAGAAAATATTCAAAATGAGTATAAGTGGATGGCTTTTGAAATATAAACATGGATATAATATTGCATGGGACATATGAAAAACAAAAAAAATGAAGTTGACGGGATATGCTATTGATGGTAACAGTATGGACGCTGTGCAAATATGTATTGAACTGCTGTATAAAAAGTAGAAATGATGAAAATATATTTTTTAAACAAGAAACAGCTTTATTAAATTATCACTTATGGCATAAGCAATCATACGTTTATATAAATGAAAACAAACGATATTGACATAATTTTAGTTGCAGACATTATATATCACTTATAATGTATCCAGTCATTGTCGAACATTGCATAGCTCATTCAAATCCGGGGTTCTTTTAAACCTCATTCTTCTTCTGCATATATTGTTCCCACAGTTCCCATTTTTTTCCCAAATGATGAAGATGTATTGGCTGGAATAAAAACTGGCTGTGAATAAAAGGATGGGGAATAGAATGAAAGATGTTAAAGTCTGTGAATCTGAAGATATAAAATACTGATATTTGTAGCTACTGTAAATGTAAATATTGAAGAAATGTAAATAGAATGGAAGTGTTTTGATGTATTAAGATCTATATTTAAATAAAGGAACCCATACTCATTTTGAGAAGTGAAGCACTTTTTGGAGCTAGTTGGCAACAGAGGGCTGGAGTTTTGGGAATTCCAAGCTGGAGGAGAGTGCAGCAGAGATGTAGAGAAGAGCAGGAGAAAATTGAAGAAAGGCAGAGGAGATTAAATAATTATTACAGAGTTGGAAATCAGAGGATTGGAGATACATTGATGGTAAATTTGATCAACCAAATAGTGCCAAAGGAAGAAAGGAAGCACAATGGAGTGGCATGTTGGAGAAAGTATTACAGGAAGTAGAAACTGAGAGATTGTAAACAGAAGTAGCAGCTAGTGAAGGGACAACATTGGAGGTATTCTCGGCTTGTTTTAAGAGTTTACCTATCCAACAGAGTTTTTTTTTTTTTGCTAAAAGAAAGAACTCATGCAGGTAAAGCAAAAACTCAGCTAGTTTTAAGAGTTTACCTGTGCAACAGAGTTTTTTTTTTTTGCTAAAAGAAAGAACTCATGCAGGTAAAGCAAAGACTGGAAGAAGGAACTGAGAGAGGATAAAGATTTGTAGTTTCTCAACCATCACGGAGAAAACATCCAGTGGTAAGAATAAAAAGTGAAAAGAGCAACATTGTAAGCAGGTAAGATAATATGGACAGTATCATTTTGCCACTATGGTTTTCCATTAAAGAAATAAGAACATTCATTCATTTGGAAGCTGAACATTTCTGTGGAGCAAAGTTTGAAAGCTTTAATTTGTTGGAAAAATGACTGAGACTGAAAAAGTAAAAGCAGCAACAGAGTAGGACTATTTATTTCAGAACTCTGGAACTGCAACTTGAAATGAAAATACATTTGCAGTTTAGGACTTTAGATATGGGCTAGCATAAGTTGAGCACATTTTCTTTCACTAAATAGTAAAATATGTGATAAAAGAAATATATGGATTAGGGTGTGGGAAGTGTGATTAACAATGGATCTTAAGCATGGGAAAGTTCAACATATTTAAAATTCAGTAATTGTAAATGGTAAGAGAGGAGTTGTTTAGTACTGGGGCTAGCCTAAAACATGTTATTTCTGTGGGGATGAAAATAATTTAGTGCAAGACTGTAACAAATGAAGGTGTGATCAAAGTTAGTAGAGGAGACATACATCAAAAAATATATAAGCCAGTTTGTAGAAAATGTGCAGAATTTGGGCACTTCTGGTTTGACTGGCCTATATTAGAAAAGGAAGGAGTAAATGAAGAGGGAATCTCAAAAGGCAAACAGAAAACATTACTACAGAATATATCAAAAGAGAAGATGGTATAGGGGAGTGGACTACTGGAAGAATAGGTAGAGATGGGAGAGAATAAATAGTTCAAAGTGGAGTTATTAATATATAGGAAGAAAACAGATTTAGAAGGTGATGAAGATGAATAAGAGGGAGGAATTGAGACAGAACAAGATAATGAAACATCAGTTGGTGGCAGGACTTAGGACAAGGAAAAGAAAAATAACATCTGGAAGTAAAATACAAAAAAGGAAAAAGATTATGCAGGAATTTTATCATTAAATGTGAATAATATTAGGCATGATATAAGAGGTTTGGTGGCACTGGAACTGTGTAAAAAAATAAAAAAGGATGGATTTACTTACTAGATACCAGAGCTAACAAAAAGGTAAAAGAAAAAGAATACTGGTGGTATGGGGGCAAATTGTTTGATCAGAAGTTGATGAGAAATAGTGTGGAATAGAAATTCTTATGAAAATGAAGAAATCAGAATTCTTGATGCAACATGCTTTCTACGGACATCTCCAAGAATGCATGGATCATGCAATCCCAAATAAAACCAAGACCCTCTCCACCAAGGGCAGGCGTCCTGTCTGGTGGACCCCAGCCATAAACAAATTGTATAACAAAAGAAGGAAGCTACAGCACGTCAGAGCAAAATCCCATAAAGAGAAGACATCTCTGATCAGCACAAGTAGAAAGCTATGTTCTCTCATAAAAACATCCAAGGCCAACTTTGAGAGAAAAATCGCAATGGACACTAAAGATAACCACAAGGCCTTCTTCTGCTATGTTAGAAACCTGGGCGGAAACCCTCAGAATTGCTCAGAGTTAGTTCACAATGACAAAAAATACACTGAACCCACAGATATTGCAAACATTCTGGCAGACAGGTTCAGTGCAAATTTCTCCCCTCTCTCACCCCCAAAAGAGGAAATACTTATCCCAGCTGAATGTAACCTCCCTGTCATCTCAGATGTCCAGGTGAGAACCGCCCTCAGCAAAGCTAAAAACACAGCATCAATGGGACCTGACGGTATCCCGGGTTGCGTGCTACGTGAACTCCAAGAGGAGCTAAACCCGCACATAAAAATGCTATTTAACCTTAGCCTTACTACAGGATATGTACCTGAACACTGGTGTACAGCAACAGTGGTAATACTCCACAAAGGAGGCACCTCTACAGACCCTGGTAACTACTGCCCCATAAGCTTAACCAGCCTGGTCTGCAAAGCTATGGAAAGAATCATTATGGAACTCATAAACAGAGACATTGGGGACCTACAGACACTTGATCCCACCCAGTTCGGCTTTGTAAAAGGCAGATCCTGCCTTTTGAACCTGGTTGACTTTTTCGAAACAGTCACTAGAGCCTTTGACGAGGGCAAAGCAGTCCATACAGCCTACCTGGACTTGGCTAAAGCTTTCGACACAATACCCCACTCAGGCATCATAGATAAGCTCAACAGCTTAAATGTAAATCCATATGTCACAAGATGTGTTGCAAAATGGCTAAAGGATAGAACCCATAAAGTCAAAATCGCTGGAGCCATGTCCGACTCAAAGCCAGTCACAAGTGGTGTCCCACAAGGCTCTGTCCTGGGACCCCTCTTATTCAGCATTTATTTCTCAGATGTGAAAGCAAACATGGGAGGGTTGTGGCTGACAAAGTTCGCAGATGACTGCAAACTAGGCGCCATAGTCGATACACCAGCTGACACATGCATCCTACAGAAAGGCCTCACTGAAACGGACAACTGGTGCCAGAGTCATGGCCTTAAACTAAATGCCAAAAAATGTATAGTCATCCCCTTTGGGAAAAACAAAGTACCCACAAATTATCACATAGACAGTAACCCACTGAGTACGGAAAAAGTAATCAGAGACCTGGGGACTCAAGTCGATAGTGACCTCTCATTTGACACCCACGTTGCCAAAGTGGTTAGAAAGACTTTCTACCTTGCTCACCTTATCATGAAGGGATTCACATCCAGATCAAAGGAGGTCATTTTACCCCTGTACTGCTCCCTTATCAGGCCCATGATTGAGTACAATGCCCCATTTGGTATGTACCTCACCCGGCACTTGCAACAGCTGGAGAGACCCCAAAAGTATCTCACCAAGAGGATCAAGGGTCTCCAACATATGTCATATGCTGCCAGACTAAAGAAACTCCAGCTCTATTCAGTAGCATACCGCCTACTCAGAGGTGATCTGTGCCTGACGTACAAGGCCATGTCCAATCAGGAATTGATGGACATGCTCCACCTCAAAAAATTCAAATCCATCAGAACCATGAGAGCTAAAGATTTAAACCTCAGCACAAATATGAATAGGACATGCTGGAGGGACAGAATCATAACTCAGAGGCTTCCCATACTCTGGAACAGAATCCCAGTTCATGTTAGGCAGAGCCCCTCACTGACTCTCTTCAAGAGAAATCTTGACGAGTGGATGGGAGATCGTAGGTTTACTCCGGGGGTCATCTCTGTGTCACTACTAGACAGAGGCACAGTAAACTAATTCTGTTATGTAAGGGAGTCTTCACTGTGTCACTACTAGACAGAGGCACAGTATTCTAAATCTATTCTGTACACTTTAGTACCATTACATGGGGTGGCAAAAGCCACATCACTATGGCTAGGCTTATAAATGCCCCAGGGCAGATAACCTAGTACTAAACTATGAAACTATGAAACAAAAGTAGTACCAGGAATGGTAGTGATATGTGAAAGGAAAATGAGACAAATATATATAAGATTAATACTTATTTATGTGTACACTAATACAACAAACAGAAAACAGTTAAGAAATTGAAAAAAGTGTTAGTGGATATGTCAATAGTGATGGCAGAAGATGTTAACCATAACCTGAGGAAGGAAAAAGGGAGGAATAACACAATACATTAAGATGTTAAGAGAATTAATAAAATGTGGAGGTTTAAAAGTATGAAAGACTAGAGAATGGACATATAAAAGGGGAATTTTTAAGACGGGACTCATTATATTGTTTACTCTAAAGTCATGAGAGAAATAATGGAGTACAGATGTCAAGAGTTTTCAGATCATAGAGCAGTTTGGGTCGTATAATGGGAAGACAAAGAAATAATAGCAGAGAGAAAATGGCTAAAGAGAGAAACCAAAGATTTAAAAAGTTGGAAGAAATTTTGAGAGAGAGAGAAATATGGAATGATCATATAACAATGAGACCATTTTATAAAAACTGGGCACAATGGTGAGTAGTGTGTAAGCACAAGTATAAAAATGTATTTAGAAGTGAAAAGTAAAAATGATATAAGATAATATAAAGAAATATCACAGAATTATGTGACAGAGATAGAAATTGATGTGACAAAATAAGGGAAATAAAAATACAGATGTTGGGAAAAGAATAGAGAAAATGTAAAAAAATCATGTTATATAGGCAAAGTTGTATTCTGAATGGAAAGAAAGGAGAGGTTCTCCTTATTTAGGAAAAGAAGTAAAAATGAGAGAAGGAAGGGTGGTTGCTGTCTTAGATGAAGATATAAAATGCATACAAGAAGGTATTATGGAGATTGTATAGAAATTTGTAGGAAAAGATGTATGAAAAAAGAGAAGATGAATGGGCATGAAGAATAGAAAGAGAAAAAAATCTGAAAAATCAAAAACATTTTTTTAGAAAATGATATAAAATAGATGAAATAGAGAAGATAATAAAATAAGGTAAGAATGGATTAGCTCCAGAACTGAATGATATAAGCTTTAAATATTATAATGAAATGAACAAAGGTATAAGACATTTTTTTAAATGTTAAATGTATGGATGAAAGAAGGTATAATGAAAGAAGATGTGGTGGAGTGATAAAATTTATATGGAAAAGGGATGAAAGGAAAGATATAAAATTGGAGACTTACAACACTAGGGAATACTGACTATAAAAAAATATTTATGAAAACGCCACAAAAAAGGATGGAGAAAATAATGGGTGAGGTAGTAAGAGAAGGGGTATATGGTATAAAAGGAGGAGATGTGAAAAATGTTAACTGTAGTGAAAGAAGTAGTTGAGTTGATATCAAAAGAAAGTAAAGTAAGACTGACAGCATGTGATAACAGCTAAGGCATTTGATAAAGTGGGTCATCAACAATAAGGCAGATTTTAGAGGCATGTGGTGTGGATTAAAATATTAGAACAATAAAGACATGCTATGAAAATTCATTGGTATAGTTTATGATAAAGGGATGAGGGGGAATAATTATTAGCAGATGAGTAAAACAGGTATATCTAATGAGTATAAGTATTTCTATTAGTAGTGAATGCAGTAGCAGATATGTATGTACAAAATGAGGCAGGCAAGAATGGAGACTTGTATTGCCAAGATGTATGACATATGCAGATGATTTAGTTCTTATAACAAAATAGGATGGATAAGTAAGGTTGTTAATAAAGCTGATTTGTAGTTAAATAACATGGAGTGTAAAGGGTATGGTGAGATAAAAAGCTTAAATGGGATATATTTCACAGGAAAGAAGATTTGATTTGGGGTGTGAAATTTGGTGGTTATGAAAGTGTAATAAGTCAGTGGAGAAAGCTACTGGAACTAATAAAAATGCTGGCTTGTCAGAAAATTATTTATAATTTCATACATATATGTATATGTCGAACACATATATATTAGAAAAAATAGTCTATCTATGGGGAATATGTATGTCACTTGAGATATTTGAGGAGCTAAATAATTTATAATAAAAAGAAGGTGGCTTGAATGAAAAAAAATCCAGTGGTGCATTTAACATCTATGCATTTAATTTGGGTAATGAGAAAGATAAAAGAAAGAGAAAAATAAATGTTATTTAAGATGTTTTATGAAACGTATAAAATGTATGGGAAGAGAAAAAAGGATAGAAAAAAAGGAATACAAGTGTAAACTGAAATTATGGGGGTTAGACGTAAGTGAAGTTGATGGGGAAAAAGAAAAAAAAAACAGAATAATATAATTTTGGATTTTTTGTACCAGTTGAAGAATTTAGATGAAGCTGAAAGAAGGCAATAAAAGACAGAAGAAAAAGATTTGTAATTTTTTATGAATTTTTATTGTATTTTATTTATTTTTTTATTTTTTTGTGGAGAACTGTATTAGGCAAATTATCTGTAAAAGGGAATATGAGATATAAGTTAATGGAGGAAGGAAATGGGTTGATTGTAATGAAGATGAAACAACATAGCACTGTTTTTTAGACTAACAAGAATAAAAAGTTTGGAAAAGTTTAAAGATTGATATAGTTTGGAAACATTTTAAATATATATATATATATATATATATATATATATATATATATATATACATACGAATGTGAAATTAAATGGGAAGTAAAATAAAAAAAGAAATCTGATATTGATAAATGGGATAGAGTACTATTTGTGGCAGTGTGATTGATGTGGAAAAGAAAATCTAATGATTTCCTGTATAACAAGAAAAACAGGATGATGATGTGTTAGCTGAAATAAGATGATGACTATGGAAGAAAAAGTGACTATAATGGTAAATATAAAAGGAAAACCAATGAATGAAATATAATAGTTTAGTTAGTATATTTTGTGATAACTTGTAAATATTTTTAATATGAATAAAATGAATAAATATGTTAGTACAGCAACTCTACATCCATCTTAGCTACAGCCAACACAGGCAAGTGGGGTCCCCAGTTTTAGTGTCTCATCCAAAGGCTGACACACTCAGGAGTTCATCCTCTCCCCCCAGTCTTGTACTGCAGTATCAGTAATGGAAACAAAATAATTTAAGTACATGGGGAATGGGAATAGAACCAACAGTCTTCTGCACCAAAGGCAAGTGTGCTACCTGTTCAGCTACTGAGATCACAGTTAATGAGAGTTGCTGATGAATACAGTAGAAAAATAATTAGTAGTGACTTAAGCATTGTGAGTCATATATAATCAGTTAAGAATGGTTTTGCTTTATGTAGCATTCCCAATTTCTTATTTTTTTGATATAGCAGAGTCTATATAAAGCTCAGATTTTAAGTGTTGGTCTGTAATAACACCGACTAGCTTTATATTTGGTATTTGTTCAGTATTATTGTTAGTTGTGGAATGTGTTAGTATGTGACTTGTTAAGGTACTTCTGAATAAAATAACATGACTTTAGTTTCAGATGGTATTTAGGACTGAGAGACGTTTAGATATTTTTAAGTGCTGTTGAGAACCATCTGAGCTGCAGATCAACACCATTGAATAGATTTTCCTAAGCATGTGACAGTGGAGTCATCTGTGTAGTGCACTGACTTGAGTTTCAGACACATTTGTGCATATCATTAATAATTATGTTAAACAGCAGTGCATCTAGGATAGATCCTTGTGGTATCCGTACTGTAATCGATCTAAAATAAAAGTACATATGCTGCCATTTTACCGCCTGAGACCTGTTAGCCAGATAGCTGCTGAACCACTTTATAGTGTTCATGCTTATGTTCAGGGAAACATTTTTGTTGTAGTAGTTGATGTGATACTGTGTCAGAAACTTTTGTTAGATCAAGAAATAGAAAATCAGTTTAGTTGCTTTGTTTTTTTGTTTTTTTTTGATTGATAACGCTAAGAAACAATAGTCTGTGTTCTGTACCCTGGTATGAAACTATGCAGAGTTGAAGACGGTGTATCTTTTTGTAGGAGGTGTTATAAATTCTGTTTATGTGTATATTTGTTTTATCTTTAATAGAGGAGATAGTATTGCATTGGGTCTGTAAATTTTCATTTCTGTTATTGTTTCTGATTTATAAAGAGGACTGATATACATTTGTTTTGAGATTGTTGGTATGTACTGCTTTGCTACTGCTCTAGTAATCAGATTGCCAGTGAGTGGCTGAAATGTGAATTGAGCACCTGGGATGAGATGGTGTTTTCAAAAGGGAGAAGTTGGTTTTAGTAGGATTTGTTGCTGTGGGCAAAGTTATTTAACTGTTTTCATAAGCATTTTTTAGAGATTGTAGTTTGTGCTTAGTAAAGTTTTTCTTTTTCTTTTTTTTTTTTTTTGCCTCATTTTTAAGATTTTGCAGATGTTTCTTATGGTCCAATATGGAGAGGACTGTTTCACTTGTACTGTGCTTTATTACTTTGTTGAGTAGCTTAATGTTTTTCCTTTCTTTTAAGAATTTTCAGTGGTGTGAAATTGCCTAGTATTTAGATGATTGCTTTGCTTTATATTTGTCCTGTGCTTTATTTTTTGAGAATTTTACCCATAGTAAGTGTGTGTGCCTTGTATATAGTTAGGAGGTATAGTTGTTTGGTTTTGCTTTAATATTGCTTAGTAAAACAAAAGTAAGTGGGGGGCTTCACCCCCCCCAAACCCTCCATTGTGGGGGAGTGTGCCCCCTACCCCCCTAACTATTCTGTTCTAACTCCAGGGTCGCACTACAGTGGGGAAGGGGACATATTCCATTTACTTGCCTTACAGTGGTCTGGATACTGCCAATAATACTTGTCAGTCAAATGAAGTGTCAGTCAAATGAAATTTCAGTCATTTGATCTCAGTCAAATGGGTGTCAGTCAATTGGAAGATGGGGCAAATGAAGTAGACCCGATGATTTGTAGGTGTGAAGGTGGAATTGCCAAGATTATGGTCTGTCAAACAATATGGCAGGACCTGAGTGTGCTTAGAAGTGAAGTTAGATAGTAGACTGTCAGTTATAGAATAATTACTATGAAGCCCCACCACTGGCCCAGTAATCAAGGAGCCTCAAGCCTCACCACTGGCAACAGTGGGAGATGTACACACTGAGAGGATGACAAATACACACACACACACACACAAAGTGCAATTTCTGTTAAGAGCACACAGAGACCACAGTCAGTCTGGGGCTGGTTTCTCCCGATCCCCAGTTAGGACTCCCCACTGGCACAGCTATAGAACTGAGATCTCAGTTGAATGGCCAAGCCAAGACCTCCAGCCCCCTCTCTGTCCAACCAGTGCTTCATGTCCCTGCCCAAGTAGCTGACACACACACACTCTTTGAGATTTGATTTACACACACACACACCTGGAAAGGCTGGCACAGGTTTACTAGCTATGCCCCCTTCTGCACAGACTATAAGGTAGTTTTTACTGCCACCAGCCACTACTTATGAGCTACTTTAAGGCCCTTACCAAAGGGTGTCCAGCCTTAATGTGTAATGTTACTATTAATCCAAATGGTAGTTTGGCCAACAGCAAGGCTTTTAGGAGTTGCCCACACAGTGTCACCAAATAAATATGCAAGCACTCTAAGAGCTTAAAATATGTCTAGACATACCAGCCACAATTGAAAGGTTTAAATATATTTAATAATAAATAATAAAAGAACAAAAAAAATACTCAGTGAACAATCACAGTTACTTCAGAGTTTAAAACCACAGGAAATATTTAAAACAACATTGCATGACAGTCTCAAATAAGTAAAGAAAACATCTAAGCTATATTTCACTATATTCCTAACTGTATCTAAGAAAAATTACTGTACCCTAGACTTACTTACTCATAGCAAGGCAAGACAGATGTCGTGAATGGGTTTTCCAGCTGATGTTTTCAGGTCAAAGACAAAATACAAAAATACCATCTCTCTCAGAGAGTTCTTAAATTAATATTTCAAATATTACTGCTGGGATACTTGCAGCATGACATCACTTCTTGTAATCTGACTATCCCAGGTGAAAACCCTCGCTGCAGCTGGTAGCATTTAGCATCTACCTGTGAAAACACATAGACCTTACATCTTTTGGCAAATAGTGGAAGTCATAAAATAATTTGTATTCCCCCACATTTAAAGACAATATAAAAAACTTCTAGTTCTAGACATTGTCTCCTGTTGCACTGAAACTGAAATATAACATATTTTTCATTAAGTGATTATAAAATAATTTAATTTCAACTATTATGCTGAAGTTTTGCAAGTTAACTTTCTATGTGCCATTTTCCACTGTTAAAACATATACATTTACACAGTTACAATAGTTTATATGCATTTCTGTTCTTTTCCAGTAGGGTACACTGTGGATACATCTTTAAGCTGAGTACTTTACAACATATCTCTTCTGCACACGTCTTATATGACATAACAGTTCTAGTACATGTGTAACACGAGCTTATGAATCATGTTGATATTCACAAATGACACACAGCCATTTACAAAATTCCAGACAGCTGTGCTGGCAGTATCTCCCTGTGTCACACTTCTATATAAATCATATTAATATTCAAATGACATATACTTATTTTCAAAATTCCAGATAGTTAGGCTGCCAATATTTCCTTTTGTGACGTCCCCACCCGAAGACTCAAGCTAGTCTTTCAAGTGACCCTTGAGAAATGCTGCTTGAGAGGGTGAGCCTGTCTGGGAATACACTACCCCATACCTGTCTTGAGATTCCAGCTGCCTTGGCATTGTTGACCACAGTTCAGTGCTGCTCTGTCCCATTATATGCCTGCAATCCTAGGCCCCACCATAGTAATTTGGGATTTGTCTGGCTGGTTCCCTGTAGCCATAGATCCCCCTCAGACTCCTCCTACCTTGTATTGCAAATACTTAGCACCAGGGCCTCCCTATCATGGTAAGGTTTCATCATGTTAACATTGTACAGTTTGCGCCCCTGCCTCCTGCATAGCAGTTCTACCATGTTGGTGACATCACTGACCTTCCTTACCACCTTGAAGGGTCCCCCCCAATCTGCCTGCAGCTTGTTGTGTCTGGCAGGAATGAGAACCATTACCTGCTGCCCTACAGCATACCCTCTAGCTCGAGTTTTCCCGTCACACCAGACCATTTTCTGCTGTTGGGCTTCTGCCAGATTCTCCTGGGCCAAGCCCATGAGCTCCCTGAGCCTTGTCCCGAGGTTTAGGACATATGCCACAACAGACTCCTTGTGGGATTCACACTCCCGCTCCCACTCATCTTGAATCCAATCTAGAGGTCCCCTCACTCTATGCTCATACAGCAACTTGAAGGGTGAAAAACCTGTAGATTCCTGGGGCACCTCTCTGTAAGCAAACAACAGATGGGGCAAATATTTGTCCCACTCCCTCTTGAACTGTTCTGCAAATGCCCATAGCATAGTCTTTAGTGTAGAGTTTAACCTCTCCACCAGACCATTAGACGGTGGATGGTAGGGGTGGTCTTTAGGTTCTTCAGCCCACAGCACTCCCACAGACAAGCCAGCAGGTCTGACGTGAAATTGGCACCTTTGTCAGTCAGTATTTGTTTTGGGAAACCTACCCTGCTGAAAACCTCTAACAAAGCATTTGCCACCTTTTCTGCCTCAATGGAGGACAGAGCCACTGCCTCAGGGTATCTGGTATCATAATCTACTACCAGTATGATATACTTCTTCCTTGTGGAACTTGGGGTACTCAGAGGCCCCGCAATATCCATAGCTACCCTCTGAAATGGTTTCTGAATCACAGGCAAAGGCATCAAAGGAGCTTTGACCCTTTTCCCTGCCTTGCCTACTTTTTGACACTGCTCACAGGTCCTGCAGTACCCAGTTACATCTCTGGAAATCCTAGGCTAATAAAAGGTCGGCATAAAATGTCTCTTTGTACACTTTATGTCCATAATGACCTGCAAAGGGAATGTGACTGGCTATGGCTAGAAGTGCCAGACGGTAGGCTTGGGGCACTACCAACTGCTGTATCCTCTCATCCTCTAGCCCTCCCTCAGGGGTCCACTCTCTATACAGTAACGCGTTGTCCCAGTATACATATTCCCCTTTTCCTTGACAGTCAGGTGCCTCATTGGTTACCTCCCTCAGGCCTTGTAATGTAGAGTCTGAGAGTTGAGGCTGTCTTAACTCTCTCTTTGTAACCTTTCCCAGCTCCCCTTCCACAGGAAGGCAGGATCCTCTGACAGTAGTGTCTCACTGTCAGCCTGGGTGCTACTACTCACCTCTGCCCTTACAGTCAGTCTGTTCAAGGGAACATCAGTACCCACAAGCAGCTGTGGCTCACTTTCAGTCCCATCATTACAGGGTAGCTCCCTCTCTGAAGTGACCCCCACACCAGTTCTGGCTTCAAGTCTGCAGTCTAACTGGGTCTCCCCAGGCTACCACCCCCACATGCTTGTCGCCAAGCCTGACTGCATGTCACTGCATGCACACAAGGTACTGCATTATCAAAATCATTTTCTGTCAGGACATTTGCAGGAATATCCTCAAACACACCTACTTGCTGGCTTCCTTTTCCTCCCTTTCAGTCAAGGTGAACCCTAGCCAAAGGTATTTGGAATGGGAGCCCTCTTAAAGCTCTGACTAGAGTAAACTGCCCAAGCAAGTAGTGCTCATCTTTAACCATTGTAGGCTTCACAGTGGTTATGTCAGAGGCTATGTCTGTCTTAGCAGTGGCCTGTTTCCCATTTACTAAGATAGGATATAACCTCTTGCAGCAGTTTGGTACCCTTGCTGTCTCCAGACAACTTACTGCTGCCATTCTGTCATTCCCATTTACTGACTCTCCCACCTTTTGTTCCCCACTTTGCTTCCATGGGCATCTATATGCTACATGGCCCCACTGGTTGCATTTAAAAAATTTAACCATTGGTCCTGGATGTGTACCTGGACTAGTGGCTTTCCCTGCTACTGGCGGACTCTGTTGGGGCTTTCTAGGCTGCCCACCATGGATTCCCTTAGACTCATGAGCAGCAATGGGTATTCTTTTTCTGTACAATAATGTCCTGCTTGCTAGGTATAGGTCTCCCTTCTTTCCCAACTCATCTGCAGTATTGCATTGCCTATCAGCTAACCAGTTTCTCATGTCCTCAGGCAAAGTGCTAAGGGCTTGTTCCCTCACCAAAAGGTCTGCAAACACTTCAGAAATGGTGACCTGACACCCACTCACCCACCTATGAAAATAAGTGCGTAGTTCAGCAATATATTCGCACACACTTTCATCTGCCTTGCGTTTATGCTCACAAAACATTTTTTCTGTAAGCTTCAGGTGTTAACTTAAAACACTCTAACAGACAGTTTTTAACAGTACTATGATTTAAGCTGTCGGTATCAGACAATTTAGAAAGAGCAGTGACCGCTTTACCATGGAGTAAGGGAATCAGGAATCATACCCAGAGCCCTTAGTCAACATTATGCTGTTTACATAGCCTTTCAAACCCATGAATGAATCTATCAAAATTATTCCCTTCTGTAAATTGTGGAAGAAATTTACTGACCTTTGTTGCTTCTGGGGTTCAGTTACTCTCTTCTCCATTACCTCCATGACCCTGGCAAAGTGTCAGCATCTCCTTTTCATGTTACCACTGCCTCTCATTTTCCTCAGCTTCCAGACATCGCAGTTTCTCATTTTCCTCAGCCTCCAGATGTCTCAGCTTCTCATTCTCTTCAGCCTTCAGGTGTCTCAGTCTCTCTGCTGATTCTATTTCCAAATGTTTGGCCTCAAGTTCAAGTCTCTTAGACACCAGATGGATTTTTAAGTCCTCTGTGGAAAGGTTGATTTGTCCATTTCCTGAGAGTTGTACATCTCCAAGTCTAGCCTGCTTGTCCTCCTGGTTGCTGGTCTGTGATGCAGCTGTGCCCAAGGCTACAATAATTTCTGCTTCAGTCAAGTTGGCATACACCAGTCCTTTGGCCTGGCACATCTCAGCCAACTGGTTCCTTGTCATCTTGCCATACTCTTCTGTTGACATCCTTGCTTGCTCTCCCTGACTAAATAAGCTAACAAAAATAAAGAAAACTATTGTGATATGAAACTCTGTTCACTGTGTGGTGGATTGAGAGTACAAACACCTTCTTCAGTGACCATTGTTTACAGGCTGCAGGAGTTCAGTATTCACACCACTGAATCCTAATATGTGGATATCCCACCACTGTCAACCAATTAATATGTGATGCCCCACCGCTGGCCCAGTAGTCAATGAGCCTAAATCCTCACTACTGGCAGCAGTGGGTGACGTACACACTGGGAGAATGACAAGTACACACACAGTAAAGTGCAATTTCCCTTAAGAGCACACAGAGACCACAGTCAGTCTGGGGCTGGTTTCTCCCTCTTTCTCCAGATCCCCAATAAGATTCCCCACTGGCACAGCTATAGAGTTGATATTTCAGCTGAGTGGCCAAGCCAAGACCTCCAACACCCTTTTTGTCCAACCAGTGCTTCGTGTCCATGCCCAAGTAGCTAACACACACACATTTTGAGATTTGATTTACACACACACACACACACACACACACACACGCACGCGCACACACACACACACACACACACACACACACACACACACACACACACACACCTGGGAAAGGCTGGCACAGGTTTACTAACTATGTCCCCTTCTGCCCAGACTATTAGGTTGTTTGTACTGCCACTAGCTACTATGTATCAGCTACTTTAAGGCCCTTAGAAAAGGGTGTCCAATCTTACTCTATAATGTTACTATTAATCCAACCAAATAAATGTGTAAGTACTCTAAGAGCTTAAAATATGTCTAGACAGACCAGCCACAATTGAAAGGTTTAAATATATTTAATAATAAATAATAAAAGAAAAAGAAAGTATGCAGTAAACAATCACAGTTACTTCAGAGTTCAAAACCACAGGAAATATTTAAAGCAACATTGCAGGACAGTCTGAAATAAATAAAGAAAACATTTAAGCTACTCTTCACTATATTTGTAACTGTGGTACAAAATCAACAGATAAAGTCGAACCACCAAGAAGAAAGACTTCAGTGCCACCAGAAATTTTATTGAATGTTGAGTGCTTTTATCTGTATAGGACCAGACTTCTTCAGAACAACTTACATACAAAAACACTCTCCTTAAATACATTCCCTTAACAAATCACTTAATTGATACAATTAAAATTTAAAGTCTCAGCCATTAAAATCTAAAATCATACATACTACTACATAAAACAACCATATCTTTTTCATTTTTAAAATACTAGAAATACTTGTACATTCATTCAGTCCTGGAAATTGTGTTGCATTCAGTATCAGTTGCCAGCGTAATTCACATTCCTTTAACTTTTCTGGAACTATTTTACCTAGTACATCATAATAAATCTGCTGAATAACTAAAAATCCAGATTTATGATCACTACATTTCTCTATATGTCTACTCAGTGCATTGGTTTTCACTTTTTTGGATATATCAGAAATATGTTATATGTTCATATATCCTAGATTTAAAAGTTCTAACAGTTTTTCCTACATAAAATGCAGGACATGCCATGCATTTTGCCAAGTAAACAATGTTGCTAGATAAACAATCAAAATGTGAATGTATAAATAGTTTAATACCATTCAAAACAAAAACATGCCTGGTTTCCATTATATATGTGCACTGGTTACACCTTCTACAGTTGAAATCTCCTATTTTTCTGTTGGTGTATCCTCCTTTTGTTAAACAACCACCCGTTTCCAAAAGCGTCTTAAAATTTAAGTCTCTTTTAAAGACACATCTAGGGGTATTATCAAAGAGATCCAATAAATCCTGATCTGACATTAATAAGGGCCATTTTTTCTTAATGATGCCACATATTTCATCACTATCTTTATTGTATGTACAGACAAAAGAGAACCGCCCATTAAACTCAGTGTTGCCCCTATCCACAATTTGAATCTCTGAACTCAGAAGATTATCATTATTCTTGTTTAAAATGGGTGAATAAATATTCCTGTTTCTCTTGTCAAGAATTTCCTTATGCAAATTGTTCAACAAACCTCAGGGTAACCTCTGGCTGTAAACATTTTCAGAATAAATTCAATTTCATGCACAAAATCTTTATTGTCTCCTGTCGCACTGAAACTGAATGATAACATCTCTTTTAGGTGGTTATAAAGTAATTAATTTCAACTATTTTTTCTGTAGTATTGCAAGTTAACCCTCTATATGGCAGTTCCCACTGTTAAAACATATACATTTACACAGTTACAGTAGTTTATATACATTTCTGTTCTTTTCCAGTACAGTACACTGTGGCTACATCTTTCAGTTGCGTACTCTTACTCTAAAAGATATCTCTTCAGCACACGTCTGTACAAACCATGACATACAGTTCTAATACATTTGTAGCACAAGCATATGAATCATGTTGATATTCACAAATAACACATCACCATTTACAAAATTCCAGGCATCTGTGCTGGCAGTATCTCCTTCTGTCACACTTCTGTATAAAATCATATTAATATTCAAATGACATAGAATTATTTACAAAATTCCACATAGTAAGGCTGCCAGTATTTCCTTTTGTGATAATTACCATTAAGGCAGCTTAGGCAAATTGGAGTCTGTATCATTTGACTGAGACTAAAGTTTGTGAGGGGAGGTGGTTGGAGTTGGTCTGGAGAGTGGCAGTGTTCCAAGGAATAATGAAGCCTCTTAGAATAACTTATCTGTGAGTGGGATGACTGAGAAGAGGAGGCTATTTATCTTTCTGCAATGTATGTGTGTAGGGGGAGGGGTATAAGTTATGGCAGTATTTAGTTTAAGCTGGGTACCCATGAGGCAAGAGCAGATGACCTGTTTGGAATTGTGGTCTCTTAGGTTTGGGGAGAAGGTTGGGAACTTAGAGGGGAATGGTAATTTAGTAAGTGAGAAAAGTCCTCTTCCAGGATGCTTTCCTAGAATTATGCTTTGTTAGTTGGAAAAATTGGACATTACTTATTATGGTATTATATGGGTGGGTTTTAGGCAAGATTATGATGTTTTATGTAGTTAGTGGCCAGCTATCAGTGGTGGAAAATGGTAAAGCTTGCTGCATTTAGTGAGGTTATTTTTATACATTTCAGATCGGAAGGGGCTGTTTATAGTGTGTAGGTTCTGGTAAGTGTCCCTTGATAGGAGTAAGGCTGAAAAGAGTAACAGTAATTTTGTGGACTGAACTAAATGGAGTGTTGGATGATGTAAATATTTAAAGATTATAATGACACAATGGATTAGTTATTCAGTTGTAATGTAATAGTTAAAACTTTCAGTTGCATGAAATGACTGTAGCTCATCTATTTAATCTGATAAACTTAAATTCTCACTTAACTCATTTACACCTTAGTGCTGGTAGGTTAGATAAAGATTGTCTGGAGGTGCTGCACACATGAAGCTTACATTTCTAAGAACAGTTACTGTAACAGAGGTTTGATAGAACAACATGATAAAGGATTAGATCTTATGTAATTTACAGTATTGATGGTCGTCACTATAAATGAGTGCTAATTGCAATTCATACAGTTCACTTGAGTATGATGGGGAGTGGTGGTGGTTCAAAAGTACTTTTAGATATCTAGGGAGTATTTAGCCCCTGCAGTCTGCTGCCTGTACTCCCTCTTTTCTTCTTTTTTTTTTTTTTTTCAGGATGATCCCTTTTGATCTTTTGGCATGAACTTGTGCACTAC